>NC_056735.1:1167517455-1167859955 GCF_019279795.1 Protopterus annectens
CTTTATACATACATAAAGATATATTGCACACACACACACACACACACACACACACACACACACACACACACACACACACACACGCTACAGATACATAGACATAAAAAGCAGTAGGGAAGAAAGAGAAAGAAAGACCAAAAAAACTTTTTTCAGACTACCCAAAAGCCGAAAGAAAGACAGAGGACAGGAAGGGAAACTAAATCTGAGGGAATTGGAGGAGAGGAGCATCATGGGTAGGGAAGGAGCTCAAATACTGGAGCCTTCAGTTTTGGTATGTGGCCAATCGGATCTGAATCTCACAGGTTGAAGAGCATATGAAGGCAACAGCAGATTCTTTATCTTCATTACCTTTATAGCCTAATTAAAAACTGAACTATCTCAGAATGTTTGACAACAATGAGATGTCCTTTTCTGGTTTCATCAAGTACAAAATAACAAAAAGTTGGCTTTATTTACAGTTGATTTTAACTCTGTACCAATTACATAAATTAATTTTGGAGTACCTCATTTTCTTTGCCAATGGTTCTAAATGGAACAAAAATATCAAAGGGGAAAGATACCTCTGCCTGATTCCTCTGTTCAGACACAACTTATCAGAGAAGAACCCTTCCATGTTTGCTTCTAATCCTAAATATTATCCTAATTAACTTTATTTTTCTTTCAGGAAATGTAAGTGCTTCCACTACCTTAATCATAAAATCCCAGTTTACTCTGTCAAATGCTTTCTCTGCATCAACACCCACCAATGAGTGACATTTTTTTCTAACATTCTACTTCCCTCTGGATCATCACTGTTCTTTTAATGTTGTCAAGTCCATATCTATCAATTTTGGCATCACTTTTGCCATTCTTTTAGCCATTATAGACAAACACTTTATAATCATGGTTTATAACTGAAATGGGTCTATACAAAGCTGAATCACATAGATCTTTACAGTCTTAAGGTAGTACTGCCACCACTGCATTTTTCCATGATGTTGGTGCCTCCCTTCCTTCTAAAATACTGCAAAACAAAACCTTCCAGATCTTTACCACTGCTCCTCCTAAGTTCCAAACTTCCACTGGAATACCATCCATTCTTGGTGACTTTCCTGAAGATTGGTTACTGACTGTTAGTTGCTGAGCCTCATCTACCTCTAACCATATTTAAGTTTTCCATAAGTATTTCCATTTGTGTTTTTTTTCCCCACTACTACTACGCTTTATACAAATTTTCAATTTTCATGAAATTACCGAATATCTCTAATTCCACTACAGGATATCTGGTTATTTTTCTGGTTACAGGCTCCCTACGTTTGGCAATAACCCCTTCTACTTTCTGTTGCCCAAGTCATTGCGCCAAAACTATTTCTGCTCTGGAGTTACCAAAACAATTGCTTTACAGCAAACTTTCTAACCTAAACTTATGCACATTTTCCAGGCACTACCTTATTTTCTCTTTAGCACTTTGCAATTGCACCTCTTGTTCTGAGAGATTACCCTTATTTTGTCATACTTTAACCTTTGTCAGCCCCTCTGAATAATTCTTAAGTCTTTACAAGATTGTGTTCTTTTACTTCTATCCTATTTTAAAACTCAGCTTTTATTCTATCTCACTCACTAGCTATAATGTCTGGAATATTTTCCATTTCCCTAAACTCCCAGGTAATTTTCCAATACTCATTCCTTAAATTCTTCTGTTTTTAACAGGCAGGTGGGGAAGAGCCAGTCTCTCATGTTTACTTCATTACCCTGCATGTTTATCTTTGTAATTATTTGCACATGATTTGAAATAGTTATTAGATGTGTGTCAAAGTTCTCAAATAAAATAAAATGGTTTTGTATAGTCTAGCCGTTACTGTACCTTGGGGAATAATATGTAAATCTCTCAGAGCTCCTACTAGTGAATTCACATCTTTCATACAAAACATTTTCATAAATTTATTCAGGAATATATTGTACCTTCTAGGCCTCCTAGATGCATACTCATTACAAATCAAATTCCAGTCCCCACCTGTAAGCAATGTTCCTGCTGAAAGTTGATTTCTCCCCAATTGTTATGCTCCAGAGCAGCAGTTTTAGGTATTTATAAATACATGCCACCGTAATCCTCATCCCTTGCCAGCGGCCCCTTACAACTACAAAACTGCCATTATCTGTTTTCCCCTCTTTCAGTTCACTCCTCTTTTCCTTTGTCCCTAATATTTTGTAGAATATCCAGCCTAAAATCCTTTCTTAATCAAATTCATATGCTTGTTTCTTTCCAAATGTGTCTCTTGTAGCAATCTGCACTCCTTAATATAATTATTCTATTTTGTCTATACCTATAAGACCATTCACATTCCAAGATAATATGGAAATATGGTAATAAATCATTATTCCTACATATTTATATGGCAACTCTTTTAAAATGTCTATGTCCAGCTTTTGTGTTGCATGCACCCATTAATATTTGGCAGGTTAATCCTTTAGTTTTTTTTTTTTTTTTAATCAACATTGACCCATGTTACACGTTACATGATGGCTTGTAATAAAAACCCTAAAACAAAACAAAAACAAAAAAAAAAACGCCCAATTAACCTGTTAGCTTAATACAAACAAACATGGCAATGTACAGCTTCAAACTGAAGTTCCATACTCAGATGAAAGTTATTGGCTGTGCTTCCAGCTACACTAATTGGTGTCTGTTCAGGTTTTTTTTTTAATGTTCATCTGACCCAGATGTGAAAACAACTTGCATGCCTTCAGAAATCATTAACTTTTAACCTTGTAGGAACCAGTTTTCTGTCTTTTATTGTTCTAGTAATCTGCTTGTCTCCATGGAAACATAAGGGAATAAAAGAAAAATGTAGTCTCTGCTGCAGCCTAGAAGACAAGCTGAAATATTTATTGCTAAAGAAACCTTTTCATTATACTTAGTGTTTTCACATGTAATCGTTTCCATTTAAAAAATTATTAGATTAAGCCAATGGGTCTTAATCCAGACCTTCACCTATGCAGAGGTAACAGAAATCATATCAGCTCTACATACATTATGATCTGTGTACTTTTACACCTCATCCCTCACCTCTAAAACAACTACAGCCTATTAATGTAAACATGCTTTTGCCTAGCAATTTTTTTTTACTTTTTACATTGTAATGTCTACATTTTTCACTACAAAAAAGGAAAAAGTATCAGCTTACTTCAGTATCTTTATAACATACAAGAAATAAAAATGCTTTTATTATAAAATATGCAGTTTATATTGTAATGTTTCATAGAAATACTGAACAGAAACTGCTTTACTTACAGGTACCTTTTTTCCTCCTCCTTCCCCTCCTCACAAACCTTCAAAATACTAAATGACATGAAGTCAGGCAAATATTTTTCAGTTCTCCAAAAATTCAAAAAGTCAATAAAAGTTCACTCTTTTGACTACTCTTATACAACCATATTTCACAAATATGACTGATACTTTACAGTCTCACATTTATTCAATAATTTTATGTTGCCTATCATCTTCCTATTCATCTCTATCTAACTCCAGATTCCAGTTAAATTCCAAGGTACTCCCAATATGCCTCGTCACTCCTCTGCTCTTCCGTCTCTTTCAAGTAATTTCCTTTAGAACACTTGAAAAGGTTTCAATGGCAAAGTCTCTCCATGTGCGTTATCAGAAGAATGAAAGCAGAGTCCCCTTATGCTTGATGGCTCACTTTTTGTTGGACAAACGTTTATATTTCCTCCTTAGCCTGTTCTCCATCAAAAAAAGTTTGATCCTCCAGAAAATGATATTCTTAAGACAGCTGGATACAGCAGCTTGAATCATATATCAGCCTCTTGACATTCCCCAGTTATTGGAATAAATACATTTCTCTTTTGCTTGGTATACAGTGAATAACCATTTTCAAAAACTCTCAACTGTCTCCACTGTTTAATACTTTGCCCTTTTGCAACAGCTTTGTCCAGATCAACTCTTTCTGCTGGTAGGTTTTCATCTTTGTAGCAAGAAGTAAAATGGCCATAGCATGAGTAAAGGTGGGTCTGCAACATGTCCAAGGCTACAAAAGTAAAAAGCAGGACCAACTTAGGCGTGAAAGAGCTTACAGTGTTGTTTATACCTACATTAAATTTGGGTTTTACTGCCATAAGTTGTTTTAGTTGGTCCTGCTTTTTACTTTTGTAGGTTTGCATCTTTACTAATGAAGGTCTTGGCTGCTTTCTCATAGCCAGACTGAGAACATCCTTTCAATAAACAATTCCTGCCGTGGAATACCAGTCCTGCTGCTTATTTGTGCCTTTACAAAATAATCTGCTCCTCCCAGTTTCTATGGTACAGCAGAAAATCTCAGATTTCGTGCTCTATCCTTAACTCTACCACTTTTTTAAACAACTCTTCTTGAGCCGCCTCGTACTCAACCAGCCTTTTATTCATTTTGACCTCTGATTTTTGCAGTTTAATCAGCTCATATGAATATCTGTTTAAAGCTTCCATTTTTTTCCAGCCTTATCTGAGTTGATATACTTCTTTACTCCTTCAAGGTTTTGTTTACTTTAATTAGCTCTGAACACATTTGATTTAATGTTTCCTCTAGATTACTAGACGCCATTTTTTGTGCCAAAGTTGGAGCATGAACTGCTTTATGCTGAACAGCTGCAAGTTTCTTCCCAGTCAGTATTTTCTCTTCACCTTTTCTAGCAGATTTTCTTTCAAGCTCTCTCAGTTCCTTCTTTGCTGGCATCCAGACAATGTACTTATTACTCAGTAACTTAATTTTAATCAGGCTGACAATACTTTTGGCTTTTGTTTCTCAGTTTCTGTTTTTAGACTGGGACAGCTGAAGTTAAGCTGCTGATTATTGTGCAGCCATCTTGGAAGTCCTAGCTTACTCAGTCTTGGCTATTCCTTAGATTTACTCATACTGCAAGAGAACAATTCCTTGACCAACAGGTTGACTCATTCAGTGATATTGCATGCCTACAGTTGTAAGGCATCTTTTCTGGAAAAATACCTTCACTTGAAAAACAAATCCAAAGTATTTTGTTCAAGTAAATGACACTTTTATACCTAGGTTTCTTAGTTATTCTGCTGTAAGTAATCACTGCCTAGTCCACAAAAAAGAAACAGTTAAGGAGGATATGGACTTCTAATTAGCAACAAATATGAAAGAGTAAAAGCACACCCTATCTTCCCAACCTGGGTAAGAAAATCTGTCCAGGTAATCACAAACATAACTAGAGTGTGTAATAAGCTTAATGTCATAGCTCTAAATCTCCAACGTACTAAAAAGTAGTATAGGCTTAAACAGCTCTCCTGATACATACGTGGTTTCTTGGGCTGCTTAGGCTGATGGTGGTCTCCATCTCTTAAATTTCTCTTCTTAGGCTGTGGTCTGCTTAGGTCGTAAAAGAACTGGGTAGCTGGCTCATCCTGTGGGTAGAAAGAAAGTGCTTTAAACAACATAATTTTACTGATACCTTAATGGAAGTTCTCAACTTATGCTACAGTTCAGTCTTCTCAGAAGAAAAATGGTACAACTGCCATTTTTTTCCAAGTTTATCTGCTTGTGCATGCATATAGCTTGCAAAGAGGAAATGGTATTAAGGACAAAGTGAGAACATGAAATGGGCTGAAAAACAGTGAACAGTCAAGTTTTGACAATGTATTTGGCATTTAAGTTTACAAATGGCCGAGCTCATTACCTATCATTGCCGTAAATTGTACACAACAATCAAATTACACTACTTTGTCTCCTGCCATCTTGCAGATGTACTGCATTCAGAATATGTAATCTGCACTTAGTGTATTTACCACTCTCTCTTTCCTTTATTCTCATCTCCCCCCACCTTTTCTACATCTGCCCAATGCTCATTTTAATGCATCTGTAGATTCTCTCTCACCATCAACCACTTCAGTAATGATTTTGTGGGCATCTTTAATTATGGCAGGAAGCTGTAGACCATTAGGCTGCCAGAACATTCTTCTAACATTTTGCTCCATGTGTGTGTCATACTCCTCACCACTGGAATGTTAATGAATATTTCAGTTTATTGTTTTATTCTGCAGCTTATATTCTATTGTAGTAAAGTGGAACCGCATACAAATAAGCCATCATGCCTGCTCTCAGACAGTGTAAGCCAATAAACAGTTGTTTTCTGACACTATGTTAAACCATTGCAAACTCCAAATACTGCTGCGGGGGGGGGGGGGTAAACTAAAACAGCTTAGATAAGCAATATATACTTAGAAAGTTAAGCAACTCATTTAAGCTCACAATTCAACGGGGATTTCCAAAGGTATTGACAAAATAAACTATGCTGGGGGGCTATCAGGCCCAAACAAGTCATGCTTTCCCTTAAATTTATTATGCATTTTACAACCTTTTGAGACATACCCCTCATTACTGGAGTTCAGAAAAATATTTCTGAGGGAGAGGGGGTCACCCAGTTTCATTCAAAGAATATTTCCACACCCATCTATTACAGCTATTTTGGCTATGTACACCTCAGATGTCTGATAATGACAGTTAAAAGGAATGTCCACAGCAATATATTTTAGCTTGTTTCTCAACAAACACACACACACACACACACACACACACACACACAGCCAAGCCAGATGAATAGCTGCTTATCTTTGATCAAATGAGAAAACATAGGAGCCGTCTTCATTCACAGACTACATGCATTCCTACCAAAAATAACCACTGTTTGACTGGCACAAACAGTAGTTATGTACTTGCCATAACACTGAATCCCTTTATTCACTTCCATCCAATGACTTATGATCCAGATCAGAAAAACTATTGCTCCAGCCTCAAACCACTTTAATAAATATTTTCCTATACTGCCCGTGTGTGTGTGTGGAGATGCACAAGACAGAGTTTGGCACTAATTAGTAAAGATGGATTCAAAGCAGTCCATGATAGAAACAGGAATGTTCTTCAGGCTCTACAAATTGACAGTTTGAAAGGGGGATGAAGGGTGGATTGTCATATAAGACTGGGGTGAATGAAAGGACCCAACTGTAACCACTGTATCCTATTCATTCCATCCATCCAATCAGGATACTTACGTGGCATACTTGGGTGGCATTATGACAGAATATCTGAGGACAGTAGCTCCAAAGGCACCCCAAGACCTCAATATAGCATCTAATGTATAATGTTTAACAAAGTTATGAAATGTAGACCATGTTGCTGCTGAACACATCTCATCAAGTGAAGGATTTCTAAAGAAGGCTGATGAAGAGGAAACATCTGATGCAATAAAAGCTTTGGGTTTGCATAGTGATGGGCAAGTGTGAATTGAATAAATATAAGACATGCAATCCAAACGCCATCTGCAGATGACTTTGGACACTCGACCCAAGCTAATTGGCTGCTACAAGAAATAGTTGTGAGTCTTTTCTGAAGGATTTGGTTTCTGGTCATGTCCCAGGTATGCAAGATATATTCACCTTTAAATGATGCGAGTAAAAAAAAAAAAACACTTAAGTGAGCTGACTGATTTTTGTTTGTCGCAGAAGCCACCTTGGGAAAAACAGAGGGATTAGTATGAAGGGACACAATGTCCTTGTGAAACACCAAATAAGAGGCTAAACAAAATAATGCCTGTACCACTAATACTCTCCTCACAGAAGGAATAGCAACTCAAAACAGTTTTCCAGGACAGAAACTTCTAAAGGTGCACAGGTTGCTGGCTCAAAAATAACTTAAAGCTTTCAGTATGACACTGAGATCACTCAAAGGCACTGTGTCCTTAACTGCAGGTCAGAGAAGGAAGATTCCCTTGAGAAAGGCCGTGCAGGGTACATGTGAAGCTAGAGAATAGGCTAACCCACATGAACATTTGAAATGGCTGCTAACACACTTTAATTGTAAAGAAGCTGGAACCAAAGTCAGACATGTTAGCTAGGAAATATATCTGGATATCTTCAGGAAAAAGAGTCAATGTCTTGAAAAAGATGACCAGCTCACAAAGCATTTCTGCATTCCCATGATAAAGGCTGTGAATGAATTCCTTCTATGAAGCTGCCAGAATCCAAACTACAACAGTGGACAAGTCTAGATTATTGGTCATCACTAGAAGTGGAGAAACCAAATGGTCAGTCTGAGGTTGAAGATCAGAATGAGGTTCCCAGACTAGTGGGAAAGTAGATTTTGTCAGGGATCCAAAATCTAGGAGGTTTCCTGATGTGAGACCAAATCTGCCTGGGCCAAGAGGGGACAAGGAGGATCACTGTAGCTTTACATTTGATCGCTTTCTGCAGAAATCTGGAAATTAAGGAGAGAGGAGTATAAACAAAGAATCCCAGGAGGCCACTGCTTGACCAGAGCAGATTTTGGTGACTGATCGGGGGTGGGTTGGGGGACCATGGTAAAGAACTTGTTGCATTTGGTTTTGGATAGGTAAGCTAATAGATCACAATAAGGTTGGCCCAAGAGACTGAAAATCTGTTATGTCACCACTGGATTGAGAGACCACCTGTGAGGCATCAGAATGGATTTGCTTAAGAAACTGTCTCCTGGAAATGATGCAGGAAGAACTCTAGCCACCATTGTAGCGGTTCCGTAAAAATGTTGGCTACAATAACTGGAGTTGAAAGGGGCTGAGAAACCTGAGACCACTATGCCCTTAGAAGCCACTGCACAACCCTCATATGATGTGACCAAGCTGCACCATTAGAATAAACAAAGCTATTATCCCAAGAACTCTGAGAATTATGACAGTTATAGGGTCATTAGAGTGGAGGACAGATCGAACAGCATGCTGTAAAGCTTGAACTCTGCCTGAAGAAAGGGATACTATGGATGCAGTTGTGCCTAGGTGACATCCAGTGAACAGAATGGTTCGTTTTGGTTGAAGAATTGACTACTGGTGGTTTACTGATATGCCCATGCACAGACAGGACTGGGGCAAGTCATCTCAGGCACTGATCAACAGTCCATGGTTGGGGCAGCTAGGAGACAGTTGTTTAGATATGGGAAGAATCTAACCCCTTGTAGTCAAAGGTGTGCTTCTACAACAGCTGTACACTTGGTGAATATTCCAGAAAGGTAGGTGGGGGGACTGTGGTGAGAGCAAACAGCTGGGCCCCGAACTGAAAGTGACTGGCTCCCAGGGGGAAGCAAAGGAATCTCAGAAATGCTTTGGCTATTCTGACGTGGAGAGGCGCATCCTGGAGATCTTTAGAGAACATCTGTTTGCCAGAAGGCAAGGCAAATCCGACTGCCCTACAATCATGCAACCATTATGACATGGGTCTGTTTCACATAATTGTTTAGATGATGGAGAGCATTGTTTTTCTTCGGAACAAAAAAAAATAAACCAAGTAAAACCCTGACCCTGTCTTACTTGTTCAGTGGCTTTTTTTTTTTTTTTTTTGGATTAAAGACAGAACTTCTCTTTTAGCCACCTTTAGTTGCTTGCTGGCATGGACCATCTGGAGGCAGTCACCTTAATTTAGGGGTCAGTTTGGGAAAAGGGATTGTATTACTCTGGACAGTATCCTTCTTACACATCTGTTCTGTGCGATCACCACCCACTCAGGCACGTGGAGGGACAAATGACCCTTGACTGCCTCAACAAGCAAGTCCTTCAGGGATGGTGGGATTGCCTACTGAAAAACAGTCCATGGTATCCCTGGTTCTGCAGATCCCCTCGACCCCTGGCTTGGGTCCACTGAAGGAGCTACTTCTGCTAGGCCACCCCAGTCAGAAACAGGCTCAAATAGAAAACTCTTGGCATTCTTAATCTAGAATGATTTGGGACCCTTTTGGTTCCTGTACATGATCTTTGTGGCATCTCAAACCTAACTCCCACAGCAGAAATCACTTTGCCATCCAATGAACACTTCTACATCCTCTGACAGAAGGACCTAACAATAAATCTGTGGAAGGGGGCATAAGCAAAGAATGCTTTAAAGTTGTCTGCAAAAACAATTGCACAGATGAAGCCAATAATGAACCTGCTCCAGATCTGCAAAAATAACAGTATCAGAAATACCCATTCCAAGGATTTTAACGTCTCCAGCAATCTAAACAGAACATGCTGGAGAGACGGACCATCTCAAAGGGGCTTCCATTGCTCTGAAAGAGGCTTCCCCATCATGTAAACAAAGTACTTTCCTGACCCAATTCAAACACAGTCTGGACAAATGGACGGGAAACCGCAAATTTATCCCTGGGGTGACACATACGTCTCTGATGGATATAGGACGCTGATGTGATACAAAACTGTAACTACACTACTTCTATCCATAAAAGGGAACAAGTAACACTTGGGAATTCTATTTGGCAAAACTTGAAAATGCCTCCAGACCATTAGCCTAGTATATTTGTGTTTCTATGATGCGTCATTGCAAGGCTTGCTCCAACTGCTTTCTGGAATCCAATGCAGGCAATCTTCTCAGAGTAAAAAGTGTCTGTTACTTTAATCCCTCTGAAGTGATTCATTTAAAAGGTGCAACTCAAGGCCCCAAACACACAGGTCACAGAAGTATACACCCATTTCCCTAATTTCACAGCCCTGGATTCCTTATTAGGAGGGCAGCCAGGAACTGTATTCTTGGACAGCTTTTTATTAAATGCTGCCACAACAATGGACTCAAACACAGGACAGGTAGCACAATTCTGTCTATATTTGGAGGGACTAAGAATTTTGTCCCGTTTCCAAGGCACTGGAATACATGTGTCTGGTTCCTGCCATGACCTCCTAACAGTCAGGACAATTAAAGAATCCACAGGAGGGACCACCCAAGAAGTAGAAGGGGCCGAGCTACAAGCCACAGAATCTCGTCAAGATCTCCTTTGCAGCATTAACTCAAGGATTTCAAAAAAATGACATCTGACCTTTGGGAGACCCACTTGATTGAGTCTCAGTTACTATCTCCCCTATGGGGAGTCAATGTACCTCCTTTTACAGATCATATTTCTAGGAATGTTTGGTGGTATGACCAGATTCCTCAGAAGAGTCCTCCTCCGATTCCATAGTGCTTTTGAGATCTGACCCCCTGCTTTGCACCATGGAGGTACGATGGTGCTCAGAGAAGACAGGGAGTCACGCTGTGGAGCAGACCTCACAATACTCGGTGTCGCCACTCTCTGGGGACAAAGTGATTCTCCCTATAACAGGGAACACAGTTACTGCTACCACTCCTCCCAAAAAGGAAAAGGGACGTGATAAAGAGGGATTTGCAAAGCAGTAGTGGTGGAAGGCTTCAAGGAAGGCCGAAATCTCAGCCACTGACAAGGGAGAGAAGTACAAGACAGCTACAAACACACAGCATCATGTCATCAGCTCCAAGAACTTGGCTCAGACAGTCTTAGAATAGAGTGTCAGATTGGATCCCATAGGTATAAAGCTCACGTCTGTAGTCAGTACCAAGAAAATAGTCTTCAGGTCCAAGATCTAAAACCATGAGTGCAGACACACACATTGGGGAAGGAGCTAATATGGGAGATGATGGGCCAGCCCTATCCACACTCAACACCAGAGACAGGCCCACATCATGCAATTCAAGTCTGCTACAGATGTATTTCCATAAAACTTTAAAGATGAAGCTGAGGGACACCAAGAGGATATGCACGAAAGCTCCCTCTCAGATGATGTCCAGATGACAGGCCTCCTTGTAGACTGGTCTGGAACAATGATCTGTTCCATTACCATTGGAGCCATCAAGAGAGTAGTCATCAGGTTTGAAACTGATAGAGACTCAATTCTAGGAACCTCTGGAGCTGAAGAAAGTTGTGTTCTCTCAGATCTCCGTTTATATTGTTCCAGATCCTTTGGATTTATGGTTTTCTGCCCATTTATATCAGTAAGGGTTTTAGGTTTTCTCAACTTCCAGATCTGGGGGCACCAGCCCTTTGATTGCAAACTGTTTCTTTCTATATGAAAGAGTACAAGGCCCAAAAGCCTTCCAGATAGCACAATCTGATGAAAGATGCTCCACTTCCAAGCACAGAGCAAATAACTCTTGTGTCTTGAGGTGGAATCTTGTGGCCTCATTTAAAGATTGCTGGCATTTTTTGAAGCTTTTATCATGCTGGAAAAAATTCACGCACAAGCCAAACAAAACATTTCTAGAAATAAACTACAATGGATATAAAAAGTGTACACATCCCTGTTAAAATGCCAGGTTTTCGTGATATAAAAAAATGAGACCACAATAAATCATTTCAAAACTTTTCCCACCTTTAATGTGACCTATAATCTGTACAATTCAATTGAAAAACAAACATGTTGGGGGGGGGGGTAAAAATAAAAAACATACAAGTTGGTTGCATAGGTGTGCACACCCTTAAATGAATACTTTGTTGAAGCACCTTTTGATTTAACTACAGCATTCAGTCTTCTTCGGTAGAAGTCTATCAGCATGGCACATCTTGATTTGGCAATATTTGCCCACTCTTCCTTGCAAAAGTGCTCCAAATCTGTCCGATTGCGAGGGCATCTCTTGTGCACAAGCCCTCCTCAGGTCACTCTATAGATGTTCTATTGGATTTAGGTCTGGGCTCTGGCTGGGCCATTCCAAACAACTTTTTTTTTCTGGTAAAACCATTCTTTTGTTGATATGAATGTATGCTTGGGGTCACCATCAGGCTGAAAGGTGAAATTCCTCTTAATCATCATCTTTCTAGCAGATGCCTGAAGGTTTTGGGCCAAAAGTGACTGGTATTTGGAACTGTTCTTAATTCCCTCTACCTTCAATAAAGCCCAAGTTCCAGCTGAAGAAAAGCAACTGAAAAGCATAATACTGCCACCACTATGCTTCAACCGTGGGGATGCAAAGTGTTTCTGCACCAAACGTACCTTTTGGAATTGTGGCCAAAAAGTTCCACCTTGGTCTCATCAGACCATAACATTTTCCCACAAGCTTTTGGGAGGTTCCTATTAAATAAATTAACGTTCAAAATTTCAAACGCCACTTTATCGACAGCTCATTGACAAAAAGGCCAAATCCCGGAGAGACAGAACAGCAATTTTTTCCCTAGAGATAAAAATCACTGGGCCGTTTTTGGGACTTTGCCATTTCCTCCATTGTGGTGCAATCTCTGAATTGGCATATTTAAGTAATTGGGGGGTGTGTGTGGGGGGGGGGAGCTCTCTATTTTTGTGTTTTTTTTTGTTTTGTTTTTTGTGGACCAGTGATTTTTTTCCCCTAGGAAAAAAAAAACTGCTGTTCCATCTGTTCCAGATTTGGATGTTTTGACATTTAGTTGTCGATAAAGTAGCATTCGAAATTACGAACGTTCATTTACTTAATAGGGAAGCTTTTGGGAGACTATGTATTGTTTTGCAAATTTTAGCTGGGCCTGGATTTGTTTGTGTAAGAAAAGGCTTCCGATTTGCAACCCTACTCTATAGTCCAGATATATGGAGAATACAGGAGATTGTTGTAACATGTAATACACAACCAGTACTTGCCAGAAATTCCTGCAGCTCCTTCAGTGTTGCTGTAGGTCTCCTGGCAGCCTCCCTGACCAGTTTTTATCTTGTCCTTTCATCACTTTTGGAGGGACGTCCAGTTCTTTGCAACATCACTGCTGTCCCATATTTTCTCCACTTTTTGATGACCATCTTCACTGTGTTCCATGGTATACAAGATCCCTGTGATGCTTTGTAAGCTCTCTGCAAACCATGGCTTTTGCTGTAGCAGGCAACTGAGTAAATGTAAGGAAAATCCTACTAGGACAGCTGAACGTTATTTGGGGTTAATCAGTCTCTTTAATTGATGGTCGGTGTGTACCCAAGAAAACTGAATGCTGTAATTAAATAAAATTTATTTTATTTAATTATTTTACATTTGTTGACCGGGATAGTCTGACTGGATACACGACCATTTTCAGAGGAGGCCCGGGCAGAAAAGCTCCTGTCATAAATACAAGACTATTTCAGATTTACAATAAGTCAACATTTTACAGACTCCTTACAGTTTTACATTCAATAAAGGGTAAAACACATCACTCAGTCAACATGTCAGTATTTTACAGATTCTGTACAGAATTACATTCAAAAGGTAAAACATCACTCAGTCACATATATTAATACCATACTAGTAGGATAAAGGTGCTTCAACAAAGTATTACTTTAAGGGTGTGCACACTTATGCAACCAGCTTATTGTACTTTTATTTTTTTTCCCCCTAACAGATCTGATTTTCAACTGAACTGTACAGGTTACAGGTCACATTGATGGTGGAAAAAGTTTTGAAATGATTTACTGTGGTCTCATTTTTTTTATATCACAAGACCTGACATTTTAACAGGGGTGTGTACACTTTTTATATCCACTGTACATGCACAGTACAACCTGACAAACTTAATGAGCCCTTAATGACACACCAAGATCTACACTTCTTTTTAACCACTAAAACTTAACACTATAAATATATACAAACACTTCGCTATAACTACTGAAAAAAACAGTACAATGGAAATCGTGGGAACACACGACACAGACAGGTATAAAGTACAGAATTAATACACAGACTTACCCAAAAAGCGAGAAAAGGTGCTGCAGAAAGTGAAAATATTAAATCAATGCTACATTCCAATAAATGGTTTTAGTAAAATATGGAGGAGCACTTGGCTTTCACGGTGCTTAGTGAGCAGGATTGGAACGTTGTAGCAACAAAGTGAGACAGTAGAGTTGTACAAGAGTTTACCATAACGGCAGATGCTCTACTTATCACTGTTGCATTATTTCTTACTATACAAATATCCTGCCAAGGGTAGCCATACATCCAAGTCAGCATGCCAAAGCCTGGACCCTTCCATGCAATGTACGTCAGACATATGTCCTACATGCAAAGTTTAATGTATGCAAGTGGCGTACTAGTGCAAAAGTTTCAGAATTAATTGCCCCAGAAGAACAGGAGCAGCAGATGAATAAAAAAAATTATGTACTCCCCAAAAACTTCCACGTGAGTTGCCCATCTAGTCTTCATTCTACACTGATGGCTTCAGAATCGATCCTGAATTCTGACTTGACCGCTTACTAAAGCTCGAGGTCTCTGACCAGCTCGTGGCACCATGATGCTCTAGTGCTTTCCTCAGATCTTGTTTGTTGATGCACTTGTACCTCTACTAATAGGATATTTTATATATATATATATATATATATATATATATATATATATATGCGCGCATGTACAATTGTTTATAAGACAAGATGATCAAAGCCTAGTTAGTATACAAATAGTAGGGGTAGGAGGGTGGCACGCAAGAATGAAGACAAGATGGACAACTCACATGGAATGTTATGCGAGTACATAACTTCTTTATGTGAAGTTGTCCTAGCTTGTCTTCATTCTATACTGATGGGACAGTGTCCCTAGCACCATAATTCCTGGGCAGCTCACGGGAGAATATTCTTCAGAACAGTGGAACCAAAGGAAGCCCTGTCCCTGGAGGCCATATCTACTTTGCAAAGAGTGATAAGAAGATATGAGGCCTTGACCACATTGCTGCTGCACAAATTGTGTCTATTGGTTACTTTGCCCTAAAGACTTGAGAAGCTGAAACAGGTCTTGTAGTATGGGCTTTAACCTTGCCTGGTAGCTGTTTGTCTACTGATTGATAAAGGATATACAATCTGATAGCCATTGGGACAATGTAGTTTTTGTTGCTGCAAGTCTTTTCTTCTGATCTGAAAAAGAAACAAAAAGCTGGTTGGACTTTCTGTATTCTTTTGTTCTGTGCAAGTAGAAGCACAGCTGTCTATAGACATCAAGCAGGTGGGGCATGTATACTGCCTTATTGCCATATTTGGGGGAAAAAAAAAACACTGGCAGATTGATTTAGACTGAACTCTGAACATACTTTTGGGAGAAAAGAAGGATTTATGTGCAGAGAAAGTATGGGTGTCTGATAGACTATGCCTGTAACTCCAAAACTATTCTGGCTGATGTGATTGCCACTAGAAATACAGATTTACACAACAGAAATTTTACATCACAAGATGCCGATTGTTCGAACAGAGGAAGAATTATATGTGGCAAAACAAAATTCAGCTTCCATGATGGAAGGGGTGGTTTTATGAGTGGTCTTAAGTTTGTGCCTCTCAAAAAAGGCTTTAATAGTTTCAGACAATGTTTATGCCCTCATCGCCAATGTGGAAGTTAGAGATTCATAGGTTCATAGGTTCATACTAGGCTATCTGCCCGAGGGCATTTACAAGCCTAGCCCATCGTTTTGTGGCTTAGGCCACCCCTTTAGTATGGGGAACTATACCCATTATTTTTCTGTGCCTCTGTCGAGCAGTGACACTGAGGTAATCCCTGGGGTATATCTGCGATCTCCCATCCATTGGTCAAGATTTCTCTTGAACAAGGCCAGCGAGGTGCTCTGCCTCACATGTACCGGGATTTTGTTCCACAGCATAGGGAGTCTTTGGGTGATGAATCTATCCCTCCAGCACGTCCTATTAATAGCCGTGTCAAGGTTTAAGTCTCCCGCCCTTGTGGCTCTGATGGATCTAGATTTTTTGAGGTGAAGCATATTCATCAAATCTGGGTTTGACATGGCCTTGTATGTTAGGCAAAGGTCACCTCTGAGCAAGCGTGCGACTGAATAGAGCTGGAGTTCTTTCAGTCGGGCAGCATAGGACAGATTTTGAGACCCTTTATCCTTTTGGTGAGAAACTTTTGTGGCCTCTCCAGCTGCTGCAAGTGTCGGGTCAGATACATTCGAATGGGGCATTGTACTCAATCATTGGTCTGATGAGTGATGAGTAAAGGGAGACTATGACCTCCCTTGATCTAGATGAGAATCCCTTCATGATAAGGTGGGCAATGTAGAAGGTCTTCCTAACTACTTTAGCTACATGGGTGTCGAATGACAGACTACTATCAACCTGGGTCCCCAGGTCCCTGATAACTTCTTCTGTGCTCAGTGGATTGCCACCTATTTGGTAGCTAGGGGTAACCTTGTTTTTCCCGAAGGGTATGACTATGCATGTTTTGGCATTTAACTTTAGGCCGTGGCTCTGGCACCAGTTATCCGTTTCTGTGAGACCCTTCTGAAGGATATCTGTGTCAGATGTGTGTTCTACTATGGCCCAGTTTGCAGTCATCTGCAAACTTTGTCAGCCATAACCCTCCTGTGTTTGCTTGTACTTGGAAAAGTAGATGCTAAACAAGAGTGGGCCCAGGACTGAGCCCTGTGGGACACCACTTGTGACAGGCTTTGAGTCTGACATGGCGCCAGCAGCTCTGACCCTGTGGGTTCTGTCACTCAGCCAGTTTGCAAACCCATCTTGTGATGTATGGGTTGACATTTAAGCTGATGAGTTTTCAATGATACCCGAATGGGGTATTGTATCGAAGGCCTTAGCCAGATCGAGGTAGGCTGTATGGACTGCCTTTCCTCATCAATGGCTTTGGTGACTGTTTCAAAAAGTCAACCAAGTTTAAAAGGCATGATCTGCCTTTGACAAAGCCAAACTGGGTTGGATCCAAAGTCTGCAAATTCCCTATGTCTTTATTTATGAGGTCCATTATGATCCTCTCCATGGCTTTGCAGATAAGGCTTGTCAAGCTAATGGGCGGTAATTTCAGGGTCGGTGGAGGCACCGCCTTTGTGAAGTGGTACCACAGTTGCAGTGCGCCACTCCTGGGTGTATCCAGAGGTAAGACTTTGATTAAACAGCTGTCCTAGCTGTGGGTTTAATTCCTCATTGAGTTCATGGAGCACACAGCCGGGGACACCATCAGGTCCCATGGATGCTGTGTTTTTGCTTTGGAGAGAGCAGTTCTCACTTGGGCTGGAGATGTTTGGGGGCTGCAATCGTTTGGTATAGATATCTCTCCTTTTGGGGGAGGGGAGAAGTTTGCACTGAACCTGTCAGCCAGTATGTTGGCAATGTCTGTAGGATCAGTAATCTTCACATCATTTTGAACTAGCTCTGAGCATATCTGGGAGTTTCCTCCCAGGTTTCTAACATAGCTAAAGAAGGCCTTATGATTGTCTTTTGAGTCTTTAGCTATTTTTCTCGAAATTTGCTTTGGATGATTTTATGAGAGCTCTTAGTTTTTACTTATAGTGATCAAGGGTGTCTTACCTTTTAAGGATTTTGCTCTATCTTGTAGTAGCTTCCTCCTTTTGTTGTAGAGTTTGTTTATGGCTGGGGTCCACCAGACTGGACGCTTGCCTTTGGTACAAAGAGTCTTTGTTTTGCTTGGGATTGCCTTATCCATGCAGTCCTGCAGGTGCTGGTAGAAGGCATTTGTAAGTGATTCAGCGGCTTGAGTACTGTTTTCCGCCGGCTCGGGGCCTTAAAGGAGACCACACTAGTCTTTAGAAGTGTGAAGTCGGCTTTTGAGAAGTTCTTTACTGTGGTCTTTTTATTTCAGGTGGGGGTGGGATGAGGACCTCCAGCGAGATTAGTTTGTGGTCTGATCTCACCAGTGAGGGGTACACCTCCGGTGTTGAACATTGTGCTCCCATGTTCGTGATGATGAGATCAAGTATGTTATCTCCTCTTGTGGGGATGGTGACTAGTTGTTCCATGGCATTTGAGTTTATGAATTCCAGGAACTTTTGGGCTAGGGTGTTTGGGCTTGAGTAGTGTTCCCAGTCTATATTAGGGTAATTGAAGTCACCTAGTATGATGGTGTTTGGTGATACATTTATCCCTCTAGTGTTTTCAGGAAGGCCATGTGAGGTTCCTGAGTTTGTGAGGGTGGCCTGTAACATGCTACAATTTGCAGAGCAGTCTTGCCTATGGTTAATTGCACCTGGATGGTCTCCGATGCATCGTGCGTTGCCACCAGTCTTGAGGTGTGGGTGTCCTTGATGAATATGGATACCCCCTCCTTTCTTGGTATTGTCCAGATTTTGGGGCCGGAACGCATGATATGAGGTAAAACCTGATAGCGCCGGGGTGCTCTCAGGAGCCTTGAACCAGGTTTCTGTCACAGCACAGACATCGATGTTCTCCATACTGAGAAGGGCCTCGAGTGCGTGCATTTTGAGATTTAGACTTCTGGCATTGAGCAGCATTACCCTTAGTTTTTTCCTTTTTGTGTTCTAGGGTGGTAGGTTTAGAATTTGAGCCTTGCCTAAAAAGGCACTATGGGGTGGCAAGAGCCTTTGCCAATATCCGAATCCTAGGTGACAGGTGCAAGCCGTCCTTGCAGCAGCGTGGCTTGTCCAGCATGTCATCCCAGGCAGACAGACACTGGATCCCCTTTGAATGACACCAGTGTTTAAGCCAATTGTTAAAGCTGATCATCTTATCTCTGTATTGTGGCATCATTCTTGGTGAAGGTAGGATACTGCTCAAGGTCAGGGTCATACCTGTCTGGGCTACATAATCAGAGAGCTCCTCAATGTCTCTTTTCATGTAGTCCAAGGAGGTACGTCTCAGGTCGTTTACACCAGCGTGGACAATGACTGAATCATATTTGTACCTGCTGTTGAGAGACCTGAGTGCTTGCGTTATGTGGCGGATTCTAGCGCCCGACAGGCAGCTTACTGTGACCTTCTCCTTACTCAGTCTGGTGAGCGGGACGCCAGTGTGTCTGACTATGGAGTCACCAATGACTAGTGTGTCTGGCATTGTGTTTGGCCTTAAGGGCTGTGACTGTTTGACACACTGACTGTGAGGTCTATGTGTTGCAGGTGTTGTGTTCTGAGGTGGTGGTTGTTTGGGTGTCTGCTTTGGTGGCCTCTGCTGTTTTGGTAGATTTTTGATCAGAGCCTCCCAGTATGTCTTTGTGTGTTTATGTGTATGATTTGAGGTTGTAATGGTAATATGTGAGACTGGGTCTATAGTGTTTGTGGTAACCTTCTCCTCCTGACTGGTCTTGCCAGTCCTATGTTGAGAGAGCTCAGCCTCCAGTTTGGCCGTGTAGTTGCATCTCTCGCATGTATTTGTGTTTTGTGGGAGGAGGAGAGGGTTGTCTGTGTACATGAGGCAATTGTAACATTGCCTCAATATGCCAGGTTCACCAGCTGAGCAGGAGAGGACACTAGCAACTGATCCCTCGACATGCTAGAAGGAATAGACAAAAAAAAACTTTAAAAAAGATTCCGGGGGACGTGGGTGACCGAGAAATGGGGGTTGCCTTTTGGGGTACTATCTATGACAAGAGAGACGTATTAAGATAATAGGTACTGTAGGAGCAAGTGCTACGTTAAACAGATAGAGAATAGTCTACTTCTAGTCAAGTAGAGATGATCTTTTAATTATAGGATACGCTGATTAGATCAGTAGTATAGTTCGAGGAAGGTAGTTTTAAGGGAAAATTTGAAGAGTGGACTTTAGGTAGCCGAATAGTTTAAACCTGCTTAACCGGGCGCTGCCCTAGTGTGCAACAGCAGCAACTCCGCTTCATCCCGGGCTAAATCGCTAAAGCGTGCTTTATAGCAGGGGCTGGAAAAGACAGGAAATGACCCAAATTGGCCAACAAACCACAAGTCACTGCCCTAAACCACTCCTCCGAGGACAAATGAAGGAGTTATGGAAATGACCCCTAGTGGCCAATATAACTACAGTTTCATGTCAGTTACCACCTCTCCAGGGCCCAGCGTAGCTGCTCAATGTTAGTCAGTGCCACTGTTACACACAGTGACCCTCCTTCAGCCCAAGCATAAGTGGCCTCACAGAAACTTTCAAACAGTTCAGGAACAGCAAGCCTGTAACTGAACTTTTTTAACTCTCAGAAAAGTGGGAAAAATGCAAGATTTTTTTTTGTTTTTGTTTTTTACAGAGATAGCAGAGGTTCACAAGTAATATCAAGTCATAACAGTGCAGTAAATGACCCCACACAAGAGTGCTAGGTCAAGGACAGAAAATATGCAAGTTTTAAGAAAAAAAACGATTTAAAATTAAGTGCAAACAGGAAATTCAGCAAACAGCTTTTGGTTGTGCTCTAAATACAGCTACTAATACAGAAATCAAGTTTAACAAGCCAGAAAATGCTCAAGCTAGGCAGCTATGCAGAAAAACTTAGCAAATAAACAGAGAAAAAATACTTAAAACCTCAAAAGTGGCTCCCTTCTTCTCTCTGCGTTTTTCCTCTTGGAGGGTGCTTCACCAACAGCCAACAAGCCTGAAAAGACGCTCAAACCACGAGGCAACTAGGTTTTAAGAGAGGAAGATGAAGGAGTTATGGAAATGACCCCTAGTGGCCAATAAAACTACAGTTTCAAATCAGTAACCACCTCTCCGGAGGGCAGGGAAGCTGCTCAATGTTAGTCACTGCCACTGATAAACACAGAGACCCTCCTTCAGCCCAAGCAAAAATGGCCTCACAGAAACTTTCAAACAGTTCAGGAACAGCAAGCCTGTAACTGAACTTTTAACTCTCAGAAAAGTGGGAAAAAGCAAGATTTTTTTTTTTGTTTTGTTTTTACAGAGATAGCAGAGGTTCACAAGTAATATCAAGTTATAACAGTGCAGTAAATGACCCCACACAAGAGTGCTAGGTCAAGGACAGAAAATATGCAAGTTTTAAGAAAAAACGATTTAAAATTAAGTGCAAACAGGAAATTCAGCAAACAGCTTTTGGTTGTGCTCTAAATACAGCTACTAATACAGAAATCAAGTTTAACAAGCCAGAAAATGCTCAAGCTAGGCAGCTATGCAGAAAAACTTAGCAAATAAACAGAGAAAAAATACTTAAAATCTCAAAAGTGGCTCCCTTCTTCTCTCAGCGTTTTTTCCTCTTGGAGGGTGCTTCACCAACAGCCAACAAGCCTGAAAAGATGCTCAAACCACGAGGCAACTAGGTTTTAAGAGAGGAAGATGAAGGAGTTATGGAAATGACCCCTAGTGGCCAATAAAACTACAGTTTCAAGTCAGTAACCACCTCTCCTGGGGGCAGGGAAGCTGCTCAATGTTAGTCAATGCCACTGATAAACACAGAGACCCTCCTTCAGCCCAAGCAATAATGGCCTCACAGAAACTTTCAAACAGTTCAGGAACAGCAAGCCTGTAACTGAACTTTTTTAACTCTCAGAAAAGTGGGAAAAGCAAGATTTTTTTTGTTTTGTTTTTACAGAGATAGCAGAGGTTCACAAGTAATATCAAGTTATAACAGTGCAGTAAATGACCCCACACAAGAGTGCTAGGTCAAGGACAGAAAATATGCAAGTTTTAAGAAAAAAACGATTTAAAATTAAGTGCAAACAGGAAATTCAGCAAACAGCTTTTGGTTGTGCTCTAAATACAGCTACTAATACAGAAATCAAGTTTAACAAGCCAGAAAATGCTCAAGCTAGGCAGCTATGCAGAAAAACTTAGCAAATAAACAGAGAAAAAATACTTAAAATCTCAAAAGTGGCTCCCTTCTTCTCTCAGCGTTTTTTCCTCTTGGAGGGTGCTTCACCAACAGCCAACAAGCCTGAAAAGATGCTCAAACCACGAGGCAACTAGGTTTTAAGAGAGGAAGATGAAGGAGTTATGGAAATGACCCCTAGTGGCCAATAAAACTACAGTTTCAAGTCAGTAACCACCTCTCCGGGGGGCAGGGAAGCTGCTAATTGGACCCCAACAGTCACTGCAGCTGTCCCTTTGTTAAACGGCTTAGCTAAGCTCTCTAAAATTGATAAAAGTGATGCTTCTGGAGGATCGAGAGGATGGGGCCGATGCTACAGACTGTAAAAGTGGTGACCTGAGGGTCGGAGAGACCGGCTCCAAGTCTGGGGAGTGGCTCCGAACATGAACTGCCATCGGATCAGACACTGATGGAGCCAAGACAGAAGGCCTGTAATGATCTGAATCTTTTGAAGTTGTCGGGGAGAACCTGGGAACTTTAGAGGATGGTTCCGACTTGTCAAAAGAGCTTGATGACCTTTTAGACATTTTGTCATAGCTTGGTGACCTACAGGAACTTCGATCTTTCTCCAACGCTTCTGAAAAGGAAGACTATCAATCCTGTTAAAATAATTTTCCTCTCATGGAGGGCCCTAGAACTAAAAGAATGGCATATCACGCAGGATTCCTGCATGTCAACTGCCCCCAGGCAGTATATACACACACTATGTTAATCAGTAATGGACATTTTTTGGGAGCATCTAGGACATTTTCTGAAACCAGAAGGTTTCATCTCTTTCTGCTGCTTAGACATTTAACACATTCACAACAGTACCCTCCAATTTAAATGGGTGTGATTCTAATTTAAAGGAGTCCTAGAAAAGACTAATATTTACACAAACAAATTCTACAATATGAAAATGCAAGTTTCGGAAGAAAAAACAATGTTCCTTATAAGCCACCAACTAAAGAACACTGCAAGCCTATAATTATAGGCATAACAACACACTAGAAAGCACATACTATACACCAATTATAATGCAAAAAACGGGATAGGGATTTCTAACTCTACAGCAATATAGTAGGCCTAAAAAAGAAATGGCAGAAGCACACTATGGAGAACAAACTCTCACAACAGGAAAAAAGGCAACCAGAGAAACCTAATATCTACTCTAACAAGAATATCCAAAAATGTTTAAACTATGTTAAAAAAAAGACTTGTAAGTTTTGACTTGGCCAGAGCTGTCATATGACCCGATCGGCTTCAGCGGCAAACAAGATCAGAGGAAAGCACTAGAGCATCATGGGAAAGGGTTGGAGCCACGAGCTGGTCAAAGACCTTGAGCTTTAGTAAGCATCAGAGTCAGAACTGAGGATCGGTTCCAAAACCATCAGTATAGAATGGAGACAAGATAGGATAACTTCACGTCATGGTACATGTATGTAGAGAAAAAAAGGAAAATATATCCTCTTGCCTATAGGAAAAAAAGACAAATCGACAAAGCAAAGGAGGGAGGGGCAGAATACTGCATCAGTGATTCATAGGACATCTACGGTTATAGGAAGTTCTTACACAACTGCAGTATTTCCTTTCTTAATCACTGTTGCAGTATTCCTTACTAGAGGGAGAGCAATGAAGCTACCATAAAGAATGGGAGGAAGATGGAACTGAAGAACACTCCAAAAACATAGAGGATGGACCTAACAAAACCTGCACAGGTCCCTTGAAAATACACCCAACTTGGAATGTTTAGTAAAAGTATGTACAAAAGACCAAGTAGCATCTTCCAGAATGGATCTAGCATCAAGACCCTAAAAAAAAGCTCCAGAAGATGCAAAGTACAGTTTTGTACCTACCATAAATGTAGATGTTCGAAGATCCACATTGCTTCAGTCCTTACTTATGGGTAGTCCGCTGTCCTCGGTCGGCCCGAATACCAAAGTATTAGGCTGACGTCGGTCATGGGCGCCTAGATCTGACATCAGAGCATCAGGGTATAAAGGCGCATGATCGACGTCATATCCTCAGTCTTTTCTTGCCCCAGATGTCAGAAGGCCAAACCAGAAAGGCCACAGCCAAAAACAGAATACCTCCCAAAAACATGCCCAACAACAACCATCACCTAAAGCATAGCACCAAGTCAAACTACAGTGGGGAAGGAGGGAGGTATGGACTGCAGCAATGTGGATCTTGAACATCTACATTTATGGTAGGTACAAAACTGTACTATGTTCTTCATCTCACATTGCTGCAGTCCTTACTTATGGGTAGAATCCCAAAGCAACGGGAAAGGGAGGATGGTAAAAATCAAAGCATTAGGGGCCGCTAAAATGCCCTGTAAAATTGCAGTGGCAAATCCAGCCCTAGACTTAGAATAAAGAGGAAGGTGGTAATGTTTAGAAAAGGTATGCACTGAACTCCAAGAAGCTGCCTCCAAAATGTCTTTTGTAGCTACCCCCCTTAGAAAGGCCGTAGAAGTAGCAGTAGCCCTAGTGGAATGAGGCCTGATTCCAGCAGGAATGTCCTTACCATGATGGGAATAACAGAAAGAAATACAAAACCCAATCCATTTAGAAATAGTTTGTTTTGAAACAGGTTACCCTGTGAACCCAAAGCTAAAGAAACAAACAATTGCTGAGACTGTCTGAACTCCTTGGTTCTGCTCAAATAATAACACAACTGCCTGTGAATATCCAAAGTATGCAAAATTTTCTCCCCTTTATTTTGGGGGTTTGCATAAAAAGTAGGCAAATGAATAGTTTGATTTAAGGCCACACTAGAAACCACTTTAGGCATAAAGGAAGGATTAGTACGCAAAGATACCCTATCCTTATGAAAAATCAGGAAAGGCTCCACTGCCATGAGGGCCTGTAATTCAGAAACCCTTCTTGCAGAGGTAATGGCCAACAAAAAA
The DNA here is from genome assembly GCF_019279795.1 of Protopterus annectens. Lineage (NCBI taxonomy): Eukaryota > Metazoa > Chordata > Ceratodontiformes > Protopteridae > Protopterus > Protopterus annectens. Next base: position 1,167,542,598 of record NC_056735.1, read on the forward strand.
GCAGTTTTCCATGACAAATACTTTAACTCGGCAGTAGCTGCAGGCTCAAAAGGTTGTAGAGTAAGTTTTTCCAACACAAATTTGAGATCCCAAGCAGGAGTAGGAGCTCTACGTGAGGGTCTTATATTCTTTGCCCCTCTAATAAATTGCTTAAACCAAGGATGAGAGAATAAAGGAGGGTCACAATCATAGTGAGCAGAAATGGCTGCAGCATGAACCTTTATTGAGGAGAAAGACAAACCCTTGTCCAATAGCTCAGTAAGATATTGAAGAGCAACACTTAAATCAGATTTAGAGATATCAAGGTCCTTTCCTTTGCTCCAAATAAAAAATCTCCTCCATTTATCCGCATAAACTTTCCTGGTACTAGGCCTCCTGGCCTCCAAAATAATATTCAAAACTTGTTGTGGAAGCTGAGACCTTCCAGAGTCTAAAACAGAATATGCCAGGCTGTTAGATGCAGAGACTGAATCTTGACATTGAGGAAGTGACTGTCCTCTTGTGACAAAAGGTGCGGAATCAAAGGCAGAGGCCATGGAGGTTCTCGTACTGAACTCCTCCGTAGTGGGTACCAGTGTTGTCGAGGCCAATCCGGTGCTATCAAAATCATGGTTGGCTTGTCTTGTCTGGCCTTCAAAAGTACCTTGGGAAGAAGAGGCAGAGGTGGAAAGGCATATACATGCAGATTGTTCCAACTGAATGATAGAGCGTCCACCTTCCAAGCTGTGTGATGAAACATTTTTGTGCAAAACTTTGGCAACTGGTAATTTAGTGGAGAAGCGAACAGATCTATGTCTGGAGTTCCCCATAACACTGTCAACTGTTGAAATACATGAGGATTCAATTTCCACTCGTGAGGATCCACTATTTGTCTGCTCAATATATCTGCTAAGGAGTTCTGTGCTCCTGGTAGAAACCTTGCCTGAAGATTGAGGTGTAGATTGAGAGCAGTTTCCCACAGAATCATCGCTTGCCTGCAAAGAGGGTAAGAATGGGTTCCCCTGCTTGTTGATGTACCACATGACAGTAGTGTTGTCTGTTTGAATCAACACCTGCCCTGGGTGAAGTAAATCTTTGAAAGCCATCAATGCAAACTGGACTGCTAACATTTCCTTCAAGTTGATATGCAAATGTTGGAGTTTGACAGGCCACGTGTTTTGCACCCATTTTCCATTGAGGTGTGCTCCCCAAGCCTTGTCCAAGGCATCTGTCGTTAGAATCTGACTCGCCTCTGGCCGGGTCACAGAGAGTCCCTTGTTTAGGTGACATTCCTGAGCCCACCACAAAAACTCCTTCTGAATGCAAGGTATTATCTGAATGACAGTGTCTAGATCTTGGCAGTGCTGTGTCCACACATTTTTGAGATACCATTGAAGCTTCCTCATATGCAATTTGGCATTGGGAAGCACCAGAATACAAGATGCCATGAACCCCAAGGCTTGAAGGACTGTCCTTGCAGTCAGCCTGGACCGTAGAGACATTTGCTGGAAATAAAGAGAAAGGCTTCTTTGTTTGTCCGGGGTCAAAAAGGCCATCTGGGAAGCTGTATTCAGTCTCACACCCAGAAAGCACATGTCCTGAGAGGGTACTAGACTGGACTTTGTTTCGTTCACAGAATACCCTAGGCATCTTAACACTGCCATCACATACTGTAGATGAAGAAGTTCGTCCTTTTCATGTGCAATAATCAGGCAGTCGTCCAAATAAGGATAAATCTGTATTCCTCTTAGTCTGAAAAATGCTATCACTGGAGCCAGAACCTTTGTGAACACTCTGGGCACAGTAGATAAGCCAAAGGGCAATGCAAAGAACTGATAATGTAAATTTCCAGCCCGAAAACGCAGGTACCTCCTGCAACTGGGCCTGATAGGAACATGAAGGTAAGCCTCTTTGAGATCCAGAGTAACCATCCAGTGATCTTTTCCCAACAGAGGTAAAAGTTGTTGTAAAGTCAGCATCTTGAACTTTGGAATGTCCAGGTAAGTGTTGAGGATAGATAAATCCAAAATTGGTCTCCACGTTCCCTTTCTTTGGAACCAGAAACAGGCGAGAATAAAATCCTAGGCCCACTTCTGACAGAGGAACTGGCTGTATAGCTCCTATTTGAAGAAGTAAAGAAATTTGTCTGTGAGCCTCTATCCTTTGCCGAGGAGGGACGTCTGGCATGCCTTTGAAAGGAGGCATGGTGTGGAAATAGAACTTGTAACCTCGGTTTATAATGTCCAATACCCATTTGTCCTGGGGGACTAAATGCCAATTTTGCTTGAAAAGAGCCAACTTTCCTAACAAAGGAGCTGCCCGGCAAGAAGAATCTGGCAGCTGAAAATGCAGGTCATTGGGCCTGTTTACAAAAGGACTGGCCCCTGCCCTCACCAGCAGATTGAGCAGGCGAACTCCATTGTCTCGGCCTGAAGGTACTCGGAGCTCTGCCCCTACCAAGCCTAGATCTACCCCTAGACTGAGAATCAGAAGTAGGGTACGTCCACCCCTTAGTAGGCCAATTTCTACTAAACTTTGGAGGTTGTACCTGCAAAAAATCTTTAACAGTCTGCATAGACTTAGCCTTGTCTTCCATTTTCTTTAAGACTGACTCCACAGGAGGACCAAACAAAACTTCAGACTGTAAAGGGGCATCCAGAATTCTAGACTTAACATGCTCAGACAAATTCTGATCCTTAAGCCAGGCGTGCCTACGAATAACTGAACTAGTGGCAGCCACCCTAGAAGAAGCCTGTAAAGCATCAAAACCACATTGCAAAGAGTGCTTACCCACCTGTTCAGAAACATGCACTAAATCCTGCAATTCTTTACACTCTATGCCCTCTGCCAAAGCCTCCACTTTGATCTTAGCTGAGAAAGGAGGAAATTCTGATACTTCAACATATGAAACTGGCAGTTCAAAGCTCTCATTGCTAAAGTAGAAGAGGTATACACCTTCTTACCCCATCTATCCAAAGCTCTAGCTTCCTTATCCAGAGGAACCGGATTCTTAACAACAGAGGCTCTAACACCCTTAGGCCCCTGACTAATAGTTTCTGGGTCCGCCCTAGGACTCTTATACAGATATTTATGAGCCTCAGGCACCCTGTAATACCTGTCCGGTCTGTGGTAAAAACAAGAACTCCCTAAGCCTCTTCCGTGAATCAGAGTAATCCTGTTCCTCCCACTTAAAATGCTCCCTCATGGAATGCAGAGTTTCTGAAAATGAAAAATCCTCTGGAGGAGAAGCAGAAGGAGTGGAATCCTCTGCATCAGAATCAGAATAAGGCGGGAAATCTTGAATGTCTTCAGCAGAAGACTCTGAATCATCTGAGGCCTGCCCCAAACTTTCCAACTCTAATTAAAGTAATCAAATCCTCTGCCATTTTAAGCATGTGCTTTTTAGGCACAGACCCTGAAGAACCAGAACTGACACCAGAGGAAGGCAAAACAGACCTGCCCTTAGAAGGAGCCTTAGAAACAGTAGCAGAAGGCCTAACCACCTTAGGCATAGAAGGGAGAATAGTAACCTGAGAGGCCCCTTCAGCCTGACCTGCCTCCTGAGAGGCCACATCTTGTAAAATCAAAGCTTCCCCCTGGGACTCAACAGAAACTTCAGCCGGATCCACCTGTTCAGCTGTAGCTTCTAAAGGTCCAGCGTCCAAAAAGGACGAATCATCCTGCCTAGGCTTTAAAGATTTGTCTTTGCGCTTCTTAGTAGAAGCAGGCGTCGGAACATCCGACGGCATATTATAATTACACCTCTTGCCAAAGACTAACCTAGCGCAATCTAACCTCCGCTTTATAGTGCGCTTATTAAACCTAGCACAAAACCGACACCACTACGCCGTGCTCGTCCCAAACAAGGAATACAAAGCGAGTGGTAATCCCTATGCGTATCTGTTTCCCACAAGAAATACAATTATTCACTTTTTCTGACATCCGTAAGTAACTGAGGCAAGAAAAACAAAAATATTCTAACGGGTACTTAGCCCAACTTGGTATCGGTCTGAAACTCCGAAAACGAAAAATTTCAGAACGCCGAACGGCACTTGCAACGCTGCTTCTGCATCAGACCATGCGGCAAAAAAGACTGGGGATATGACGTCGATCATGCGCCTTTATACCCTGACGCTCTGATGTCAGATCTAGGCGCCCATGACCGACGTCAGCCTAATACTTTGGTATTCGGGCCGACCGAGGACAGCGGACTACCCATAAGTAAGGACTGCAGCAATGTGAGATGAAGAACATCTGCCTTAGCAGAATGATCCCAAAGTAGGAAGCGGTTTCCTATGAAAAGGATAAATGGAAATGGCTTTAGAAATCAAAGAAGAAATGATTTGCTTGGGAACTGCCAAACCAATTTCTTGTCTTGAAAAGAAACAGTTGCTCACATTTTCTAATAATCTTTAGTTTTATCCTAGTAGTATCTGAGCTGTATACTCAAAATCCAAATAAAATGGAGAATCATCTTGCTTTATGGGAAAGGAAAGGAGGAGAGAAAATGGACAGTCTAACTTAAAGACATCATTGACAACTTTAGAAATAAATGTAGGATTGACTAACAGACACCCTGTTTCTGTGAAAAACTAAAAAGGACGAACAGCAATAAGAGTCTAAAGTTCAGAGTCTGCTGGCAGAAGTCAGCGCCACCAAAGAGACTTTTCCAAACATGCAATTTCAAAGTGGAATTAGCTGCTGCCTGAAAAGGTTGCTGGGTCAGTTTTTCAAGAACATAACTCTGGTACCAAGGAGAAGGAATGCATTTTCTTGAAGGCCTAATATGAAGGCAGTCTTAAAAACAGTTTGACCTCAAATCTAAAAAGAAGGTTGTGGATGCAGTGGCAGACAAGCAGAGATGGTGGAAAAATGAGCTTCAACAGAAGAATATACCAGATCACAACCAAGCAATTCACATAGATAAGAAAAAGCAGTAGGACTTCCAAAAGAAAGATGGTCCACAGCTATAGAAGATTTTCAAGTACTGTTTTTTCTTGCCTCCTGTAAAACCTGACGCACATCCTCAGAAAAACAAAGCCACAAAAGGAGTCAAAACCCCATCACCAACAGGGTCAACTGTACAGTGAGAAGATAAGTTGAGAGCCATCAACCTGTGCGAGGATGTCTATCCTGTGGGATAACTTGTGATGACTACACATGGCCAGGTGAAAGAGGAGGAGAAACCAATGGTTGCTGGGCCAAAAGGGAGTCACCAAAAAGATTTGGGCCTGTCTAACAGGAACTTGTGAAGAGCCCTTGGGAAGAGAGGAAGAGGGGGAAATGCATACAGAAACATCCCCTTTCAAGATAAAGACAACGTCCACTCTTCAAGTCACAGGACTTAGCACTGTGGAATAGAACTTGCTGAGTGGTCTGTTCTGAGTGGAAATAAGCAGATCCAACGGAGGAGTACCCCACCAATGAACAATGTCCAGGAAAACATTTCTGTGCAAAATAGACTCTAAGATCTGCTCAAGCTGTCTGACACTACATTCTTTTTTGAGGGGATATAGACTACCTGAAGAAGTCCCATGCTATGAGGGTCAGTCTGCAAAGGAGGAAAGACTTTGTCCATCCTTGCTTATGTGCCACATAACAATAGTGCTGTCTGTAGACCCTGAATGGTCCTGGAGAACAAAGATAATGCAAGGCATTAAGAGCCAAGGTCAAGTCTTCAATTCCCTGACAATGATGTGCTCTGTCACCTCATGAGAAGGCCAAACTCCTTGGACCTTGATTGCTGCTGTAACAACCCCAACAGGCTGGGTCTAAAGCATTTTTAAACAGATCCTGAGTGGGAGAGAATCCAGAAAAGGAAACTCTGGATTTAGTGATATCTAGTTGATCCACCAAAGAAATCCCTTCCTTAGGCAATGCAAGAAAATAATTTGAATCAAGTGGATGAAAATGCTGAAGCTAATTTGTCATCAGATGCCACCAGAACATACTCGTATACAAACAGACTGCAGAAGGTCAATAAAACCCCAAAAATTAGAAGTCTGATAAAACAAATGAACACAGTAATTAGGACTGTCCTTAGAGTTCCGTGTGCTACAACAGAAGCAAGCAGGATATATAACTATGCAGTTAAATTAATACCAGAGAAAATTGTAGCACAAGAACACAGGGTAGGAAGGGGAGAAATCGAATACCATAATGGAAGTAATGAACAGAGAAAACTATTAAACAATTAAGACAAGAAATGTCACTGTTAGAAGAGTACATAACAGGGAACAAAGATAAACGTGATAAAAGTAATGCACAGTATTTGAACAGATCAAGATCTATCATGCACTACTGCAAATAAACTAAACATCTCAGCACTGGCAGAAAAACTACGTGCAGATAAATATAATGGAAAAGTACAAAATAAGCAATTTATTGATGACCCTAAGTTCTATAGAGAATCGGGAAACAATGCAAAAGAAATTGAAAGACCACCCAAAAAAGAAGAAATAGATGCATTTTGGAGAACGCTATGAAGATCCTGAGGAACATAATAAAGATGCTAAATGGATAGAAGTAGTAAACGAGAATCAAAAGTTCAAATGTACAGGATATGAAATGGGATGAAGCAACAGCCAGAGATTGAAATAAAGTTAAGAAAAGGCTCCAATTGGAAATCCACAGGCCCAGATGCAGTACCTAACTTCTGGCTGAAAGCATTAACATCTTTGTATGAAGATATAGCCATGAATAAGAACTATTTATATGCAAACACCAGAATGGTTAACAATAGGAAAAACAATGCTCTTACTCAGGAGTGAACCTGCAAGTTATCCTAAAAATTTCTGGCCAGTAACTTGCCTTCTGCCAGTGTATAAACTATACACCAGAATGGATGCCAACAGAGTTTGTAGTCATTTAGAAGAAAACTCGATCATAGCAATAGAACAAAAGGGTAATAAACGAAAACCACATGGAATAAAGGATCATGTCGTTAAAGTCATAATTGGGAAATAATCTAAGTATGGCATGGACTGACTACAAAAAAGCATCTGACAGTATCCCACATTCATGGATAAGAGAGTTCTTAAAAAAAAGTGTACAAGATATATCCTACACTGATCAATTACATTACAGCGACCATGAAACAGTGGCAGACCACTTTGCAATTAAGCCATGATAAAGGACAAAGTATTATTTCAAGGATAAAAAAATCAAATGGGGATATTTCAGGGTGACTCCCCGTTATCGTTGCTATTCTGTCTTGCCCTTAATCCATTAAGCTGTCTACTTAACTCACATGGCTATAATTGATCTCCTAGAAAACAATGTGTAAAGACCTCTCATCATCTTTTTGTGGAGGATTTAAAACTGTATAGTTTATCAGATCAGGAACTGAAAGCACAACTGAAAGTGGTTAAAACGTTTTCAGATGATATAAGAATGTCATTCGGTCTTGACAAATGTGCAAAAGCAACTTTTAAAGCAGGAAAGCTGCAGCACCAAGAAAACATCAGTTTGGGACAGGAAAGTGATATAAAAGAATTTGAGCAAGAGGGAGTGCATAAATATTTGGGAATTGAAGGATCAACAATAAAACATGAATAAATGTGAATAAAACTCCGTAAGGTATATTTTAGAAAGCTTAAATTAATACTAAAAACAGCACTGACATCTAGGAATAAAATTCAAGCTATAAACCAATTTGCTCTTCCTGTCTTAACTTGCAGCTTTGGAGTGACTGACTGGCCCCAAAGCATGTTGGATAGGTTAGACAGGAAAGCAAGAAGGATGCTTCATGCTCATCAAGTGATTTATAAAAATCAGTGCATACCAAGATTATATATACCACGTTCTAAAGGAGGTTATGGACCTCCTCGAAACTGATTATATGTACAGATCTGTAACCCTGGGACTGCACACATCTCTTGACTTCACAAGACCCAAATGTAGTGAAAGTTCTTAAACATGAGGAGAAAGTCTAAGATGACTTCCCTGCATAGTTTAGCAGAAGCATATCGGCATCATGTGGAAATGGATATCAAACCAAAGTAGATAAAAATCAGGCAGCAACTGAAAAGGCCAAACAACAAAAGAAAGAATATAAGGTGAAGGATCAGATGAGAAGGCAAGAAATGTGGAAAAATGCATAAATATAGCTGCAAGGATAGGAAATTCTTGAAACAGCCTTATGTTGATCAGGATCGAACGCAGGAATGGTTAAAGGAGAGGTGAATTTAAAACAAAAGAAGAAAGGCAAATATTGGCGGCCCAAGATAATGGACTACGTACACGTTGGTTTAGAAATTCCATTGAAAATGTGGGAGAAATGGACAAATGTAAGCTTTGTAAAACAAAACTAGAAACAGTCGTACATCTTGTAGCTGGTTGTGATGGCAAAATGATCATATACTGAAAGGCATAATAATGCTGCAAGGGTGTTGAATTGGTGATTGTGCAAACATTGCAGTACTGAAGTGGCTGAAAAACATGAAGTGTGAGCCACAAAGCATCATAGAAAATTAAGTTTATATCACATGGGATCACCCACTACCAACAGTTCAAAAACAGAGGTTAGAAAACTAGATATAGTAGTCCATGAAAAGACCAATGTAGCACTGACTACTGAAACTGCTACACCCAGTGACTACAGTGGCTTGCGTAGACACAATGTCATAAAATACCAGAATTTGCAGGCAGAAACGAGAGCAATGTGGAAGAAGGATACTCAGACAATTCCAGTAGTAGGAGTAACAGGTCTTATAAAAAAGATTTTACAGTCATACTTGGATATGTTACCAATACATGCAACTCCATACGAATTGCTGGAGGAGTCATTACTGGGCACATTGCGGGTGCTGCGAGCATCACTATTGGCTAACAAAGATTGAAACAATACTAATGTCATGAGCTTTAATCGTACTTTGACTTAGGAATGGGGTCCATTCCCATCATGGTATTAGAAACCCAAAAGACTTACGAAATTAAAAGGAGTCTGGCAAATGGAGTCATTGGGATAGTGGATGCCATGAACCCCAGGGCTCTTAGGAACTCTTGAGAAAGAAAGTACCGAAAGAAAGCTGACAGAGGACCTTGGGTACAGGGAAAAAAAAGCGGGCATGGTAAGAGTTTGAATTCTGCAACCTAAAAAAACAATCCTGAGAAGGTGTCAGAAGTGACATTTTTAGGATTTAAAAGTGAAGCCTGCACTCTGCGAAAGAGAAGCATTGTGAAGTCCAAGTCGTGCAGGAGAACCTGCTTGAATGAGAAGGTCTGCCAAATAAGGAAAAATATGAACACCGCGAAGTCAACAAAAGGCTACAAGGGGTGCAAGACAGTGGGTAAAAATCCTCGGGGCAGTAGAAAGACCAAATGGTGCTAAAGACAGCTGAAGCTGCAAAAAAAAAAAAAATATATACAGAGACCCGTAACAATTTTCTGAAAACAGGATGAATATGAAAATGAAGAGAGAAGCATCCTTCAAGTCTAAGAAAGCAAAAAGGCTTGAAGGAGAAGAAACATTTTGAATGTAGGAACTTTCCAAAAAGTGTTGGGAAAGGAAAGATCCAAGATGAGTCTCCAAGAACCCTCATTCCTGGGAAATAGAAACACCCTAGAATGGAAGTCCTTACCTTTCCAGCAAAAAGGAACTGGCTGAATAGTGCCCTGGAACAGAAGACTTTGAAAAAGCAGAGGAAAATGAGGCAGCCGAATAATACATGAAAAAGGAGGAAGACTACCACAACATTCTGTATCCCTTTATGAACTATAGACAGAACCCACTTGTCTGGATTAATTCTCTATAAAAGGAGAAAAGACAGAAGACAGTCAGACAGGAATCTTGCCAAAGGGAAGGTAGTCACACTGAAAAGTACAGTTTTGTACCTACCATAAATGTAGATTTCCGATAGATATGCAACTGCAGTCATAACATATGGGTTGTCCTGCCTCAGGCAGCCCTCGGTCGGCCGAATTCCAAAGTCTGGGTCCGGCGTCGGCTGGTGTCGCCTCCTCTCCGACGTCACCACGGCTGGAGTATAAAGGCATCGGCCGACGCCATCTTCTTCAGTGTTTCTTGCCCCAGATGCCAGGTGCCCTCCTAGGAAGGCTAAATTTGGTAAACGGATAAAAATAATCCCAAACATGCACAACAGTAATAAACAGATACACCATAGGAATACCCCCAGCTAATGGGAAAAGGGGTAGGGACCCAAAAAGAAGGATACAGAGGGGTAGGAGGGAGGGAAAATCCGACTGCAGTTGCATATCTATCGGACATCTACATTTATGGTAGGTACAAAACTGTACTATGTCCTTCAAGAATGCAACTGCAGTCATAACATATGGGTTGAGTACCATAGCCAAGCTGGGGGTGGATGGAACTAAGATAAGGATGGTGTCGCTAAAATCCCCTGCAGGACTGCCGAAGCAAAGCCTGCTCGGGATCGGGAATATAAGGGCAGGTTGTAGTGCTTGGTAAACGTATGCACGGAGCTCCATGTAGCAGCCTCTAAAATGTCCTTTGTTGCCACTCCTCTTAGGAAAGCAGTGGAAGTGGCCATAGCTCTGGTGGAATGTGGCCTAATATTGGCTGGCACACCTTTTCCATGGAAAGAATAGCAGAATCTGATGCAATGTCCAATCCACTTTGAAATTGTTTGTTTGGAGATTGCTTTTCCTTGCACTCCAGCAGCATAGGCTACAAACAGTTGGTCAGACTTTCTGGTGGCCTTAGTTCTGTCCAAGTAGTAACGTAGTTGTCTGTGTATGTCCAAAGTATGCAGTAGCTTTTCCCCCCTATTTTGAGGATTGGGGAAGAATGCAGGCAGGTGAATAGCTTGATTTAGAGACACCCTGGAAATAACTTTGGGCATGAATGTAGGATTGGTTCTTAGAGAAACTCTGTCTTGATGAAAAATGAGGAAGGGGGGCACTGCCATGAGTGCCTGTATCTCCGAAACTCTTCTTGCAGATGTGACTGCCAATAAGAAGGCCGTCTTTCATGAAAGAAATTGCAGTTCTGAACTTGCTGCTGGCTCAAATGGAGGAAGAGTTAATTTTTCCAACACATAATTGAGGTCCCATGCAGGTACTGGTTGTTTTCTGGGAGGTTTGATATTCTTTATTCCTCTTAGAAACTGTCTTAGCAATAGATGAGAAAACACTGGAGGGTCACAGTTGTATTTTGCTGAGATTGCTGAGGCATGAATCTTTATTGAAGAGTATGAAAGTCCAGTATGAAGTAGTTCTGCCAAGTATTCTAAAATCTGAGGTATACTCGGTAATGCTGTGTCCTGACCCCTGTTGGCATTCCAGATGCTGAATCTCTTCCATTTGGCTGAATATGTTTTTCTTGTGGAAGGTCTGCATGCTTCCAGCAGGATTTCTTGAACCGATTTTGATAGAGAGTTAGGTGGAGAAATCATGTTAGCCTCCAGGCTGTCAGATGTAATGATTTCAGGTCTTGATGTACAGTCCTGTAATTGTGTTGTGTTAGGAGCAGGGGCCATAGGGTCAGAGGCCATGGTTTGGTCCGAGTTATGGTCAATAGCAAAGGGTACCAGTGCTGCCTTGGCCAGTCTGGAGCTATCAAAAAACCTGTTGGTTGTTCTGCCTTGATCATGAGTATCACCCTGGTCAGCAGAGGCAGAGGAGGGAATGCATACATTTTTAGAGAATTCCAGCTGAAGGAGAGAGCATCCGTCTTCCAGGCAAGAGGATGGTGATTCCTTGTGCAGAACTTTTTCAGGTGATGATTTAAGTGGGAGGCGAAAAGATCTACATCCGGTCTTCCCCATGTCTTTGTCAGTTGTGAGAAAATGTGAGGATGCAGCATCCATTCGTGTGGATCCATGAAATTTCTGCTCAGGTTGTCCGCCAGTACATTGTCCTTGCCTAGTACAAACTGGGATTGTAAATGTATCTTCAGGCTCAGGGATTTTTCCCCAGAGAAGCATTGTTAGTCTGCAGAGGGGATAAGAATGAGTGCCTCCCTGCTTGTTTATGTACCACGACAGTGGTGTTGTCTGTCCTCATCAGTAAATGCCCTTGTTGTAGTGATTTTTCGAAAGTCTCGATTGCATGTATCACTGCCAACATTTCCTTTTGGTTTATGTGCAGATGTCTTTCCTTTGGGGTCCATTGCCCTTGAATGCATCTGTCCTCCATGTGCGCTCCCCATCCATGGTCTGAGGAGTCTGTTGTAATCATTTGGCCTGTTTGAGGTTTGCTGAAAGACATGCCTTTGTTTTGCTGACTGGCTTGAGCCCACCATAAAAATTATTTCTGCAGACATGGAATAAGTGGGATTATGTCCTCTAGGCTTTGGCTGTGTTGAGACCATAAGTTTTTTAAATACCATTGCAGCTTTCTCATATGAAGTCTTGCCAAAGGTATCAGAAGGATGCAAGATGCCATGAACCCCAGGGCCTGCAGGATTTTCCTTGCAGTCAGCTGGGAGAGTGTTGCTAGGCCTTTGAAGTACTCTGGTAAATGCTGCTGTTTTTCCTCTGTGAGGTAGGCCATTTGGTTTTCTGTGTCCAGCTTGGCTCCTAAGAAGATAATCTGTTGGGATGGCAGTAGTTTGGACTTCTGAATGTTGACCATGTATCCCAAGTCCTGCAGTAGATGCATGACATAGTCCAAATTTTCTTTTAAGGTTTGTTTGTTGTCTGCTTGTATGAGGCAGTCATCCAAGTAGGGGTATATTTGAATCCCCTGCAGTCTGCAGTGTGCCACTACTGATGCCAGGCATTTCGTGAACACTCTGGGCGCAGTAGATAAGCCAAACGGCAATGCTGAGAATTGATAATGCTCTGTCCCTGCAAGAAATCTGAGGTATCTTCTGCAGCTTTGTCTGATTGGGACATGCAGGTATGCCTCCTTGAGGTCCAGAGTGACCAGCCAAGACCCCTTGCCCAGCATGGGAAGGAGTTGCTGCAACGTCAGAATTTTGAACTTTGGCACTATGAGAAAAGTGTTTAGAGATGACAAGTCCAGTATGGGTCTCCATTTGTTTTCTTTTCTTGGAACAAGAACAGCCTTGAATAAAATCCCTGGCCTTGCTCCTGAGGAGGAACCCTTTCTATTGCTCTTATACTTAGCAGCTTGGAAACTTGAGAGAGTGCCTCTGCCCTTTGATGATGTGGCAGGTTTGGCATGCCTTGTCTTATTGGTAATGTGTGGAAGTGGAATCTGTAACCTTTGTCTATCAAATCCAGAATCCAGTTGTCCTTGGTTAAGGTATGCCAGTTTTGTGAGAATAAGGATAATTTTCCGCCTAAGGGTGCTTCTCTTTGAACCTTTGTAGGCGGAATGAAAATCAAGTCATTGCGATTGTCCTTGTGGTGCAGCTGAACTGTCTGTACCACTTCTTTGATTTGGAGGTTGCCATTGGCGTCCCCTGTAAGATCCTCGGTATTACCCTCTACCTCGGGCACGTCTGCTTTTTCCCCTTTGAAACTTGTCTGAGCCGGGGAAGGACCAATTCTTTGAGGGCCAGTTTCTGCTGAATCTGGGTGGCTGAACCTGAAGGAAATCCTTGACTGTCTGTACTGACTTCGCTTTTTCCTCTATGGATTTCAATACATCTTGTGCATTAGCACCAAAAAGCTTCTGTTTTTCCAAAGGTGCATCAAGTAACTTTACTTTAACATGGTCAGGCAAAGACTGATCCTTTAGCCAAGCATGTCTACGTATCACAGCCCCAGTCATAGCTGCCCTACATGAAGCTTCCAGTGCATCATAACCACACTGAAGAAAATGGTTATTAACCTGCTGAGTGTTATGTATATGATCCTGCAATGCCTTTTTATCAACAAGCTCAGGAGAGGCTAACTTTTTCTGTAAATCATCCAGGAGAAAATCCTGGTACTGAAACATGTGAAAAAGGCAATTTAATGACCTCATGGCCAGGATAGTAGAAGTATATACTTTTTTACCCCATCTCTCCAGGGACCTTGCTTCCCTGTCTGCTGGCAGTGGGTTTTTGGCAGAGGAGGTAGCCACTCCCTTGGGGCCCTGTGAAATAGTTTCTAGATCCACAGAGTGGGCCTTAAAAAGGTGCTTGTGAGTGTCAGGGACCCTATAATATCTGTCCGGCTTGACAGGAGCTGGAGGAAGAGAATCAGAGTTAGCACTGGAGTCAGAGAAAACATCATCCAAAACATCCATAACAGGTGGAATAGCTAAAGGCCTGTGCTGGGGAAGCTTGAGGAAGGTACGAAGCCTTTTCCTGGAGTCAGAGAATTCCTGACCCTGCCATTGAAAATGTTCCCTCATGGAATGCAGGACTTCACCAAATGAGAAATCCTCTTGGGGGGAGGCATAGGGAATTGATTCCTCAGCATCAGAGTCCTCGTAGGCCTGGAAGGATTCTTCCTGGGTATCCGAATGTTCGGAATCCCCAGAGGCTTCATCCGAAGAGAGGTCGTCCGCCTGCTCAGTTCTGGGCCTTTTCTCTGCAGGTGGCTGAGAACCCCTCTCCGGATGAGGCTGAGACCCCCTGATAAGGGAAATAAGATCAGCAGCCAGAGACATGATCTGCTTATCAAAAGGGGCCTGGGCAGTAGGTCTAGGATGGGCCTTGGCCTGACTGGCGGCCTTAGCACGTGCAAAAGCCTTGATGGACATGGATACAGGAGGCCTAGCAGCCCCACGTGCAGGCGTAACCTTGTCCACAGAAATGGTGTCGGGTAGATCCAGAACTTCAGTTTCCGGAGGAAAATAAACAACCGGCACCGGAGAGATCTCCGAGACCGAAGGTCGTGTTAACGCTGTGTCGGCCTGGAGCGGTAGATTTACCGCTTCCGAAGGAACCGGAGCACTAGCAGAGGGTTTGGGAGTAGCATCGGTAGTGGACGCGGGCCGAGGATGTCGGTCCCGGTCCTTGCGTTTTTTAGCAGATTGTGTAGTCAGTTGATCCGACGGCATGATATACGCAAAAGATTCACCGAAAAAGTCCTCGGCGAATTCTGCCCGGCGCCTGAGTGCGCGCTTATTAAAGCAGGCACAGGCCGAGACGTCGTGGTCTGGGCCCAGGCAAGAAAGGCAGAGAGAATGGAAGTCCTTATGAGGTGTTTGTTTACCGCAAGACAAACAATTATTAACTTTCTCAATTTGTTCCGACATCGGCGGAGAGAAGAATAAATGTTCCCCAATGGGGTACTTAGCTTTTAGATGACTTTGGTACTGAAAACACAGGAGCTGACCGACCGGCACTTGCGAACTGCTTCGGGCACCGCGCGGCAAGAAAGACTGAAGAAGATGGCGTCGGCCGATGCCTTTATACTCCAGCCATGGTGACGTCGGAGAGGAGGCGACACCAGCCGATGCCGGACCCAGACTTTGGAATTCGGCCGACCGAGGGCTGCCTGAGGCAGGACAACCCATATGTTATGACTGCAGTTGCATTCTTGAAGGACATCAGGTTTATCAGGAAAGGAACACTTTTTCCCCCCTAGAGTTACAATTGGTTCTCAAGAAAAATCATTTTAGAGGACCTTTTACCCTTTAGCGGCTGCCTTTGATGTCCAAGTACAAAAGGACCTGCTTTGGTAGGACAGTTCCTCTGGTACTTAGGAACATGGAAAAGGAAGTTCTGCTCAAGGTCTTGCATAACTTTACCCTTGTTCTGTAACACCTTAATGAGGTCCTCAGCTGCAGAGCCAAACAAATTTGGAGTGTCCAGATATGAGCAACAATTTAGCCTTGATATACTCTACAAGGGATTGAAGCCTAAGCCAGGAACACCTCTATGACTGACCCTGATGCAGCCACATCACAGCTACACCTAATCGAATGTCAAACTACCAGAGAAGCAAAACAGAGTAAGGAAAGAGGCGAAATTTTCTCAGTCAGGAATATCAGCAAAGACCTTCCCCAGTATGGAAAGTGAAAGCACATATTTGGTCATATGTCTGACAATTGATGGCTCTGAAAGCAAAGTAGCCAAAGTATACACCATCTTTCCATACTTATCCATGGCTCTTCTAACTTTGCCTGTTGACAAGCCTTAAGCAGCAATAAGCTTAGTGATTTGTGAGCTGAGAGAGAAATGAGAGGAGGAGCTGAGAGAGAAATGAGAGGAGGAACTGAAGGATTATTATAAACTTTTGAGCCTGAGAAATCTTATAAAACTTTTTTTTTTTTTGGGAAGCAGGAGGCTGAGACTCGGGGGCTTGAGAAGCAGATCTAAACGTGTCTAACGGTCTCAAGAACAGTAGGCATTACAGAAGCTCTAAAGGAATCTCAGATAGGTTTTCCACTTAAAATGCTGCCTAATTTTAAGGCTAGTATCCCCCAAAAAGGAAAGTTCCTCCACTGGGGAATCGGGGCAGAGACTCTTCCTCATTGGAACCTGCTGCAAGCAGCAAATGTAAAGTTAAAGACTCAGTCCAGAATCTAAACCTTCCTTATCAAAAGTAAGTCACCCTAGTCCTTTTAGAAAGAGTAGAAAAAGACCTACAAGAGACGGGAATAACAATCCATGAAGAGGCTTCACAGACATCAGGGCTTTGAAAACACCATGGGTCAAGTCCTGCAGTGTTTCAGGGAGGGTCCTTCGTAACAGAAGCAACATGCCTGGTTTTCTGCTCATTTTAAACAGGAGCATCTCCCCTTACAAACCTCGGAGATTCCAAGCCCGATACAGAAATCCAGGACTTCCTCCCATTCAAGAATCTACAAAATTCCCCCAGGCCCTTCCAAAAATTACCCTAAGGTTCCCCCTTCTTATTCTTGATACACACTGGCTCATCCCTAGCAGATGTGCTAATAGCCTACCCCATATTGGCATCCAATGAGGTTCATGACAGTGGAGGCAGGCATCAGAACCCGATGGTTTGCAATAACCTCATCAGATTAACAGATGTCTGACAGGGACTGGACAGCAGAAATCTCCAGTTTCAATTCCTTTAAAGAAGGCTGTATTGTCCAGCTAGGAAGATTCTGAAACCATAGTACCTTTAGCAAGAAGCTTAAGGCACTGACTTTCAAGATACAGTGAAAGAAAAGAAGAAAAAATGTGCAGGGTCTTAGGAATGAAGGCCTAAAAAGCAGAACACTGATTGTGTTCCACACCTAAACAAAAAAGAAACTTAGCATATCTATCTTTATGAGGAATCTGCGTCACACAATGACATTTCCCCTTTCTTTTTGACATCTACCTACAATAAACAGACTTAAAAGAAAAAAGAAGGGTCCCCAATAGAGTACTTATCTGCCAGAGGTTCTGTAGTCTGCACCTAAGCATACGACTTGCAGACCAAAAATAAAACAATGCATTTGGACTGATGAAAAGAATTACTGAGGGTTTGCTCTTGCATGTCATGTACATACCATTACACTTTGGATGCAAGGCATATGTCCGACATATGACTCATGGAACAGCCCATGGATTGGGATGCCTGTCGGACGTGTAGCTACCCTTGGCAGAATATCCCTATAGCAAGGAATACTGCAATAATAATTAAAGAAAAGACATCTGTGGTATCTCCACACACAATGGCATTGAGAAATTTTCTTAAAAGGGCCTTGAGGGTGGAGCATTAGCTTTGCGATCTCTGATCCAACAAGTAGCTAGAGGACTTAAGTTGTTAATGGACATGATAAATAGGCTCTTAGATGTCTGACTAAGTCTCCAAGTTAAACAAAATGGACACAACAGTCTATTTTAACTTACTGCTGTGAAAATGAACTCCTCCCCAACAGAAAAAGATGCAGATGGACATGCACACCAACAAACAACTGAGATCAAACTACGTCAAGGATCCAGGACTGCTAACATGGCTGCAAGCTGAGCAACAAGTTGATTAGAGCTCTTTCCATTTGAAAACTGAGAAATGGTTTATTACAAAAAAGAAAGCAAAAGTCATCAGTTTGGGTTAAATTCAGTTACTGAGTAGCAATTACACTACCTGGATTCCAGGAAAAAATTTGGAGAAAGTAAAAATTAATCAGAAAACAAGCAAAATTGCTGGCTGGGAAGAACTTAGTGGTATAGAAAAATGCAGTTCACATTTCATCTTAAATGCAGTTCACATTTCATCTTTAATACAGGAGCCTGCTTCTAGCAATTTAGAGAAAAATAAAATGCAATCAGATGTGTTTAAAACAAGTGAGATACTGAAGGAATGTCCAAATTAACAACAAAAGTTTGGTAAAATGGAAGCTTCAAGTAGCAATTCACATTAGTTGCTAAAACTGCAAAAAATCAGAGGCAAATGAAGGAAAGACGTTTCTTAAGAGCAGTTTCAAAAATTAGTAAGGTTAGAAGACAGAACTCTTGAAGATAAACCCAATAGTTCTCCTATGCCACAATATGCTAATGGAAGGAACATAATGCATTAGCTTTATGAAACTACAATTAAGTAACTGGACTAGTGTTCAACAACAGCAGGATTTGGTAACTGACAGGACACACTGTGCACGCTCTCCAAGGCTGCCCCATAAGAAACCTATAGGCTTGACAGTGGAGGCAGGCATATCAGCAGAAAGAGCTGCAACTGACAAAACTGTGATAGAAGGGCAAAGTATTAAAAACAAAGGACACCAAAATGTTTCTGGAAAATGATCAGCCAGAAGCGCGGTGGTGCAGCAGTAGCATTGTCGCCTCACAGCAAGAGGTTCTGCCGTCTGATTCTCGGCTGGAGCACCTTGTGTGCGGAGTCTGCATGTCCTCCCCGCGGCAGAGTGGCATTCGAAAGACATGCATAAATGGGCATGCCTTCGTTGAAGGTTGGGCATCGTAAAGATCTACTGCCTATCATTAGCGGACCGGAGTTCCGCTGTGGCGACTCCTAACTGGGAAAAGCTGAAAGAACAACAACTGTACACCAGCCAGAAAAGAAAAGTTTATCCATGCAATTAGGGAATGTTGAGAGGCAGATGAGATTCAAGCTGCAACTCCCAACTGTCTTCAGAATATTTTTCCCCTGGAAGATCAAGAGACTTTTTTTTTTCAAAACAGACAATGGAGGAATTAAAAATGTGTATGCAACAATAAGCCAGCAAACTAAATGTAGTTCAGCTTTTCAATCTTCTCACAGTAAGAAAGCCCATTGACTCTACCAGTCAGACCCTCTCCATTGAGTTGAATGAAAAAGCCCGAGCAAAAGAAAAAAAATGCCCAAGAGTGGACTACAAGAATAAGGAGTACTATGGACTCAATTCTAGAGACCAGTGTTGGGGGACAAAGATGATTAGGAAGAAAATCAGCAACAATGTGAAATTAGTAAATAAGGTGGGAACTGTTAAGTATCAGTCCAATTATCCAGAGTTTAGACATGTAAGAAGTGGATGAAAAATAGAAGTTTGATGACAAAGTGGTGAGGCAACATAAATTCCATTTATACTGTTAATGTTTAGAAAACAATGAATGGATGGCAGAAGTGTAAAAAAAGTTTTATTATTTGTATAAACATTTCCTGATATAAATTACATGTTATAGTGCAAAGCAGTTCTGTGCAGTATGCAGCAATATGAAGTGGGAAAGTATTTTGTTCTTCTTCATTACAATGTCTCCAGGCTTCACACTGCAACAATGCAAGAAAGACTAGAAAGAAGCAAGTTAAAGTTAATATAATAATGTAACCTTGGGTGGTAGTGGGGGGATGTAAAAGTACACTAATTATATGAAGAATTAAACAGTTAAGAATTTTCTGTTTTTAGAGAGGTGTGTCTAGACTAATGCTTTTTAGCTTAAGCTACAGACATTTTTAAGCTAAAAGACTAGACAAACGAGAAAATAATGAAAAACATGAAAAATTGTACCTCTTTCTTGCATTTGAAAAGTCAACATTTGTTTCCAATTCGCAACTGCTCTTAGTTGAAGATAAGCCTGCAGGTGCAGACAATTAAACACCAGTAATCTGTTTTAAGTGAAAACTACATAGTACAATGCAATCAACTTTTAAAGAAATACTGGCAAGTAGTTCAGTGAAAATAAACAGGAAACAGCGGGAAGTGAATACTTGTACAGGTAGCTGCCGCCTCAACAAGTTTCAGTCCTTCAACACACTAAATATAACCGTGCACAACTTAGTTTATTTAAAGACAGCCATTTCACTTTTTTGTGATGTGCAAAGGTAAGGTCTACAGAAAGCATGTACATTGTTGTTATCTGTGAAGGGAACAGTGATAAGAACGGGCAGTAATCAGGCTCTAACATGTTTATTAGCATAGCTGACCTTAATTTTAGAAGATGTATTCCCTGCAAGTTTGTTTGCATCTTTTGGCATTTCCCGGTTAGGGGTCGCCACCGCGGAACTCCGGTCCGCTAATGATTGGTAGTTGATTTTTACGTGCCGAGTTACCAGCCCTGACGCACAACCTTCAAAGAAGGTACACCCATTCACGCATGTCTCCACGCAGAAGACGCTCAAGCTGAGAATCGAACCGGACAGCATCTTACTGTGAGGCGATAACGCTACCGCAGCACAGGCAACTGCTTCTATTTGGAGGTGTAGATTTCTTTTTGTAAAGTGTATACAGTTTCTGCATTTGCTGTGAATTAAAAGGGGATCATTTTTTTTTTAAATACATTTAGTTTTTATTTTTTTTTATCAATGTTTGTATTGAAGCAAAAAGTCTGTAAAAATATGACATTGATTCAAGAGATGAGAAAGTACAGTTGTGTTAGAAACTTTCCATAAATGCACAGTTTAAATGCCGCATTCATTATCTAGGCAAGAGGGCAATCGTGGCATGACACCCATCCAGGCAACCATCAGGGGATTTCTCGTTGTGTCTAATGACCCTACTATAAATGCCCAAAACTATGAATGGTGTGGGCATGCAATGGGCCTTAGCAATTTGTGTCACAAGGCCCTGCACCTAACAAGTAGGCTCCATTGTATGATTTCATTTTTCCCACCAGGGTTTCTAGCATGTGTCAAGCATTCTACACATATATGACCCATCCTCTCCCTACACCCCCCACCCACACAGACAAAAAAAGCAAGCAGGCATTACCTTTTCACTTTGCCTCTTTGCCTTATCACTTCCTTCAGTGTCCAGGTCACTAATAACCAAGATGTCTGGGTTATAAGTCAGGGCTTTATCACTCTACCACCAAATTGGCTCATGTATACCAACTTACTGCTCTCAGATACACAAACTGCCCTTCCTGGTAGCCATACTAATCATTTAACAGTAACCTCTAAAATATCCAAGTTTTAACTGTGTAGACTTCCTGTTTGGTAGCTATACATCTGGTCTCCAGCCATAAGCAGCATGTTCCCAAATTACTGATCCCCCAACTACAAATATGGTAATAAGAAACAAATAAAAACAAACAGTTCACACAGAATGTTGATGTAGGCACTGTGAGTGAATAACACTGCTCAGATTTCTATAACTTCCTGCCATTTTTAACTTGCACCTACAAGTGAAAACAGTCCCTAGAGATAAACTTTCCCCCCCAGATTTTCACTAGACAAATGACTATACACAGTTCAGTGGGTAAGTACTGATATCAGCTGCTCTGTGCAAATGATAGCAGTACTTGCGCTGCACAATAACAAGTCATGGATTATGCATCCACATTGTGATACTTTGTGACAGGGACAGATTATGTATCCACATCCTGGTACATTGCGACAAGGAAAGAAATGAAACAGCATGACAAGTTCCACATCATATTACTTCTAGGTAGAATGTTCTAACACTTTAAGGCAATTTTATTAGTATTCACAGGGTAGGAAAAATTTTCCTCATTTAAAAAAAAAAAATCAAAGTTATAAGAGAGTTCAAAATAAAAATTAAACCAGAAAACAGAACCATTTCAACACTCAAACTGATGGTCAAGTGAAACTAGTGCCAAAAAGATAGATGTTAAGGAGTTAAACTTTACATTTCTGTCCATGAGTTGAAAAGACACAAGTGAAAACATTCGATCACAGACCGGTAAAGAAAATTAAACATTCTTTAACTCATTGTTAACCTGATAAGTGGTGAACTGGTCCACTGTGGACCCTTTTTAGTAATGGCCTAAACTACAAGTGCAGTGGTAAATACAGTATATACACAAACACAGACAAGTTAGGGTAGTCAATTCGAGAGATGCGTTTTGAGGATCCTGATGTTCTGCCAGGCATGCTTCAGTGTTATCAAATCTAAACATCAGATCACTTCTCCTGAAACTCAAACCCTGCTCTCCCTCCACTGATAACCCACCTCCTTCTTTCCTTAAACTTGCTGCTGATTCTATTGCCCTCCTAGTATCCATACTTATAAACAGATCTATACATGAGGCTACTGTCCCTATATCATGGAAATCTTTTTACACCATTCCTTTGTATAAAGGTGGAAACTCAACTGACCCTTCTAACTACAGACCTATAGCCATCTTATCCCCCCTCTCTAAGATTCTTGAAAAATGCATCCACTCTCAACTACCTTCTTGAACACAACCTCCTAACTCCCACCCAGCATGGCTTCCGTCCTAAACACAGCACAACTATTGCCCTCCTGTCTTTCACTCATACAATTGCTGAAGCCCTTGATAATAACAAACTGGTATCTTGTCTTTTCCTTAGACTTCTCAAAAGCTTTTGATACAGTCTCCCACCCTCTCCTACTATCCAAACTTGCTAACCTTAAGATGACTTACTCCTCCTCCCTTGCCTGGTTCTCTAGCTACTTATCCTGCAGACAACAATCAGTAAAATGGCTCTCCTCTTCTTCTCCCTTCCTATCTGTCCCAACTGGGGTCCCACAAGGCTCCATCCTAGGGCCCCTTCTCTAATATTTTCACCAATGATCTTCATACAGCTTGCACTACATCTTCCCTCATCCAATATGCAGATGATTCTACGCTCATTACTACCTCAAACAACATCACCATACTCCAAGATCTCACACAACAGGTCTTCCTAGATACCGAACATTGGTTATCTAGCAATCTCCTCATCGTTAACCCAAAAAAGACCAAACTCTTACTATTCTTCCCTCAATCATTATCCCACCACAAATCCTCCTTTGCCATTACATCCTCAAATAACACTACTATTAAACCAGAATCCCACACTAAACTCCTAGGGGTCATCATCGATGATGAACTCAAATTTAACTTACACATTTTACAATGTATAAAAAAGACAACCCAAAAGCTTGGTTTATTATATCGCCATAAGAAGTTCTTAACAACTAATTCCAAACTCACTCTTGCTCAAGCCCTTCTCCTCCCCTCCCTTCTCTATGCTGTTCCCGTGCTCACCCATATTCAAACTACCATCTTAAACTCCAGCAGACTTATCATAAGATAACTCTCCCTAAAATACTCATCACTGCCTACCTCTAAACTCTCTCCAATGGCTTGAATTCCCACATCTATTGTTACTAGCCCAAATGCAAATGTTACACACTATAGTCCATAAACCTCTAGCATGTCCTGCTCTATCTTCCTTCATTACTAAATACTCTCCACCCCGTGCCCTTAGGACATCAAATCAGCAACTACTACAAATATACTATCCCAAAAAAGCTGTAGGTAAACTTCTTTACAAGTATTCTATGGCCCAAGCTTGGAACAAACTTCCTAGAGAAATTTGTAGCACTGTACACCCATCTCACTTCAAGGAAAAACTTAAACTTCATTTACTTAACTCCAAAACATGCCCATGTCAAACCCCAAATTAACTTTAACTCCTACTCCATTTCTTTCTTTCCATACTAGCTCTCCTCAGCATAGTATTATACCTACTTGCACAATATTTGTCTAAACATTTCTGTTGAATATTTTTCTCTGTTGTACATGGTGTATATAATTTCAGGTATTTTACAGTACTAGTCTCATGTCTACATATATCAATTACAGGTGGTAGGTCTAAATATATTCTGCTTTTTATTAATTTTTTTTCTCTTTTGTACATACTTTGGTACACTACAGTATTAGAATTAGTTTTCCCTAACTAAGTATTGATTTTTTTTGTAATATCTCCATGTGTCAGCTATTACTTATGGAATTGTAAAACTGTCCTTGCATTTATTTTTAAACTGTTTATTCTAAAATTGTATTTTTATTTCTCTGAGCTTTTCTCCTCGGGTCTCCACTGAAAATAGGCCACAAACCCAGCTGGACTAACCCGGTTAACAAATGCCAATAAATAAACACATTTTAACAAGAATAAAGCAAAACTACAGCCAAGGACAACTGTGTGACAATTAACATTACTATCTAGTGTAGTGACACTACTCGCACCTAAAACAAAACCCTCAAGACACTGGCAACTAAAAGACTCCTCACTCTTACAGTAGTAGCTTACCTCTTCTGAGGGTGCTGGCCTTTTTCGCTCTCCTTCCTTCACAGGCTTCCTATACGGATTTTCAGTGACATCCTGTGGCTGTTTCACCAATTCTGCAGGGTCCATGGAGCTCATTGGGATGATACTGAAGGCATAGAGATACTGCATAAAAAAAAAAAAACAGTAAGTAAACAGCACCTAGCTCCAAGAAATGTCTCAGAAGTATTAATCATCTTAAAAGTGAAACAAGTACATCAGACAAGCTTAAAGTTGTCAAGATGTGACATACTGTACGCACACTTACATTAGCAAGGAGGGTGTATACCTTTAACACAGTATATCCACAAAGGGCTAACAGAAGAACTAGGAATGTCCTTCCTACAGTAGTAGTAAACACAAGACCTGTGCAGGGAAAAGTTTGTGCAAGAAACCAAACATGATCTGTCCCATGGTACCTAGATTTACTCTCTGAAATGCAAGTCTAGCATTAGTTTAGGAAGCCAGCTTCTCCAGAAACCAAGTGATTAGGCACACCAAGGAGACAAACATAACCACCTCTGTTCCCTTCCCCTATACATCACTGCTGTCATGGCCCATCTTCATTCTACTTACCTTGACCATAGCCCTGCCAGCCACACTGTAAACTGCAAACTAAAGCTTAAGCTCAGCCAGGACAAGTGGCACTGAAGACAACTAAGGGTGCCAGAATCACTGTCAAGATGTGGAACACGAGCAGTTTCTCTCAGCTTTCCCTTCTCTCTGGGGTCATCACACAGAATCTAACAAGGTTTTTCTACTAAGCCCCATCTCCTACTGCTCCTCTTTAGGATGATGTGAGCACTTCTGAAGTGGGCCCTACATTGCCAACCCAATGATACACATGTGCTTCCACACATGCTCCAATTCTGGCTAGAATGCTTATTCACTTGTCACAAGTGCAAAACTACAAGCTCAATTCTTGCACCAGGAGCTCACTCCCTGACCTCTACTTGATGGCAGACCACACCACCACCTCTCCCTGGGAAGGGTGAGGAGGCATTAGACAATTACTCTCACCTCCCACTAGGACAATCAATTCTTCCAGTTCCTAGGTCACTACTTGAATCAACTTCACCTCTGTCATAGGGCTACATTCATCTACACCACTGTGCTGGCCTGAACACAGTCAAGTTAATGGCACAGTAAAAGAGAATGGTAGATGAAGCAGGCACTGTACACCAGACGTTTTTGGGAAAACATGACATCTAAATGGAATATGTACACGACTCAAGCCATTCCAATTTACACTTCTCAGTCAGAATCAACATTTTACAAAGGAATTGTTTGATGAAAATCAGAACCTGGAGCAAGTGTGGACCTGTTATCCTACCAATCTCAGAAAGAAAACTTGAGGAAATACAGATCTAGCTACTGGCTCCACCAACTTCAGAAAGTTTCAAAAGCAGCATCACATACGAGGGTTCCAATTTAAGCTCATCAGAAAACAAAGCAGTGTTTCATGGTTTCTTGAGTCTGCAATTACGAAAAAAACAAGCAGTATAAACTTAATATGCGTACCTACCAGAAAATTAGATTTAGATGGTATTGCTCTGGACATTGGAAATTTATGGACTGGTTCCTGAAGGAGGCCTTCGCTCAGCAACAGCTAATCTTCTGTCAGTTGCATCCCCCTTCCCATTATAAACCTGCTTCCTGCTCATTCTTCAGATAGAGTGACACCATGAAAAGTCAAGTATAATTAGAAGACAGAATTATTCTAAATTCTCTCATGGACAATTTCAGAAATGCAAGTAAATCAGAGGCTTCTAGTGTTCCTCAAGGTCCATTTCAAAAGGGACAATTTGAAGTAGGATAGGGAGGTAGGACTTTCAGTGCCTGGAGCAATACCAACTAAATTTATTGGTAAGTTCATAACACATGAATTTATGTTGACACTGTCACTGGAAATCCTAAAACAGTCCACATGCAGACTTTGTGAGATAATATGAAAAAAATGCCTCTAAGAAAAAAAGCCCCAGAGGAGACTCTAGATCTAGACAGTGTATCCAAACAGTAGTGTTTTGTAAATGTATGTAAAGTAGACTAGTAGACTACATAGTTACTGTGCAAACTTCATCTAGGGCAAGTTCCTAAGGAATGCTGCTGAAAAGGCTTGAGCTCTGACAAAGTACACCCTAGGCTTAGAGGGTAAAGATCTATTGCTGGAAGGGAAGTAGAATGTAATGTAATGTAATAACCACTTAGACAATGAAAGCTTTGACACCTTTTGACCCTTTTTTCTTTAGAGAGAAGGAAACAAGTCACGGTCTTCTCTAAAATCTTTTGTCATGTTAAGAGAGAATCTGAGCTGTCTGTGAACATCCAAGCAGTGCAGTCTATATTTCCATGAGAAAAAAGTTAAAAAAATCAGCTGTACTGACAGGCTCCAAAGAACACAAAGTCAAGTTTTCTAAAACAAAGTTTTATGGGGGGGAGGGCGAGATATTCCTTTCAGGAATGTCTTACAATGCATACGAGAAGCTAATGAAAAATCAACTGCTGCACGGAAGGAGGAACTTGCTTACAAATGTACTTTGATGGAAAAAATTAGTTCAGTTTTGAAAAAGTTCAGCGAGGAAGGCTACAACTCAAGGAATCAGAGCCTAAAAAAGAATCAATGTGCTGATTTGTCTACATACATAGAAACCTAGTCCATTTGTCTCTATAAAGTTTCCTTGATGAGGGTTTCTGAAGTTCCACAATTAAATCTTTCAATTGTCCTGTGAGAAATGGGTCCACCTTTCCATTACTGTAATTGCAGAAACCATGTGTTTAACTGCTGGAACAATGACCGGATGAGGATGGTCAAATGGGTGAAGCATGAGGATGTTGTGACAGGAGAGAAGGTGCCTTCTAAGATGAGGCCATAATAGGGGAAACCAAATCTGGCATGGCCAGAAAGGGGTTACGAGAATGACCCTCGTCTTGTACTTCATGGTTTTCTGAAGAAATATGAAGGGTATGAGAAGAAATGCTTAAAGAAGCAATAGGGGGAAAAGTTTTTGTGGGTGAATAAAATTGAGTAAAATTCCTGATGACAAACAATGAAGAAATTTACCTGTAGTGATCTTTCAGGCATACTTTCCAATGCCAAATGCAACAAGAAGCTCCCAATCTGAGGAAGACTTTTTTGGTTATCGAATCATTAAGAGACCATCCATTCCTGAGAAAGCAATGTCTGTCTGCTCAACCTGCCCACTACTAAGTAGCATATCCTCAAGAGGTGCTTTACTTTGAGAAAGGAATGTGAAGTTATAGACTATTCCCATACCCACATAGGTTCTCGACAAAATGGAAAAAAATGGGTTCCACCCTGCTTAGTACTACACCACCATCATGCTGTCAGATTGGATGGACACTGCATCCGGGGGAGAAGGTCTTAGAAGGCCTACAATGCTAGGAAGACTGCTCTCATCTCCAATACATTTATATGCAGCTTAGCCTAGTCTTTGATCCACATCCCTTTAGTGTTCTGTTAATAGCCCCCACCAGCCCATTAATGACAGGTCTGTAGTTAAGGTCGCTGTAAGTAATGACTGGACAAAAGGAGCTCCTGAGACAAGGCGGTCTAGAATTGTCCACTAGGGCAAATGCTACTTGCAGGCTTCAGAAAGTTTTATGTTTTTTTCATGAGCTCTGCTGCTTGGTTCCAACTATTCTTGACTACCCATTGCAGTACTCTCGTGTGCAATTTGACATAAGGAACTGTGTGGATGGACTGCTGTCATATGGTTTAACACTTGGAATCACCACAACATCTAGGATTGGATGTATACAGCAATCTATACTTCTTGGACAATTGCAGATGTTTCTGATGGCAGGACAGCTTACAGTTTTATTGTGTCCAGAAGCTAAGATGTCTCCAGTTGTGACTTTGGTATGTTTACAGATATCTCCAAGGATAGCCATAACTAGTGCAAGTACTGTCTTGTCAAGATTAATTTTTCTCTTGTAGAAGCAACAATGAGCCGATTATCTTGTTATTATACTATTCTTATCCCCTGGATATGTGTGGGCAGCAACAGGAGCCATGGATTGGTGAACACCCAGTGGCAATGGTGAGGCCAAATAGCAATACTCTAAACTGGTAATAACTCTCTCTCAACTGGAAATGCAGGAATTGCCTGGACAGCTCTATTTTGATATAAAGGCAGGCATCCTGGAGATGCAAAAAGCACATCTGTTTGCAAGCACGGCAGGATGAATTGCATTGTGACCATATGCAATGACTCCATGTATTGGTTTAAACAGCTGGGATAAAATGAGTCGGAGATCCAGAGTTTTTTTTGGGCACTAAGCAGAACATGGTGGTATCAATATGCTATATGGTCTGGTGGACCTCCCTAGACAGTTTTGTTTTGAAAGAGGATGCCCATCCCCTACTCCGCCATCATCATTTGACAGGGTTGTACTGCTGGTAGGTGGAAGGAGGATGTTTGGGCACTGCTAAAAGTGATACTGAGTAGCCCCTAGTCACATTTTTCCTAACCCACGTGTTTTGCATAATGGCCAGCCATGCAAGAGGATGCAGGGATAGACCTTTGACTGCCTCTGGAGTGCGACAGCTGGGCAATGGTTCAAGGGTGATGATGTCTGTGTCCAGAAAAGAACCCACAGAAAGCTTGTTGCATGCAACCTCTGCCTCTGAAGGTGGTTACTATAGGTATTCTCCCTGATGTGGGGACGTCCAAAGTCTGCCAGCTCTGAGTCTGTCATAGCTTATTAAATCAAAAGTTCTTGGTACCCATTTGGTTTCTTTCAAATATTCCTGGGGCCAAGACTGTACCCAAACACCTGTGAGCATTTTGTCCTCCTGCAACATTGTTGCAGCTTGTTCTTAACCTTTTCCCCCCAAACAAAGACCATCTGTCAAATGAGGGACTGACAAATGATGCATTAAAGTTCACAGGTTCATAGACTAGTACTAGGTTAACTGCCCTTGTGGGCCATTTAAGCCTAGCCAATTACTCCATGTGAGAATCAAACCCTTCACCTTGTGTTTGGCAAAGTAAACACCTGAACTATTACGCCAACATCTCCGTGTTCTGCAGCTCTAGCATGGTGAAGCCAGGCTTTATGCCACACTGTGATGCTCGAGCCTGCTGACCTAGCTGTTTCAATTGCTGCTTTAGGTCACAATCTCAGACAATGAAGCGATAGTAGCTATTTGGTTCTTCATCTGCTTGTGGAGATCCCCAGTGGACAACTGCATTTGGCAGGTCTTTCTGAACACTTGTCAAATGCACCAAGTAATTTAATGGTTACTATAAAAGCACTTGAAGCATATACAGGCCACTACAGTCTATCCATCATCTGTGACTCTATTAGGAAGATGAATGTCTTAAGCATTCTCTGGGACCTCCTTCTTGGTGGCTACTAATACTAAACTGAACCCACAATAGGCCTTTTACTCCAGGACTCAGTCTAGTTTGTGGGAAATAAGTTGCAACATCCTGCTCTCCCCAGGCTTTAAAACAGGCCATAACAAATTGCCAGGTGGGGGTATCAACCACGCTACTGGGGGATAAGGACCTGTATTGGCTCTTATAGGATCTCTTCTTTAGGAGAGGTGAGGATGACTGGATAAGATCCCCTCCATCTCATCTGCACCATTTCACCATAAGTGGTGCCCTCAGGAAGGGATTTTGGACAAGCTTCTTCACTGAAATCCATGTCTGGGGAGAAGGACTCTGAAGGGGAGTTTAAGTGCTTCCCTCTGCATATCCTTTTCCTGGGGGGGGGGGGGTTGCTTGGTGATAACTCGTCTTGGCCCCCCAAGAGAATGAAGCCGTGACCTGGAAACCCTGTATAGGGCAAAATCATCCTCTGTCCTAAGGAGGCAAGACTGATGAAAGCCCAAAAGACTCTGCTTGTATGGTGTGCAAATGGGGAGCCAACATATTAAATGCCTGCTCTCATTCTGATGTTTGATCTGGTCCCCTTGACACCGACAACTCATACATACTTGGGGCCATCAATCATAAATGGCTGGGCACTCAATACAAAATGGGAGGTGACAGTACCCCCCCCCCAAAGAACTCCAGCACCAATGCCACAAAGGTGGGCTTTGGGACAGAGGAATCGAATGCTGACAGCACTGACAAAGACAATGGTCCCAAAAATTTCAGCATCAAAGACAACACAGAGAGGCTCAAACCCCCTGTGCCACCTTAGTAATGGGTGCAAACCATAACTCAAATGCTGCCTCTTCCTGCAAACTTACCCCTTTACCTTCATAAAAACCTTCCCATTAACACTGCCATTACACAAGGCACACTCCAGATACACAAAAATTCACAAACATACATAAACTCCATTATCTATCCCCTAGCCTAACCCCGAAACTCGCACACAAACATACAACAGCTATGTTTCACTGATCCCAGACCCTAGCCCCAAGTCACACACACATGCACAAGCTCTTTCACCCCTCCAATCCCATTTACCTGCCTCGATATTACACACTGACATTTCCACTGCTCGGTTTTCTGTACCATTTACATTAAACTATACCCCCTGCATTTGTTAAAGAAACAGCATTCGACAAAATGCAGGGGGACCCATATAAATACATACATATTTAACACACAGATATACCTATATCTCACACACACACACACACACACACACACACACACACACACACACACGGTGGTATCTGTACCTGCATTTCAACTGAAAATCAAAAACAAATTGCATTTCAACTGAAAATCAAAAACAAATAGCTGTCCTTTGAAATACACCAATCGCTCCAAATGGTAAAGGATATTAACACTTTGGAAGTTGCTTTTGAGTGAAAATACTTGAAATTAGAAGGTTTACATGATCACATAATATGTGCAAGGCCTACACATTTCACTGTGCTGCTCTGTCAAATTGTAGGAGGCAACCTGAATTTAGTGCCCAGATGACAGCTCATTTCACCTGGGGCTATGACCCAGAGACAGGACAAAAGTAAATATTCGATGGCCAACCACCTCAGGCAGGCTATACACAGAAACAAACAGCAAGACAGGAGCAACAGTAGAACTAAAGCCTCCATTAATGTGAATAGATTTTCTATGAACGCATTTTTATGTAAACACTAAGAAATGTTTGAACACAAACTCCAATCAAATCTGAAGTAGGTTTAACAGTAATCTATTCCTGCATCACCATTTCGCTTCTACCTTTTACAAAAAAAAAAAAAAAAAACCTGGAACTACAAAAATGCTTTCAAGAGCTGTTCTGGGTGTATAAATCACATAACAGAAATGCAATGAGGCTTGAGAATCAGGAATATCCACCAGAGTGCAGACATGTCAGAGCTCAAAAATGTGAAGCCATTACCCAAGTTCACATGGCCAAATATACATACAGCAAACAGTTACAAGCCCTTCTCTGTATTTCATTTAAGCAGCTTATTCAAGCCAAAACCACATGTTTAATTTCTTTGACAAGAATTTGCTGAATTAGTGGGGTACGTAAACAAAGTAGACTGTATCCCGTACAAACATACTTTTCACATCTGCTCCATACTTCTTATAACTGGGGTACTTAACCATCAATCCCATTCTTACCGCCCATCAAATTTCACATAACTACCTATGGCACTGTTCTTTGCTATGTCTTCCTTGTTTATGCCAGATGGGGCAATCAGGCCATCTGTGGTTTTCAGAAAATAGAGAGCATTTACCCTCTAAATAAATGTAATGTACAATGATGCCACAACAAGTATCGAGCACACACACTTAAATGTTTCTGCCAGGTCTATCTAAGCATGGAACAATGCATCATTCCTTCATGACAATGCTCCCAGGCAGAGTCTGAAAGAGATCTAGATGGATCAGTGCTCTATCCTGATTAACAAATGTAAATAAAAGTTCTGCCAAAGCAGCTCAAAGCTTCAGCCTAAAAATGCCCCCCCCCCCCCAAAAGAAAATGAGCAAGGAGGCAACCTGAATTTAATGCCCAGATGACAGCTCATTTCACCTCATGGCTCCTGAAACTCAGATCACTGGCAAGTGTTTATTTAAATTTGCTAGCCAGGGTAGAGCACTGAGCCAGACAAAACTAAAAAATGAATCTAAATTTACTTAAATTTGTTAGCCAAAGTGAAATGACTTGTGCAGATTGGGATGAATATGCTACTTCACAGTGCTGCTGAAGACTTGGGGTGGTGTGATGGTTTGCCACAATGCAAGTGCATTCTTGTGGTAGTGTGACAATTCACCAAGGTGTCATTGCAGACTTGGGGTGTTCTTGATGACAACCAACAGACTTGTTCATTATACATAAAAGCTGCAATCTTATTTGTTAGCTCAGAAAGAACAGTGATCCGAATGGACCAGTTTTCAGGCTCAGCCTGGGACTGCAATTAATTAAACCTTACATAATACATAAAATTATAATCTCGACAGACAATACAGTGCTAAACATATCTGCGTGTTATACAGCAATAGATCAGACAAGGCAATGGACTGATATTATTCACATCTATAATAAAAATTAATTGCATTTTAAGACAAACTGTTGGCATTCTATATATGTGTAGTAGTTACAGAAAACAGATAAAGAAACAAAAAAGGGAAGTGTTATTGCTAAGACAATCCATATAGGTAAATACTGTACACATTACTGAAGCAGTGACAAACTGGTACATATTTTTATGGATGGTTTCAGAAAATATTTATATACAGCTGAGTAGTAGGTGGGCAATTTTTTTAAAGAAACAGAGAAATTCTTCAATTAGATTCACTTTAAAATAAGTTTTTAAAAAGTCTTTATAATACACTGGGAAGGAGCCTCCCTCAGTTTGAGGCCTAAAATAATGAAGGCATCACCACTACAGCAGAGATTATTGTGGGGTACCTGAACAGCGGAGGCATTACTGGAGAATGATCATAATTCATTAGTATCCAAGTCAGTCTTGTTAGGAATAGGAAAGATTATTGCTTAAAAGCCATTACAGCAACCTAATGAAGTTCAGTTCTTCACTCTATAGGGTAGCCTCATTTTAGATAAAAACAATAAGTGTGCAGATGAGGTTAAAATCTACAGATTTTCTTCGCAGTGATCTGAACAGCTGCAAAGGATTTCTTAGGAATATATGACATTACAGGAAGGGCATACAGGCAGGCAGTCCCAGAGTTACGGGCATCAGACATGTGGACAACCCATAGATATGAACGGGCTGTGAGTGAGTGAGGGTGGGTGTGAGTGAGTGAGTGAGTGAGTGAGTGAGGGTGGGTGTGAGTGAGTGAGTGAGGGTGGGTGTGAGTGAGTGAGTGAGTGAGGGTGGGTGTGAGTGAGTGAGTGAGTGAGGGTGGGTGTGAGTGAGTGAGTGAGTGAGGGTGGGTGTGAGTGAGTGAGTGAGTGAGTGAGGGTGGGTGTGAGTGAGTGAGTGAGGGTGGGTGTGAGTGAGTGAGTGAGTGAGGGTGGGTGTGAGTGAGTGAGTGAGGGAGGGTGGGTGTGAGTGAGTGAGTGAGTGAGGGAGGGAGGGTGTGAGTGAGTGAGGGAGGGAGGGTGTGAGTGAGTGAGGGAGGGAGAGTGTGAGTGAGCGAGGGGGAGAGTGTGAGTGAGCGAGGGGGAGAGTGTGAGTGAGCGAGGGGGAAGAGTGTGAGTGAGCGAGGGAGAGTGTGAGTGAGGGAGGGAGAGTGTGAGTGAGGGAGGGAGTGTGTGAGTGAGGGAGGGAGGGAGGGTGTGAGTGAGTGAGGGAGGGAGGGTGTGAGTGAGTGAGGGAGGGAGGGTGTGAGTGAGTGAGGGAGGGAGGGTGTGAGTGAGTGAGGGAGGGAGGGTGTGAGTGAGTGAGGGAGGGAGGGTGTGAGTGAGTGAGTGAGGGAGGGTGTGAGTGAGTGAGGGAGGGTGTGAGTGAGTGAGGGAGGGTGTGAGTGAGTGAGGGAGGGTGTGAGTGAGTGAGGGAGGGTGTGAGTGAGTGAGGGAGGGTGTGAGTGAGTGAGGGAGGGTGTGAGTGAGGGAGTGAGTGAGATATGAATGAGGAAGTGATTGTGTGTATAAGAGGGAGTGAGTGAGGGAGTGAGAGAGATATGAATGAGGAAGTGACCGTGTGTATAAGAGAGAGAGAGAGAGAGAGTGAAGACTGGGAGTGATCCCCTGGCAGCAGTTAAGAGTTGGGCAGCTGCATAAGGGGAGGGGGTTAGTTATGGAATAGGTAAAGTAAGGTTGAGAGAGAGAGAGAGCGAGTGCGAGTGTGTGTGTGTGTGTGCGCGTGTGCGTGCGTGTGAGAGAGATACCTCTCTAATGCTCTTAGAGCAAGAAATATGGACAAAGCCATAAATAAAAGTGGGAAAAATTTCCCAAAAACAGGGTTAATTTTAATAAATATTGCTCTTACAAACTTAGAAAGTTGATAGAACAGGCTTTGCATTAGCATGGATTTTCAGAAGGGTATGAATTCTGAAACTCAAATGTCTGTCATTTTCTAACTTCAGTCTTTCTGTGTGTGTGTGTGAAAAAGTCCTCAAACACTGCATTTGATAAGATGTCTTAAACCAGCTTTGCTGGTAGGAAATAAGGAAGCATAGCTCATAGAAAGTAAAGAACCATAGCTACAGCATACATTATATTTAAGATGTTTTTTTGTTTGGAAGTGTTTGTTTGGAAGTGTTTCTAAAGTGTTTTATATGCAAAGAAAAGTAAAATAAATACTAAACTGAGGCAAACATTTGACTAAGTGACATTTAATAAGCACCATATGTATGTGTTTCAATTTGTATACAAATTTGACTTGACAGACTAAAAAAACGTATCTCATCCTTAACCCGAGGACTGCCTGTAGTAGAGTTAGTGAAGGATTCCTTTGCCAATGGCCATTCCTTCTTTGAAGGATTAGATTTCTACTATTACCAAAAGCATATTGACTTAGTGTTCAGTAGGTGGAATAGGACAGGGGACGATTGGATACTTATCAAACCACAGTCCTAGATACCTGAATAAATGTCACCACCACCTCACAATTTAGCAATTACCTTCAAAGTGCCCTTTTGCAAGGACCGAGGTTAGGTTTTGTTTAATTGTGAAGATCAAGGTTCTATTATAGTTACTTAGGAAAAAAGGGTCATGTCATGTAACCAGTTTACTACTGATTTAAGGTGTTCTTCAAATTTTTTTATTAGCGTGCAAGGACTGTACATGAAGATGACCATGTCTCCAGCATATTCCAAAGGTGGGAATAAAGAAGGAAAAAAAGGAAAGGAAAAAAGCAGTGCATCTTAAATGCCTCTCTTGGTCAGTAGCATACAGGATATGGATCCAAGTTAAGTATCGGTCAGAGACAACTGCTGAACTAATGAAAGGTGCCTGGGTTAATTTTTCTAGGAAGAAGGGCATCACTAAAGGAGGAGTGGTCTACTGCAATGACTGCTTTAGTCAGGTCAATAAAGACTGAGCTGGTTAGGTTCTCTTTATCCATGTTATTATCAGTAAACAGGCAAAGTGCAGTGATGGCACTACAGCCAGTCCAAAAGCCATGTTTGTGTTGCAAACCAAAGTTGCATTTCTGAATACAGTCAGTAAGGCTTTTCCCATTACTTTGCCAAACAGAGGAAGTATGGAAATAAGATGTAAATCAACTTAGGATTTTGAGTAGAGGATCGATAGCTGCATTCATCAAGATGGACATGACATCAAGGTGTACTAAAATGCTAAACACTTTGTGTAACGGAAGTAATAATGCAATTTTTGCAAGATATAAGGAATCAAAGTTCAATACTGTCAGATCAAGGTGGTCCATCTGTTGGTATTTTTTCAAGATTTTTTACTTCTTTTAATGTGCTTTAGGTAGAAGGGATGCAGGCAGTATAATGGGTGTCTGATACAACTAGCAAATAAGCTGTAATACTGGTGGAAAACGTGAGAATTTATACAGGAGACCATTAGAAGTCACACAACCACTACAAAAGACAATGTTATCCTTAACTCATTAACCCAGAGTACCATCACAGGGCGCATCTAAGCTTACATCAGAGTGCTCCCTGAAGCAATAGCTGTTCTGTTATGTTACCTCCGAGGTCATCTAGGAGAGCAATTAAGTTCACAAAGTGAATGCAACTCCACTGATGAAAATTAAATTGAAAAGGTACCTGAACTGTTTTAAATTACCTTCTCAACTTTATCTTCACAGTAGAGTTATCTATTGTTTACATAGGATTTTTTTGAGAAAAATCAGCTTGCTCTGCACCCTTTCTAAAGTTGCAATTGCTCACAGCAAGACAATTTGCTCTGCTTTCCCACTGACAGTAAAAAACTAACAATCCCCCTTCACCTGCATTAAAGCAAAATAAAAAAATTGAATAAATGGTACAAAGAACCCTCTATAACCAGTAAGTTTACTTACAGAAGTAGAAAACTCCATTGCAAAGCCCACATTCTTTCACTAGCCCCAGTGGTGATTCAAGGAGTAGCAGCCAATCGGATTGCTGCAACAATAACTGTTGGAAACTATGAATGATTAATTTTGTACTTTTGGTCGTTTTTTTTTCTTCTTTGGCTTATCTTCTTACACTTTGCTACTTTTGTTTCCAGGGTATATGGGAAAAAAAAAAAAGACTACAAAACATCACATTATGGGAAAAAGTTTCACAACATTTTAAATGGGACTTGTTCAAATCTGTGCATATTATTCAAGCTTTTCCGAGCCTTCTTGACTTTCGGTGGTATCTATGAATGAATCCACCACATATTATTCAAGCATTTCTGAGCCTTGTGTACCTAACAGAAAAATGTATAGAAGTCACCTTGGGATAGAATGAGATCTGTGAAATTTGCCAACATGACCCAAGAGGTTATTTATAATTTAGTGTTTTGTCTGGCCCACAGCAAGCTGTTAATTGCATCTGTGTGTGATTCACGTTGGTGCAGTGGCGGACACACTTGAGTTGGTTTTGTTTTGTACACTGTCTAAGGGAAACACACACAGGTGTTCTTGAAGAAAGGCAGTAGTCAAGAACAGGAAATGCAGATAGTTATGCTGGGTTATGGTGTGTGTTGAGAAAGAATACAGGCGGTTTTACTTTTGTTTACTTGATTAGCAAAATGAAATTAGAGGCAAAATGTTTTAACTTCTGCTAGCTTGTTTCTAACAACCACAATGATCCTCAAGACAGATTGATACCTGATGTTGTATATGCGTGCTAGCTTACCCTGTGCAACAGCTGATACTGACTTGGAGCTGAATGAAATACAAACTCGAAGAAATAATCAGTTACATTCCGAAGTTATATTGTCATTTAAAACAGATTTTTAAGCAAGACTTTAACACTGTCTGCTGAATTGTTTCTTGACATCTGCTGCTGCTTGAGTTTCCACCCCTCAGTTTTTTTTTTCCGGACTATTTGGAAATAAATTGATTCTCCGGTAGTCCGGAAAACACTGTACAAATTCTGGTATTCTGTTTCAAAAAAGGAAACAGACAGTTTGTTAATCAGCTGATTTACTATGCTCTTTTATATATATATAAAAAAAAAAAAAAAAAAAGCATAGCAAATCGGCCGAAAGTAGGCACCAGGAACACAAAAAGACGGCATTACTGGTGGGTGATGTCATAGTGACATCACAAAATGGGCAGGGTTGTGTGATGTGGGGGTGCTGTCTCTCTTTGCCTTTACCAGTGGCCAGAGTTAACAAATAATGCAGACCAACTCTTGCTGGCTACCGCATTGTAATGTCACGCGCAGAAAAAAAACCTTTATACTTCCAGCAAAACTATAAATATTTGCTGGTCATCACTTTGTTTACTTTAATGGGATCTCTTGCTATTTTATAATTGAATATGGTTAGATGGCTAAAGGTAGTACATCTATAATTTATTTCCTTTTAATAAGAAATGTGAATTTTCACAACTCTTGTAGGAGTCTACTTATCTTATTACTAATTTTTTTCAACACATCTAAATACTATTTCTCTAACTTGTACCATGATCAGGCTGAGTGTAGCTCAAACCACTGTAGTTTAGTAGTAGTTTTTCTTGCAGACTCTGCACTGAGAAATAGCAACAAGGTTTAGCAAGCATATGATGTTTATGATGTGCTAAAGAATAACAAGAGCTTCTCAAAAGCAAACGCATTTGTTTTGAATCCAGTTAACTTGATAATTTTAAATCTTGGCCATCTATTATGTGACAAACTCCACTGAAACTTCCTTTTTTTGGAAGTGTTTTACATGGTCGATGCAATGACATTCCATAACTTGGGTAACAGTTGTGTGCAGGCCGTCAGTGTCATCCCCATCACCACTGACTGTGCAGTTTTGATTGGTTTTGACTACACACAGCACTGAAGCATACATGTCAAACAGAGTACCTCCCTGACACTTTTCAAGCGCAGTCTTGATGAGTGGATGCAAAACCACAAATTTGTCTCAGGG
Organism: Protopterus annectens; assembly: GCF_019279795.1. Taxonomy (NCBI): domain Eukaryota; kingdom Metazoa; phylum Chordata; order Ceratodontiformes; family Protopteridae; genus Protopterus; species Protopterus annectens. The sequence goes on from NC_056735.1 coordinate 1,167,581,168, forward strand.
GTTCCACCTGTGTCCCTCATTGACAGGGGTGGCAGGTGCATCACTAAACATGTCCTGAAATAACGGACGTTTTTGCAGGAAGTGCAGTACTTAGTAACTTAGCAGTGACGATTTGTGTGTGTGTTGAAGTATCATTTCCATTATTTGTATATAGTGATTACTTCTGCATTTTAGTGCTTTAAATCCACCTCTCAGCTCTACTTGACATAGCAGTACCCTGTTCCAATTACATACCGGCATTACTTTATGTTATGATTTCATCTTTACTAATATGTCTCTGCTGTTTTCTGGCAGCTAGATTTGCAGTGTACACTTTATATACTTTCTCACGTCTCTCTGAGGATCACAAATCCTATTGTTATTTTTATGTACGTAAAAGTCAATAATGTGTTCCTTCCAGTTTTGTTGCCACAAGGGAAAAAAGTCAAATTTTCTTTTTATTTATTTTACATTTGTTAACCGGGAAAGTCCAACTGGACACAGGTCCATTTTCAGCAGAGGCCTGGGGACATAAGCTCCAAACAACACATACATAGAATAATAGGCAATTACATGGAACACTCATTTCATATTATGAGAGCTTTCATTACATACACCTGAGGAGATGATACATACAGTATGGGATATATTAAATTGACAGTTCATACAGAAGTCAAACATTGAGGTATAGAGTATCAAAAGACATCTACTCAAAAGAACTGACTGTCTGAGGGTAGTTGGGTTACAGAGGAGTTTAGCCTAGTGAATGGGCAGGAGCATAATCAATTATTCTGAAAATGATTTTTCAGGCGTTTTTTTTAAACGGAGTAGTGGAGGTGGTAGAGGTTGTATGGATTGGTGGGTGTTCCATTTTTTGGCAATGGTGCTGGCAAAATGGGATTTGCCAGCAACAATTTTTGTGATTGACATTTATGAGGTTTTGGTTGCTAGATCTAAGAGTTCTAGAGGGGCTTTGTGGCTGTACGAGTTCCTGTAGTGCAGGGGTTAGGTTGGGAAAGTAGTAGAGTTTATGAACAGTAGACAGTTGGTCGAGTAGTAGCAAATGAGGTAGCGCCAAACAGTTGACTTTATTTAAGTGACAGACAGTGATGGGACCTATAAGGGGATTCGGTAGCAAATTTGGCGATTTTGTTGCAACAAGATTCCATTTTATTTAGGTTGCTTTGCCAGAGATTGGTTAAGATGGGAGAGGCATATAAGAGGATGGATAGGAGATGGGTCCTTGCAATGGTTGCTTTGGTGTTATTAGTCATAAAGTGTTTATTCCTATAAAGGAGTCCAAGTTTTTTGTCAACTTTCTTGATGGTTTGAGCAACATGGATGTCAAATTTAAGATCGCTGTCAATTTCAACACCTAGCGGTTTTGTGTGTGTGGTAGGGCTGATTTGAGTGTTGTCCTTGGATTTGATGAAGAAGCTATTGCTTAGGAGTGGTGGTTTTCCAGGGCCAAATATAAAGGTTTTTTTGGGGGTTGAGAAGAAGTTTGATATTGGTGAAACATGTTTCTGCCAGGGTGAAGTAGGTCTGGGTTAAGGATTGAAGTTCATGTAGTGTGGAGGCGGTGCAAATAAGGCTGGTGTCATATGCATATTGTACTACTGACAGAGGGCGAGGAGAAAGTGATGTGATTAGTATACAAGGAAAACAGTAAGGGACCGAGAATAGACCCTTGAGGTACTTCTATGGTAACTGGCAATAGGGGGGATAGTTGGTCTTTCCAGAGAACTGTTTGTTGACTGCCAGATAGGTAGCTGTTAAACCAAGCAATAGAGGAGGGGCTTATGTTTATGCTAGAGAGAGAATTCAGAAGAATGCTGTGGTTAACCATATCAAAGGCTTTTGATAAGTCTAAGAATATGGAGGAAACAAACAGACCATTGTTTCTAAGGTGGTTAACTTTATCGGTGAATGATAGGAGGGCTGTGGTCATACTTTGAGATGGTCTAAAGCAATCTTGTGTAGCAGAGAGGTTAACTTTGAGGTGCTGCATTAGTTGCTGCATTAGTTGAGTGTGAACTACTCTAATATTTTGGACAGAGGTGACAGGATTGCAATTGGACGATAGCTGGTTAGCTCTAAGGAGATTCCCACCTTTGTGTAGTGGAATGATGTGTGAGGTTTTCCAGGAGGTGGGTACTTGGTTTTCCAGCAGTGATCTATTTATGAGAATAGACTGGGTAGGCTATGGCATCAGCTGATATCTGAAGGAAGTCTGCCGGAAGTTCACTGGCTGCTAGTGTGGTTGGTTTTAGTTTTTTGAGGAGCTTAGAAGTTACCCTGATGGACGAGTGGAGGATGAAGGTGGGGATGTTGGGCTGGGTATTGAGAAAGGTGGGGGTATTTGTTAGTGTAGGACTACTGGTACTGTACTGGGCATTGGCCAGGGTTTGGACAGTTTCGGTAAAGAATTTGTTGAATTGTGTAGGAATGTCTTCAAGATTGCTAGGTAGCACTGGGGGATGGGGTGGTGGTTTTTCCTGGGTGGATTATGCTATTTAATGTGGCCCAAAATTTCTGGGGGTTTTGAGCATGTTTTTCCTGCATGTTTTTGTAGTAATTGGCTTTGTCTAGTTTGATTTGCTTTTTGGTTTTGTTTCGGAGTTCTAGACAGACTAAGACATAAGGTTCTATTTCTCTGATATTGTGTCCAGGCTTTGTTTCTTTCTTTCATTTTAGTTTTGGTGTCTTTGGTTGAGCCATAGGGCATAGTTAGTTTTTAATTCTAATGGTTTGTGAAGGTACATGATGGCTTAGGATGTTTAGGAAGGTCGAGCTGAAATGTTCAACGGCGTTGTCTAGGGAAAGTTGTTTAAGGGGGGCCCAGTTGACACTTTGTAGCTCTTGGATGATGAAGTTAGTGGCTATAAACTTTTTTCTGTTGCAAACTTCCCTGAGGATGGGTTTGTTGATAGATTGAGATTTATACCTAATTAGGTAGGTTGGGTGATGGGTCACTTAGGCTGTCTGGGAGACAGCCAGATAGGTGAGCCTGAGTGGGGTCAGACACTAGGATCCAGTCCAAGACCGATTGGCATTTGGATGCTTTGTCATTTCTTGTGGGAGTTATTATGGTTTGGGTAAACCTGTGGAGGTTTAAACAGTCGTCCTGTTGACGGACGTTAGTTCCTTGTGCCCCCTATCGAGCAAGGCTGTCGAAGTGATCTCCGGGTGAATTTCCCATTACCCATCCACTAGTCAAGATTTTTCTTGAAGAGGGCTAGTGAAGTGCTCTGCTTGACATGAATAGGGAGTTTATTCCAGAGTATGGGAAGTCTCTGGGTTAGGAACCTGTCCCTCCAGCAGGTCTTGTTTATTGTGGTGGTGAAGCTGAGGTCTTTGGAGCGTGTGGTGTAGAGGGATTGCGACTTTTTCAGATGAAGCATGTCTAGCAACACTGGGTCAGACATGGCTTTGTATGCCAAACAGAGATTGCCTTTAAGTAGGCAATATGAGATGGAGTATAGCTGGAGTTTTTCTTTTAGTCTGTCTGTATAGGGTATGTGCGAGTCCTAGGATCCTCTGTGAGGAATTTTTGTGGCCTCTCCAGTTGTTGCAAGTGTTTAGTGAGGTACATGCCAAATGAGGCATTGTACTCTTTAATGGGTCTAATGAGGGATGAGTAGAGGGGGATTAGGACTTCTTTCTTCCTGGATGAGAAACCTTTTGTAATGAGGTGTGCCACAAAAGACTTTCTAACTACGGTGGCAACATGGTTGTCGAAAGAAAGGTTGCTATCCACCTGTGTCCCTAGATCTCTTATTACAACTTGGGAGTTGAAAGGGCTACCATTGATGTGGTAGTTCGTGGGCACCATGTTTTTCCTGAAGGGGATGACAATACGCTTTTTATCAATGAGCTTAAGACCATGGTTCAGGCACCAGTTGTTGGTGTCCGAGGCCTTTTTGTAGGATGTCTACATCAGCTCGAGAATCAATAATAGCTCCCAGTTTGCAGTCATCCGCGAATTTGGTTAATCAGAGTCCCTTGGTATTGGCCTGAACTTCAGAGAAGTAGATACCAAACAGGAGAGGACCCAGGACAGATCCCTGTGGGACTCCACTTGTGACTGCCCAGTAGTCGGATTTAGAGTCAGCTACTTTCACCGTGTGGGTTCCGTCTGTGAGCCAGTTGGCAACCCATCTTATGATGTAGAGGTTAATACCTAGGTTAGTGAGTCTGTCAATGATCCCTGAGTGGGGGATGGTGTCAAAGGCCTTGGCTAGATCTAGGTAGGCTGTATGGACAACCCTGCCTTCATTGACCGCTCTGGTGACAGATTCGAAGAAGTCTATCAGACTAAGCAGACATGATCTGCTCTTCACAAACCCATACTGCGAGGGGTCCAGGATTTGAAGGTACCCTATATCTTTTATTTATGAGGTCCACAATGATGCGCTCCATGGCCTTGCAGATCAAGCTCATCAGGCTGATGGGGCGGTAGTTTCCAGGGTCAGTAGTCGCTCCCTCTTTGTAGAGAGAGGAATGACTACCACAGTATGCCACTCAGTGGGAACAAAGCCTGAAGTGAGGCTGTGGTTGAACAAGGCACTCGGGTGTGGTGCCAGTTCCCTTTGTAATTCATATACAACACGGCCAAGTATATTATCAGGTCCCATGGAAGATGTATTTTTGGCTTTGGATAGTGCGGCTTCTACCTGTGTAGCCATGATATTAGGGATTTGGCATTCCTCAGGTATTGGGATTAGGGGGTGAAGGTGGTAAAGTTTGCACTAAACCTATCAGCCAAGATATTGGCAATCTCTGATGGTTCAGTATAAGTGGTGCTATTTTGCAGTAGCTCAGAGCACCACTGAGTATTGTTGGGCAGATTCTTGACATAGCTAAAGAATGCCTTGTGGTTGTCTAACATCTGTAGCAATTTTGTTTTTGTAACTAGCTTTGGATTATTTGATTAGGGATCTCAGTTTTTTGCTGAGACTTACAAGGGGATTTTTCCAGTCTTGGGACTTTACCCTTTTCTGCAACAGCTTTTTCTTCTGTTGTAGAGTTTGTTAATGGCAGGGAACCACCAGACTGGCTTCCTTTTTTTGGAGGACAGAATCTTGGTTCCGTTTGGTATGGCCTGATCCATGCACGTGTGTAAATGCTCATACAGTGCCTTGGTGCATCATTCATAGGTTTATACTAGGCTATCTGCCCTAAGGCATTTATAAGCCTAGCCCAAAGTTTTGTGGCTTACGCCACCCCTTAAATGAAAAAATACTGTGCCCATTAGTTAGTTGTGCCTCTGTCCAGCAGTGACACAGAGATGATTCCCGGGGTAAACCTACGATCTCCCATCCACAGGTCAAGATTTCTCTTGAACAGAGCCAGCGAAGTGCTCTGCCTCACATGGACCGGGATTTTATTCCACAGCATAGGGAGTCTCTGAGTGATAAATCTATCCCTCCAGCATGTCCTATTTATATCCGTGCTAAGGTTTAAGTCGCTTGCTCTAGTGGTTTTGGTGGATTTGGATTTTTTGAGGTGGAGCATGTCCTTTAATTCCGGGTTGGACATGGCCTTGTATGTCAGGCACATGTCACCTCTGAGCAGATGGTATGCGACTGAATAGAGCTGGAGTTTCTTCAATCTGGCAGCATATGACAGATTTTGGAGTCCCTTTATCCTTTGGTGAGGAACTTTTGGGGTCTCTCCAATTGCTGCAGATGTCGGGTGAGATACATCCCGAATGGGGCATTGTACTCGATCATTGGTCTGATAAGTGAAGAGTACAGGGGAACAATGACCTCACTAGATCTGGATGTGAATCCCTTCATGATCAGGTAGGCAATGTAGAAGGTCTTTCTAACCACTTTAGCAACGTGAGTGTCAAAGGAAAGGCCACTGTCAACCTGTGTCCCCAGGTCCCTGATAACCTCTTCTGTGCTTAGTGGATTGCCACCTATATGGTAGCTTGGGGTTACCTTGTTTTTCCTGAAGGGTATGACTATACATTTTTTGGCGTTTAACTTCAGGCCATGGCTCTGGCACCAGCTATCTGTTTCCGTGAGTCCCTTCTGAAGGATATCCGTGTCCGATGCACTTTCCACTATGGCGCCCAGTTTGCAGTCGTCTGCAAACTTTGTCAGCCAAAGTCCTCCCATGTTGGCCTGTACTTCTGAGAAGTAGATGCCGAACAATAGGGGGCCAAGGACTGAGCCCTGTGGGACACCACTTGTGACCGGCTTGGAGTCTGACATAGGTTCTGTCCTTAAGCCAGTTTGCAACCCATCTTGTGACATCTGGGTTTACATTTAAGCTGGTACGTTTTTCTACAATACCCGAGTGGGGTATTGTGTCGAAAGCCTTTGCAAGGTCAAGGTGGACTGCCTTTCCCTCATCAATGGCCTTGGTGACTGTTTCGAAGAAGTCGACCAAGTTCAGCAGCCATACATCCATTCATCATTTGCATGAATGATGTGAAGTTTGACACTTCTGTATTTAGAAGGTCAAAACTGGCTTTGGAGAAGTTCTTCACAGTGGTTTCCTTCATGGGGGGTGGAAGTGGATTTGGATATAGACTGTGATTAGCTTGTGGTCAGATCTAACCAGGGATGATTACTGGTGTAGAGCATCGGTCCCCCATGTTTGTAATGACCAAGTCAAGAATGTTTCTACCCCTAGAAGGGGTGAGAATGAGTTGGTCCAGGGCAATGGAATTAATGAATTCCAAAAATTGTTGGACAAATGAGTTGGAACAGGAGCAGTTTTCCCAGCTGATGGAGAGGTAGTTAAGTAACCCAGTATAAGGGTATTGGGTTGAATTTGATGCTTTCCAGAGTGTTCAGGAATGCGGAGTGGGAGTCTTGGGACATTGTGGGGGATCTATAGAAGGCTACAACCTGGATTGCAGTTTTATCCAGTGTTAGAGAGTATCTCTGATGCATTATGTTGGGCGACCAGTAGTTGCACCTGTAGTATCTCTGATGCATGATGTTGGGCGACCAGTCTGGAGGTGTGCATATCCTTTATGAAGCTGGACACACCACCTCTTTTGGGGCTTCGGTCCAGATTTTGGGGCCGAAAGGTGTGATATGCAATGTAGCCTGGTAGAGCTGGGGTGCTCTCTGAAGCCTTGAGCCAGGTCTCTGTTACTGCACAGATGTCAATGTTCTACAGTTTAAGGAGTGACTCGGGCAAGTGCGTTTTGAGATTTAGGCTTCTAGCATTGAGCAGCATAACCCTCAGGTTGCCTTTGCCTGCAGTTGTTATGGTGGTAAATTTGTCTTCAGGGCATTGCCTAAAAAAGGCACTACAGGGGTGGCAGGAGCCTTTGCCGGTATCCAGAATCCCAGGGGTGACAGATGCAGGCCATCTCTGGCAAAGCATCGAGGTCTGTTGATCATGTCATCCCGGGCAGAAAAAAGTACAGTTTTGTACCTACCATAAATGTAGATGTTCGAGGATTCCATTGCTGCAGTCCTTACTATTGGGTATAGTCCGCGTCCAGTCGGCCCGAATACCAGAGTATAAGGCTGACGTCGGTCAGGGCGCATTAGACTGACGTCAGTACGTCAGGGTACTAATGCGCATGACCGACGTCATATCCTCAGTCTTTTCTTGCCCCAGATGTCAGAAGACCCTAAAAAGACAAGTCCCAAAATACCTGGACCAAAACATGTACAATATATACAAGAATATATACAAAAATATAAGCATGTAAACTCACCTACACAACCACCCCTAAACACAGACGGGAAGGAGGGAGGGTAAATTGGACTGCAGGAATGGACTCCTCGAACATCTACATTTATGGTAGGTACAAAACTGTACTATGTTCTTCTTTCCATTGCTGCAGTCCTTACTATTGGGTAGAATCCCAAAGCAGAGGTAAGGGAGGCTGGCAAATCATAAAGAAGTAGGAGCTGACAACATGCCTTGCAAAACAGCTGTGGCAAAACCAGCCCTAGACTTAGAGTAGATAGGAAGGTGATAATGCTTAGAGAAAGTATGCACTGAACTCCAAGTAGCTGCTTCCAAAATATCCTTAGTTGCCACCCCTTAGAAATGCTGTTGAAGTGGCAGTAGCCCTAGTGGAATGAGGCCTAATCCCAGCTGGAATCTCCTTGCCATGATGGGAATAACAAAATGCAATGCAAAAGCCAATCCACCTAGAAATAGTTTGTTTTGACACAGGCTTGCCCTGTGAACCCAAAGCAAAAGAAACAAACAACTGCTGAGACTGCCTAAAATCCTTAGTCCTGCTTAAATAATAACGCAATTGCCTGTGTACATCTAAAGTGTGCAAAATCTTTTCCCCTTTATTTTGAGGGTCTGCATAAAACGTAGGCAAATGAATAGTTTGGTTTAAAGCCACACTAGAAACCACCTTAGGCATAAAGGAAGGATTAGTACGTAATGATACCCTATCCTTATGGAAAATCAAAAGGGCTCTACTGCCATAAGGGCCTGCAACTCAGACACCCTTCTTGCAGAAGTAATAGCCAACAGAAAAGCAGTCTTCCATGACAAGTATTTCAATTCAGCAGTAGCTGCAGGCTCAAAAGGTTGTAGAGTAAGTTTTTCCAACACAAAATTGAGATCCCAAGCAGGAGTAGGAGCTCTACGTGGGGTCTTATATTCTTTGCCCTCTAAGAAACTGCTTGAACAAAGGATGCGAAAACAAAGGTGGGTCACAATCATAGTGAGCTGAAATTGCTGCAGCATGAATCTTAATGGAAGAGAAGGACAAACCTTTGTCCAATAACTCAGTAAGATATTGAAGAGCCACACTCAAATTAGGCTCAGAAATCTCCAAATTCTTTGCTGTACTCCAAAATAAAAATCTCTTCCATTTTTCTGCGACACTCTCCTTGTACTAGGTCTTCTAGCTTCCATAATCACATTTAAAACTTGTTGAGGAAGTTGAGACCTGCTGTGTTTCAACACAGAATATGCCAGGCTGTTAGATGAAGAGAGCGAAGCTTGACATTGAGCAGATGACCGTCCTTCTGAGATAACAGATGAGGAATCAGAGGTAAAGGCCATGGAGGCTTCTTTACCAGACTCCAGTAGTGGGTACCAGTGTTGCCGAGGCCAATCTGGAGCTATCAAAATCATCCTTGGCCTGTCTTGTCTGACCTTTAATAGTACCTTTGGAAGAAGAGGCAGAGGTGGAAAGGCATACACATGAAGGTTTTTCCAACTGAAAGACAGAGCATCCACTTTCCAAGCTGTGTGATGAAACCCCTTTGTGCAATACTTTGGCAGCTGGTGGTTTAGTGGAGAAGCAAACAGATCTATGTCTGGAGTTCCCCATGACACTGTCAATTTCTGAAATACATGAAGATCCAGTTTCCACTCGTGGGGATCCATGATTTGTCTGCTTAACACATCTGCTAAGGAGTTCTGTGCTCCTGGCAGAAACCTTGCCTGAAGAGTTAGTTGCAAGCTTAGCGCAGTCTCCCATAAAATCATTGCTTGCCTGCATAGAGGATAAGAATGTGTTCCCCCTTGCTTGTTGATGTACCACATGACAGTTGTGTTGTCTGTTAGAATCAACACCTGCCCTGGAAGAAGTAACTCCTTGAAAGCCATTAATGCAAACTGGACTGCTAACATCTCCTTCATGTTGATATGTAGATGCTGTAGTCTGGCAGGCCACTTGTCTTGTATCCACTTTCCATTTAGATGAGCTCCCCAAGCAATGTCTGAGGCATCTGTCGTTAAAATCTGACTTGCCTCTGGCCGGGTCACAGAGAGTCCCTTGTTTAGGTGACATTCCTGAGCCCACCACAAGAATTCTTTGAATGACAGTGTCCAAATCCTGGCAGTGCTGTGTCCATACATTTTGAGATACCATTGTAGCTTCCTCATATGCAGTTTGGCATTGGGAAGCACCAGAATACAAGATGCCATGAACCCTAATGCTTGAAGGACTGTCCTTGCAGTCAGCACGGACTGATGAGAAAGTTGATGGAAGTAAAGTGACAGACTCTTTTGTTTGTCCGGGGTTAAAAAGGCCATCTGGGCTGCTGTATTCAGTCTCACACCCAGAAAGCACATGTCTTGAGAGGGTACTAGACTGGACTTTATTTCGTTCACAGAATACCCTAGGCATCTTAGCACTGCTATAACATATTCCAGATGCTGTAGAAGGTCTTCCTTTTCTTGAGCCAGAATCAGGCAGTCGTCCAAGTAAGGATAGATTTGAATTCCTTGAAGCCTGAAGTAAGCTATCACTGGAGCCAGAACCTTTGTGAATACTCTGTAGATAAGCCAAAGGGCAATGCAGAGAACTGATAATGAGAATTTCCAGCTCGAAACCGCAGATACTTCCTGCAACTTAGCCTTATAGGCACATGAAGGTAAGCTTCCTTGAGATCTAAAGTTACCATCCAGTGATCTTTGCCCAGCAGAGGTAAAAGCTGTTGTAACGTCAACATCTTGAACTTGGGAATGTCCAGAAAAGTGTTGAGGAGAGATAAATCCAAAATTGGTCTCCACGTGTTCCCCTTCTTTGGTACTAGGAACAGGCGAGAATAAAATCCTAGGCCCCTTTCTGATACAGGGACTGGCTGAATGGCCCCCATCTGGAGTAACTGAGAAACTTGCTTGTGAGCCTCCTTTCTCTGTGGAGGAGGAACGTCTGGCATGCCTTTGAAAGGGGGCATTGTATGGAAATAAAATCTGTAACCGTGGTGAATGATATCCAACACCCATTTGTCTTGAGTAATTAAATCCCAATTTTCTTTGAAAAGAGACAGTCTTCCTCCCAAAGGAGCTGCCAGACGAGAATCTACTGGCAGCTGAAAAGACAGGTCATTGGGTCTGTTTACGAAAGGACTGACCCCTGCCCTCACCAGAAGTCTGAGCAGGTGAACTCCCTGTTCTAGGCCTAAAAGAACCTTGAGCCCTGCCCCTACCACGTCTAGACCTACCCCTAGACTGGGAATCATAAGCAGGATAAGTCCACCCCTTAGCAGGCCAATTTCTACTAAACTTCGGTGGCTGCACCTGCAAAAAATCTTTAACAGTTTGCATAGACTTAGCTTTGTCCTCCATTTTCTTTAAAACTGCTTCCACAGGCGATCCAAACAACACATCAGACTGTAAAGGAGCATCCAAAATTCTTGTCTTAACATGCTCAGCTAAATTCTGATCCTTCAACCAGGCATGCCTGCGAAGAACAGAACTAGTAGCAGCCACCCTCGAGGAGGCCTGTACTGCATCAAAACCACATTGCAAAGAATGCTTACCCACTTGCTCAGACACATGAACCAAGTCCAGCAACTCTTTACACTCAATACCTTCCGCCAAAGCATCCACCTTAGATTTTAATTGTGAAAGGAGATAATTCTGATATTTTAGCATGTGAAACTGACAATTCAACGCTCTCATGGCCAGAGTGGAAGAAGTATACACTTTCTTTCCCCACCTATCCAAGGCCCTTGCTTCTTTATCAGTGGGAACAGGATTTTTAACCACAGAAGCCTTAACACCTTTAGGCCCTTGAGAAATAGTTTCTGGGTCCGCCCTAGGACTCTTAAACAAGTACTTATGAGCTTCAGGCACCCTATAATACCTATCAGGCTTAACAGGAGCAGGAGGCAAAGAGTCAGGATTCAGGGAAGCCTCTGCAAAAACATCTTCCACCACATTCAACACAGGAGGAATAGCTAAGGGCCTATGCTGGGGCAAAAACAAGAATTCCCTAAGCCTTTTCCTGGAATCAGAGTAATCCTGGCCTTCCCATTTAAAGTGCTCCCTCATGGAATGCAGAGTCTCTGAAAATGAGAAATCCTCAGGAGGAGAAGCTGTAGGAGTGGAATCATCCACATCAGAATCAGAATAAGTAGGATACTCCTGCAAGTCTTCCAGAAGACTCTGAAGCCTCTGAACACTGTTCAAAACTATCAAACTCGGTTCCACCCTAGGCCTCTTATCAGGCGGGGCATAGAACCTCTAATCATAGTAATCAAATCTTCTGCCATTTTAAGCATATGTTTCTTAGGTACAGAACCCGAAATGCTAGGAGAAGCCCCACTGAAGCTGAACTAGGCCTACCTCTCAAAGAAGTTTTGGCAACAGAAGGAGAGGCTCTAACTACCTTGGGAAGAGAGGGAAGAACAGTTACCTGAGAAGCCCCTCAGCCTGGCCTACCTCCTGAGAAGGCACATCCTGTAACAGTAAAGTTTCTGCCTGAGACTCCATGGAAACTCCTGGCAAAACCTCTGGCTCCACTGAGCCTTCTAAAGAACCGACGTCCGGGACTGCCGGTTCATCAACCCTAGGCTTCACTGTTTTGTCCTTGCGCTTCTTGGCGAAGCGGCCGGCGCATCCGACGGCATTTTATAATTGCACCGCTTCCCAAACACTAACCTGGCACAGTCTAACCTCCTCTTAATAGTGCGTTTGTTAAACCTAGCACAAGAGCGGCAACCAACAACGTCGTGCTCAGGCCTAAACAAGGTATACACAAGGTATGGTAATCCCTATGAGGTATCTGTTTCCCACAAGAAATACAGTTATTCACTTTTTCTGACATCCGGTAAAATACTGAGGCAAGAAAAAACCAAAATGTTCCCCAACGGGGTACTTAGCCAACTCTGTTTCGGTCTGAAACTCCGGTTTCGGAAATATTTCAGAACGCCAACCTGCACTCGCAAAACTGCTTCTGCATCGGACCATGCGGCAAAAAAGACTGAGGATATGACGTCGGTCATGCGCATTAGTACCCTGACGTACTGACGTCAGTCTAATGCGCCCTGACAGACGTCAGCCTTATACTCTGGTATTCGGGCCGACTGGACGCGGACTATACCCAATAGTAAGGACTGCAGCAATGGAAAACGAAGAACATCACTGGATCCCCTTTGAATGACACCAGAAACTTAGCCAGTTGTTGAAGTCAATCATTTTCTGCTTGTATTGTGGTATCATTCTAGGCGACAGTAGGATGCTACTCAGGGCTAGGGTCATACCTGCCTGGGCTACAAGATATGAGAGTTCCTCCATGTGTGTTTTCATGTAGTTCAGGGAGGTGCATCTTAGGTTGTTCCCACCAACATGGACAATAACAGTCTCGTATTTGTACTTGTTGTGGAGAGACCCAAGTGTATGCATTATGTGGCAAATCTTGGCACCAGACAGACAGCTGAGTTTACATTCTCACAGAGTACTTGTCCACAGTGTCTTTAGGGAAGGGCGTGCAGTATAGCTACTCTGTTCATTTCAGAATCCTTGCTGTTGGTCACTAAGTCAGCAGTAACTATCCGCATTGCTTTTAGTGGTATAGCAACAGCTGTCTCCATTATTTTGCATGGTAGTGTGAAATGTCTGCAACTGTACTCTGGTTTTTCTCTTATTTCTGGAATTGTACTGGTTGAGACAGAGGTTCAAGTCTGAATGTGCTGCACACCCTTAGATCAGTTTTACATACTGTTGTGTTCCTGACCATCTAAAGCTGATTATTTCCATAAGCCACTTGCTCACCTGTCAGCTGTTTCAAGTGAAACCCTGGAAAACCACAGCTTCTCCACTGTTTGGCTGTCTTCAATGTGTTCCATGGTATATCCAATGCTCAGTAAGATATAACTGCTGTACTACTTTGACTTAATTACTCTGGTATTTGTCCTAACAGATGGTAATGACTCTCTCTTATATTACACCTGTACCTGGAATATAATGCATGTCTACTCAACAGATAATGTGATGCAATTTCCACCTGCACATTAGCTGTCAATTTCTGAATTTTTCATTTTGGTGCTTGTACATACCAGGAAATGTTACTGAACGGTTGTTAAGAAAACTTTCATTCTGGTGCCTGTGCATACATTATACTGAAGGGCTCGCGAGGGTGAATGCTTCATTTTGGTGGTTTAATACTAGCAAATCTTACAGACATTTAATTTGGGGAAGTGTTTAATTTTGATCATTGTGCATATCTCAACATTCTACTGAAGGGGTTGCTTGGGTGAAGTGTTTATGCTGGTGGTTGCACATACTAGGAAATGTTACTGAAAGCTTGTTTGTGGAAACGTTTCATTTTGGGTGCATGCATACCTGGACATAATTATGAGGATGTTGCTTGGGGAAATAATTCATTGTGCATCAGGGAAGTGCTTGTGCATCCATGGTCTCACTGCTGAAGTGACTGCTGGGCCAATTTGTGTCATTTTGGTGCCTGTGCATACAGAATGCAAACAACTGGAGGGGATACTGGGGACATGTAGAAAGTCAGTCTGCAAATTACATTGGGTTACATTATTTAGAGTACAGCACAGAAGACAATAACTCACTTCTGCTTGTATTATTCTATTTGTGATTATACTGCCGGAGTGAGATAAAGGTCATCACTAAGTGACTACTGACCGCATGAAGTTCCATATTTTTTGTGCATTTCTCCTGGCTTTGTCAGTCATTTGTGGAATTTAGGTGAGAGGAAGGCCTCAATAATATCTGCACGTTACACTATTTGACTGAATGACTCAGGTCTTCTCCTTACTGATGATACTGAGTCTGTGTTACATAACAGCTGCACAATGTAATATAATGAATGCCTGCTCAACAGGTTATGTGCAGCAATTATCACATGTGTCTCAGCATGCATACCTTTGCAGTAATGAAAGGAAGGTCATTATCACATTAACAATACGTGCAGTTACAATATAGCAGTTAGTCGTCATCACTTTTCTGGGAAAAGTCTCAGCTGCTGTCACTGTTATTCACATAAGTAGAAGTCATTATCACTTTGATGAATGCATAAGCCAGGTTGTGTTTTTTCTCTGCTTGGTGTCACTGCAAGCAACCCCCTCATTCTTCCTGTATATATACATTGTGCTGTGTGTGTGTGTGTGTGTGTGTGTGTGTGTGTGTGTATACATATATATATATATATATATATATATATATATATATATATATATATATATATAGTGTACATAATGTACTTGCACATATATACATTGTTCACGTGTGTGTGTGTGTGTGTGTGTATATATATAAATATATATATATATATATATATATATATATATATATATATATATATATATATATATATATATATATATATAAAATATTCATTTGTGTACCAGGGAGGTGCTTGTGCATACATGGTCAGAGTGCTGAAGATCGTAATACAGATACGGTGCAGGTTCATTCACCTGACACTAACATGGCTTCGCGAGTAGTAAAACGACAAGTGAGAGTGTGGGTATGTGGCCATTCCTACATTCTCTGGGCTGCTAGCCATGCCTCCGTAACTGAAAACCACTAGAACTTGAGCTTCCCCACATCCAGTGTGAAGGTATACTGGATTTCAAGAAGAGGTATGCACTGGAGTGGAGTACTGCAGTTTTTGGAAGACAAGTGTTCCATCTACCCTGAGCCCGACATCCTTGTGCTGCACATTGGAGGGAATTATGTGATCAGTGAACCCCTCGGAAGGCTGCGGTTTCAAATCAGAGCAATCTTTGAACATCTGCAGTCATGGTGGCCACGGTGTCATTTTGTGTGGTTTGACATACTTCCTCACCAGATATGGAAAACAGCAAACAGTCAACGGGCAGCGTACAAGGCCAGACATTTACAGAATGGGTTCATGCATGGCTTGATGCACAGGGTCGGTGGAAATACAAACTGCCATGACAGCATCACCACAGAAGATGTTCACCTGTTCAGAAAGGATGGCTTTCACCTAAAGTACGGTTTTGTACCTACCATAAATGTAGATGTTAGAGTGCGCATAGAGCTGCAGTCATCACACTTGGGTTATCCTGCCGTCAGGCGGGTCCGCGGTCGGCCGAATTCCAAAGTCTAGGTCCAGAGTCGGTTGTCGTCGTTTCCTCCCGATGTCAGTGCGGCAGGGGTATAAAAGAGGCAGCCGACGCCATTTTCTTCAGTTTTTCTTGCCCCAGATATCAGGTGCCCCCAAAAAGGAAGGCAAAACATGATGTCATGCAAACATACATAAGTAGGTAAATCAAAACAATAGTTGCAAGCAAATACACCATAAAGGAATACCCCAAATAGGTTCTATGTAAAGGTGTTTGTCATAAGTCCTGTCCTAAGAGGGGATGGAGGGAGGGTAACCTGGACTGCAGCTGTATGCGCACTCGAACATCGAACATCTACATTTATGGTAGGTACAAAACTGTACTATGTTCATCGTGCATACAGCTGCAGTCATCACACTTGGGTAGAATCCCAAAGCTAAGTAAGGGTGGCTGGTACTAAGCGGAATTAGGAGGGGCTAGAATGCCCTGCAGGGACTGCTGTGGCAAAGCCCGCTCTAGATTTTGAGTATAGTGGAAGGTGGTAGTGCTTGGAGAAAGTGTGCACTGAACTCCAAGTAGCTACTTCCAAAATGTCCTTGGTAGGGACCCCCCAGAGGAAAGCTGCTGAGGTAGCTGTAGCCCTGGTGGAGTGGGATCTGATGTATACAGGCAGTGATTTTCCATGAAATGAAAAACAAAAGCGTATGCAGTGGGCTATCCATTTTGAAATAGTTTTTTTTCTAAATAGCCTTTCCTTAAGCACCTGTAGGCATAGGACACAAAGAGCTGCTCAGATTTTCTGAATGACTTTGTTCTGTCCAAGTAATAACGAAGTTGCCTGTGAATGTCCAAGGAATGTAGTAGTCTCTCCTTTGTTCTGTGGATTTGGATAAAAGGTAGGTAAATGAATAGACTGATTCAAAGCCACATTAGATACTACCTTTGGCAAATAGGTAGGGTTGGTTCGTAAGGAAACCCTGTCCTGATGGAAAATGATGAATGGTTGCACAGCCATGAGGGCATGTAGCTCCAAAATCCTGCGCGCTGAGGTAATAGCCAGAAGGAAGGCTGTTTTCCATGACAAGTATTGTAGCTCTGCTGAAGAAGCTGTCTCAAAAGGAGACAGTGTCAGCTTCTCCAATACGAAGTTGAGGTCCCAAGCTGGAGTTGGTGGTTTCCGTGGGGGTTTTATATTTTTTGCCCCTCTGAGGAACTGCCTTAGTAGAGGATGTGAGAATAAAGGAGGATCCGTATTGTATTGTGCTGAAATGGCTGAAGCGTGGATCTTGATGGAAGTAAAGGAGAGGCCACTGTTTAACATCTCAGTTAGGTACTGTAAAATCTGAGGTATATTTATTACCCAAGGATTCTGACCTTTTGCTTGATTCCAGGAACAAAAACGTTTCCATTTGGCGGAGTATGTTTTTCTAGTAGAGGGTCTCCTGGCCTCCAAGATGACATCCTGTACCTCCTTGGAGAGGAGAGTTTGTTGGTAAATTAAGGAATTCTCCATGCAGCTAGACTTAGAGTTCTGAGCTGGCTGTGAAGGGTCTTGTAGTTGTGCTGGGACAACAGAAGAGGAACTTGAGGAAGGGTCCATGGTGGTGAGTGTGACGGGCTCTTTAGGAGAGGATACCAGTGCTGTCGTGGCCAGTCTGGAGCGATGAGAATCATTTGTGGCCTCTCTGCTCTGGTTTTTAATAGGACTTTGGCCAGTAGAGGTAGAGGCGGGAAGGCATAGACTGTCAATGTTGTCCAATTGAAAGAGTGCGTCCACTTTCCAGGCCTGTGGATGATAGGTCCTTGAGCAGAATTTTTCCAACTGGTAATTTCTGTGGGTAGCAAATAGATCTATGTCTGGCTGTTCCCATGCCTAAGTTATCTTTGAGAAGACTTGAGGATGCAACTTCCATTCGTGTGTGTCTGTCATATTTCTGCTCAAGTTGTCTGCCAGTATGTTTTCCTTCCCTGGCAGGAATTGTGCCTGTAGTTGAATTTGTAATTCCAGTGCTGTGTTCCACAGGGTCATGGCTTGCCTGCACAGGGGGTATGAATGTGTCCCCCCCTGTTTGTTTATGTACCACATGACTGTGGTGTTGTCTGTCCTTATTAATAGCTGGCCTGGATGCAGTAGGTCTTTGAAGGTCATAAGAGCATTTTGCACGGCTAGCATCTCCTTTTGGTTGATGTGTAGGTACATCTCTTTTTGGGACCATTTTCCCTGAATAGACTGGCCTGCCATGTGTGCTCCCCAGGCGTAGTCTGAGGCGTCTGTTGTGACGATTTGAGTTGCTTGTGGTAAACAGAAAGGAAGACCTGTTTCTTTGGCATGCTTGAGCCCACCACAAAAATTCCTTTTGAAGGCATGGAATGAGTGGTATAATTGTTTCCAAGCTGTGGCTGTGCTGAGACCATAAGTTTTTTAGGTACCATTGTAGTTTCCTCATATGCAGCTTTGCAAATGGTATTAGTAGGATGCAAGATGCCATGAACCCCACAGCCTACAGGATTTTCCTTGCAGTTAGCCTGGTTAAAGTTGCCATTTTGTTGTAGTATTTAGACAGTTGCCCTTATTTGTCTGGCGTGAGGTAGGCCATCTGGGTTGTTGTATTTAAGCTGGCACCCAGGAAAGTTATCTGTTGAGAAGGTATTAGTTTTGATTTCTTTTTGCTCACTGTGTACCCCAGGCATTTTAACAGTTTTATTACAAACGCCAGATGTTGCAATAGAAAGTCCTTTGTCTGCTTGGATCAGGCAGTCGTCCAGATATGGGTAGATCTGGATTCCTCGTTGTCTGCAGAAGGCAATTACTGATGCCAGGCATTTCGTAAACACTCTGGGCGCAGTAGATAAGCCAAAGGGCAATGCAGGGAATTGGTAATGGGTTGAACCTGCAAGAAATCTGAGGTATCTTCTGCAATCCTGTCTGATAGGGACATGCAGGTATGCCTCTTGAGGTCCAACGTTACCAGCCAAGACTCCTTGCCCAGCATGGGAAGAAGCTGCTGTAATGTGAGCATCTTGAATTTTGGTACCTCTAGATATGTGTTTAGAATAGATAGGTCTAAGATGGGTCTCCAATCTTTGTCCTTCCTTGGTACCAGAAATAGTCTTGAATAAAAACCTTGACCTTGTTCTTTTGCAGGTACCTCTTGAATTGCTTTCATATCCATGAGAGCGGAAATTTGCCTTTGTGCCTCTGCCCATTGATTTTGTGGCAGGTTTGGCATGCCTCTCATTTTTGGAAGGGTGTGAAAGTGGAACCTGTAGCCTCTGTCTATAATATCCAGAATCCATTTGTCCTGTGTAACAATGTGCCAGTTTTTTGAAAATAAAACCAGTTTTCCGCCCAAAGGTGCTGCCATTATATCTTTGTTTGGCAGGCATAGGGGAAGTCATTGCATCTGTTTTCTAAATGACTGTGGTCCATCTTCTCCACCTCTGGGGGCTGGTGTTTGCCACTGTCTAGCTGTGTAAGATCCTTGAGGTTGTCCTCTACCCCTTGGGCATCTGTAACTGCCCCTTTGGGGTCTGTCCGTGGCTGGAAAGGACCAATTTTTTGAAGGCCAGTTTCTGTTGAAGCGTGGAGGCTGCACCTGCAAGAAATCTTTAACTGTTTGCATAGATTTCGCTTTTTCCTCCATTTTCTTTAGTACCTCCTCAGCTTTTACACCGAACAATACATCTTTTTGTAGTGGTGCATCTAATAACTTTGCTTTGACATGATCTGGTAAGGTTTGCTCTTTGAGCCAAGCATGTCTACGTATGACAGACCCCGTGACAGCAGCTCTGCATGAGGCCTCTAAAGCATCAAAACCACACTGCAAGGTATGTTTCCCTACTTGTTCTACTCCATGCAACAAATCCTGCAACTCTTTCAAGCCTGGTTGTTCTGTTTGTGTCATTTTGCCTTTCAGCTGAGATAGTAAGAACTGTTGGTATTTTAACATATGAAATTGACAGTTTAATGCCCTTATGGTTAAAGTGGCTGATGTATACACCTTTTTCCCCCACCTTTCTAATGCTCTAGAATCTCTCTCTGAAGGGAAAGGGTTTTTAGCAGTAGAGGCCTTAATCCCCTTGGGACCCTGTGAAATTGTTTCTGGGTCAGCAGTATGGCTTTTATAAAGGAACTGGTGAGAATCAGGAACCCGGTAATATCTGTCTGGTTTAACTGTCTTAAAAAAACTGGCGTCGGTGCATCCGACGACATGATATAATTATATTTTTTGCCAAAATAATGAAGGGCGAACTCCCCGTGTTAAACCTAGCACAAAAACGGCAGGCCGAGGTAAAGAGTCTGGATTAAGACTGGCTTCTGCGTACACATCATCCAAAATATCTAAGACAAGAGGAATAGCCAGGGGCCTACGCTGGGGAAGTAGTAGAAATTCCCTGAGCCTTTTCTTGGAATCTGAGTAATCTTGGCCTTCCCAGTGGAAGTGCTCTCTCAATGTATGCAGGGTTTCCCCAAAAGAGTAGTCCTCGGGGGGGGGGGGGGGACCGAGGGAATAGACTCCTCAGCATCAGAATCTTCAAATGGGGAATAGGTGTAATCCTGGTCCTCAGAATGGTATGAAGTAATAGAAGCCTGGTCTGAGGAAGGGTAGTCTTCCTCCAACCTAGGTCTTTTGTCTGAGGGGGGTTGAGAACCCCTGATGAGAGTAATCAAATCCTCAGCCATTTTAAGCATCTGCTTTTTAGGCATGGGGCCTTGAGAGGGGGTCTGAGGACCTTGTTTTTTAACTTTCATTGCAGCTTTAGACTTAGTGAATGATTTAATAGGGGAGGTGGTAGGCCTGAAAACGCCTTCAGTAATGGCAGGCCTCGCTAAAATTTCGTTTTCCCCGCCAAGAGTGGCGTTGGTATCTGCAGTGGGAATGGAGACAGAGGATCCTGCGACCTTGGGTACTGAAGTCGCCGGTAAAATAGTTTCATCGGTAGTCAGGGGCTGCGTAGGCGCCTCGCTGAGAACCGGAGAACCGGTAGTCGGCTTAAGCGTGATCTCAGTACTCGGTGCAGGCCTTGGATCTTTTGCATAAAACTGGCGTCGGTGCATCCGACGACATGATATAATTATATTTTTTGCCAAAATAATGAAGGGCGAACTCCCCGTGTTAAACCTAGCACAAAAACGGCAGGCCAAGACGTCGTGGTCTGGCCCTAAGCAAGGTATACAGTAAGAGTGGAAATCCTTATGCGGTATTTGCTTCCCACAAGAAATGCAATTATTAACATGCAATTATTAACTTTGTCTGACATCGGTCTGAGGCAAGAAAAGTTTCCCCAACGGGGTACTTAGCTTTAAAGAAGACTTCGGCTGAAATACTGTTCGTAAATCTCAGGAGCTGGCCGACCGGCACTTGCGAACTGCTTCTGCTTTGGGCACCGTGCGGCAAGAAAGACTGAAGAAAATAGCGTTGGTTGCCTCTTTTATACCCCTGCCGCACTGACGTCAGGGAAGAAGCGACGACAACCGACGCCAGACCTAGACTTTGGAATTCGGCCGACCGAGGACCCGCCTGACGGCAGGATAACCCAAGTGTGATGACTGCAGCTGTATGCACGATGAACATCTGAGGAGGGCACTGCGTTGCTCTTGACTGACCTCCACAATGGCGTGAGGAGAGCTATACAAGACTGGTAACATGCAGCTTGTGAGAAAAATGGAAAACACCCATGACCAAGTAGGACCAGTATGGTAAGTAAAACTCTTATGAATTGTGTTGTGTATAATATGCTATTTTTCTGAATTTGGCAAATAACTATGGGAAGGAGCTGGTGAAGATGCTGAGAAAGAACAAGTATTTCAGGAGAGTGTTACCACGTACAATCAAATATGAGAGTAACCATCCTCCAATACTTCTTTTTTTATTAATCTTTTATCAGGCACGTGTAGAGTTTAGATAGCAGGAAGGGCTTAGTAATACAGAACTTGATCCCTTAGGTCTATTGCTGAATGGACAAGTGTAAAGAGAAAAGGCACAGGCAAGGAAGACTGCTGACACTGAAGGAGTACGTGACACTGTAGTGGTATCACCAGTTTGAGTGGGAAGCCTGCACAGGTACTGGACAGATCAGATGGCCTTGCATGCCACTTAAGTCCCATGCCTGTCCTGGGTTCATTAGTGGAATGGTGGTCCTTACCTTGCTTTTTCTCTTTACATGTACCCATTCAGCAGTATGTTGGCTACACCAAGAATGTGTACATTTACAATGATATCTGTCTACATGTTAAAACAACTAGGTCTGAATGCAGCACACATGTACAGATATCCTTTTTTAGGACTTAAGTTATGGAAATTATGATTTTTTTATATTTTGGTAAATATCTTTGCAAGGGAGCATCTGAATGTGCTAAAATAATACCTCATTTTGAGATGAGTATTCATAATTCCAACATGGTAAAATAACTGTGCATGTATGCTGTACACACGTACAGATATCAAAGTTTGTTTTGGACTAAGTTATGGAAATTATGACTTTTTTCCATATTTTGGTAAATAACTTTGCAAGGGAGTATCTGAATGTGTCAAGTAATGCCTCATTTTGAAGACAGCACTCAGAGTTCCAACATGGTAAAAGAACTGCACCTGTATGATGTACAAATGTACAGATATCAACATTTGTTTAGGATTTAGGTTATGGAAATTGTGACTTTTTCATAATTTGGTAAATGACTTTGCAAGGGAGCATGTCAATTTGCTAATACCTAATTTTAAAGATAGTATTCATAGTGTCAACACTAAGAACGGTGGCTGTATGTTGTACACATGCACAGATATCAAAGTTTGTTTAGGACTTAGGTTATGGAAATTGTTTTTTTAATATTTTGGGTAAATAACTTTGCAATGGAACATGTCAGTGTGCCAAGTAATACCTAATTTTGAAGACAGTGTTACTTCTTATAACATGGTAAAAAAACAGTGTCTGTATGCTGTACACGTGTACAATTATCAGTTTTAGTCTTGTAGGATTATGAAAATTATATATTTCCAATACTTATTATGCCCATATCTTTGCAAGGGAGCATGGTGATGATACAAATGATGCATCATTTTGAAGCGGACATTGAGACGCACACCTTCTACACGGATATGTAGCGTCTGTCTGTTGCACGTGATAATATATTGTGCTTCATCAATTATGAGAACTATAATATCATATTTCTGTAAATATCTCCACAAAGGAGCATCACACAGTAATGGTTAAAGTATCATTTTAAAGTAGTTATTCATACAAACAAATTAAATACATATTGTATGGTTCTACATGGTACATTGACCAAGATATTGTGTTTTGTTTTTCCAAAAAGGTAAAAAATATGCACAATATTAGAATTCCTTGGCAAATATTCAATAATGACTTAGATACACACTATCAACATTTACACTGTTGGAAAGGTCAGTGTCTGCTGAACAACTTTCGTGTTTACATTTTTAGTCTATCTCTTATGGTTAAAGAGTTATGAACATTTGTTTTCTGTATGGTATCACAAATGGATTTTCTGAAAATGAGCTCAGGCTGCACTGTTGTTCCTATGGTGGAAGTAAAGCAGGCAGCATTTTCGGAGCTGCTCTGGAGTGAATGAGTTAAACAGTGTGTTTTTTGATATCCATTTCTGTTAAGTAAACAGGTTTCCCAAACTGCATAGGTTGACAGAGACTGTTGGGATGGGGTAAATAACTAGATTTGTACTTTGATTCAACACAGAAATGGAGAGGGGAAACAAAACAATATAATGCAAATGAAAGCAAGTGGATTACCTTCTTCTTGCTGGTGTTGCTAATGTTAGCCAAGGAAATAAACCGCGTTGTATGCTGCGCAGTTTCCTGTAAAACCGCATGGTTCCTGTAGTAACACCCCCCCCAAAAAAAAAAAAAAAAAAAAAAAAAAAGAAAAAGGTTAAATTACAATCACAAAAATAGACCAAACTTCACTAGACTTGCTAACGGAAAAAAAAATACTGAAAGCCAAAATTACATGTTCAGCATACAATTAAATAATACCTGGATCCCAATCATCCATAGCTCCATATCTACTCAACATTCCAACGTTTATGGGTCCCAGGACCCTTTTTAGGTGCATGTCTGAATAGCTTTAAGCTAATCAAACCAGCAGGTCGAGCTCAGAGCTTAACTCAAATCTTAGAGATTTTTTTTTTCAAAATGCTGCAGAAGATTCTGATGTACAATGAAAAGAAAATACACTGACTCCTGATTATTCTTCTTCAAAGGAGACTCTCCTTTAATGTGTAATCTTTTCAGAAGTTAGGTGAGTGCACTTAGTGTAGGAGTATAGCCAGGAATACTATTCTGATCATAGGAGCTTCCAGGTGCTAGGACAAAAAATGTGGTCCTAGGACCCTGGAAATTTTCTACGCTAATTAGTGTCATGCTCGCAAATTAACTAGATCTCCCAAAGAACTCAAGACGTTTAACGACATTACACCTGATCTCTTCCTGTCAGCCATTAAGATCTGTGTGGGGGTTGCAAGACTTACTTATGCTATTTTACTCCTGCTCAGTCAAGTTAATCATACTTTCAAACCAACAACATTCTGAATACACTTCACAACTCTAGTAGATGGTGTGCGAAGGGCAGTATTAATGGGTTTGGCTAGCATCCTCTGTGCCACACCAAAGACTGTCTATATTTACTTGGGATATGGTACCAAATCTCAGATTCACAAATCATAGCCATCACTAGACACACAGCTGTCCTCCTCTCTGCAATCACTTATAGGGAATTGTGATAGTGCAAATGTGCAGTTTTAAAATTCACAAATACATTTCTACTGCAAATTTTAACACCACCACAAAAGCCCTATATCACACACCCCATAGATACAAGACAAACTTATTATATGCATGCTAGAAACAGCTCAATTCAAATAACAATCCTGTGGTCACAGTTGAAACTTACAGCTGAAAACTGAAATATTAGCAGAGGTTCTCACAGTAGAGTGTAGCCTCAAACTTTGAATTATTTTGTAGTGTTTGTTCAAATCAACTTTCCATATCAGAAGACTATGTTAATGATGATACTGCAGGGTAAGTAATAAAATATTCATCGCATTTAACTTATTAAAACAACTTTTTTCTGATAGATATATCATCTTCCTAGCGGCTTGGGCCTACAGACTTCAAGGGGAACAGAGGCTGCTGATAATGAAATCTTACTTAAACGCCACGGTAGTGGTGCTGCGGTAGCGTTGTCGCCTCACAGCAAAACATTGTCGCGTTAGATTTTCAGCTAGAGCGTCTTCTGTGTGGAGGCATGCGTGAATGGGCGTGCCTTCGTTGAAGGTTGTGCGTCAGGGCTGGTAACTTGGCATGTAAAAATCAACCACCAATCATTAGCGGACCGGAGTTCCACTGTGGCGACCCCTAACCGGGATAAGCCGAAAGACACAACAACTTAAACACATCATGTGATCATAAAGAACCAAAGAAATTAATAGTAATCCACATCTATTTTCCCAAAATGCAACAATAAAAGCAGCAGTGTTAAACATAGTGATTTTACACATTCCATTTGCGTCAGTGGTATAAATGTTAATAAAAGGTTCTAAGGTTCTAAATTTTAATACACAGCAAGTCTTCTAACAGACGTGACTGACATTCCCAACTTCTCTTTTGAACATTTCAGTTTCATAAACCTAAATTCAGCAATAATGTGACAAGTTTCAACAAAATGCCTTAAAAGTGCTGCCTAACTCACTATGCTGAAAATTTTAATAGGTTTCTGCACCCTGACTTTAACTATATGCTCATTTTCACCAGTGAAGACCATTAGACATGGAAACCGTTTTATATGCATAGCTCTCTCAGTTTTACAAGTTATGTTCTGTCATACTATAAAGTTAAGTCTACCGTTATTGCATGCACCCATCCTTGCAAAATATATTAGCAAATGGAGCAGTTCTTCCAGACGGAATTACCTCTAATTATGCTAAAGGTTAACTTTTTTTAAAAATGAGCATCTATTAGTAAACCCTGCAAATTCTGTCCATGTCGTAATCTTCATGGCTCGTGGAAAAAGACTTTGTAAATCTGGGTCAGTACATCAACAATGCCTCAGTTTTAAACTATCTATACTAATACCTTTGACAAAACTATACATGACAAAGAAAAACTGGTGTGGACAAACCTTAGTCAGAAAACAGACTCTGGAACCTGCAGGACTTTGCAGGCCACTAGTTCCTGCCACTCTTGCAGGTTAAGCAGAGTTCTTTGCAAAATAGTTGCAATGTATCCCTTCTTATAAATACCTATACAACAACTCAAAGTAGTACTTAAGTTCAAATTCAAAATCATCATTGCTGCAGCATAGGTATCGGGCATTTACAAGTTGGATACACATATGATAGAAGTGACTGCCCTTTGTCATGTCAAACAATTTTGGAGACACTTTTTTGTGCACTTTATGCTGTATCTTATATTATAACAGTAAATCCACATTAAAACATACTTACCTACACGGTTAGAAAATTCTAAACCAACTCTGGTGTTCTGTAGAGGTTACTGAAAATACTGTCCAAGATAAAAATTAAGTTGCATGGCTAATGGGGTAACTGCACTGTCTTTCAAAAACATGACCATGAAGAAGTGCATCTAAGGGAATAAAACCAGCTCCTATTGCAGCACCCCAATTTTACAAAACGTATTAAGAATTGAAAATAAAACCAGAAAATAAAACCAGTTATGGACAAATACAGTTGTCCCACAACAAAGCAGGTCTTGGGTTTATCTATCAAGAAATTCAAAACACTCTCACACAAATCTGCTTCCATGCAAGTTCCTACTACACATAACCAAAAAGTAACTACTGGAAACATTACACTTGTTTGGGCATGTACAAGGTAGAGTAACTTCATAACTCACATTTAACATTAGATCCATGTGGTCTTTTTCTGTTTCACACAACTTTCAGACTCCTGGATCCAAGGCTGTCTACTCCCAGAAATCATAATTCCCCTCCACCCTCACAGTTCCTCAGATATAGCTTCCCTACCTATACCAAAGGCCTTTCCTATACATGATCACACACAAACAGGGCCTGAAATGATAATGAAATAGTTCCAGGCTGTAAAGTAAGGTTCTGGACAAGTCTAGAATGGTCAAAAAGTGACAATTTGGCAAGGGAATAGAGGGAGGGAAAGTTGAGGAGGACTGAAGACACAGTTCTAGCATTATGACAAGTACACAATTTTCAAATCTAATGTCATCTTTTCCATCTGCCTCATCTGTTGGGACAGTCCCCTGCATCTAAACCACAAGGAGCTATCATGTACAGTAGACTGAAGAGCCACACAGTACAGATATATTCAAGAAGAGCTCTAGAAAAGAAGACTCTGGAAGTTGCAACAGCTCAATTAGAAAGGGCTTTACATTTGGGAGGTAAAAACAATCCACTGCATCTCCTTTGTTTACAAAGTTAAATCGAACAACCAGCTGAAAAGTGTGATCGTGGAAACCCTCTCCCAATTTAGCCTTAGAAAAGCAGGAAAGAGTTGGTTTCCTCAAATTCTTGGTATGGTGCAAGCAGAAAAAGAAGTTATGTACTCACCATAATGTTCCATCTGAGTAGGTAACTTCATTTGTCAGCAACCTGTGGGTATCGGATCAGAGCCGGCAGCTTTCCTAGCAAAGATCTGAGCTCCAAGCTCCTCCCCCTACCCATAATGCCCTGCTACCTCCCTCTAACCCCTCAGATCGAGTTTGCCATAGTATCATAGAACATTACTATAACACAAGGAAAAACTACTTGAACGTTCCACCTGATGTCATCTGGAAAGTGACATATCATGATCCTTCAAGAACAAACTAAAGGTCCGGGGAATGGAGGGAGGGTTGGTTGCTGACAAATGAAGTTACCTACTCAGATGGAATGTTATGGTGAGTACATGACTTCTTTATCTGAAGTAGTTAACTTCATTTGATCAGCAACCTGTGGGAGAGAGTCCCCAGCTACCACAACTTGGGAGGCCTTTATGGAAGGATATTCCGGAGCACTGCAGAGCCTTCCCCTGGAGATCAGATCCAATTTATAACGTGTAATGAAACTGTGAGAGGAAGCCCAAGTAACAGCTGAACAAATGTCATCCAGAGGTATCTTCGACCAGAAAGCTGCAGAAGTAGCCACAGAACAGGTAGAGTGTGCCCAAACATGCACAGGCTCAGGTCGACCAGAGCTTCTGTATGCAAGAAGAATGCATTGTGAAATCCACCTAACTAAGGTTACCTTAGTAACTGGTTTACCCAGACAGGACTTAGCAAATTAAACAAAGAGCTGTTCTGATTTTCGAAAAACAGCTGTTCTGTGTAAGTAAAATCGTAACTGTCTATGTACATCCAAACAATGGAGTCTATACTCTCCTTTGTTGAGATAATTAGGGAAGAAGACAGGCAGGTTGATAGATTGGTTGGTATTGGCTTTGGAAGCCACTTTAGGTAGAAAAGAGGGGTTAGTCCTGAGGGAGACTCTGTCTTTATGAAAGATGATGTATGGGGGCTTACTGCAAAGAGCCTGAAGCTCCGATATTCTTCTGGCTGAAGTAATGGCAATCAGGAAGGCAGTTTTCCAAGATACAAACTTTAAGTCAACTGAAGCTGCGGGCTCAAAGGGAGGACCAGTCAGAGCCTGGAGAACTAGGGTTAAATCCCATGGAGGGACTGCTTCCTTAACAGGGGGTCTCAAAAGGAAGGTGCCTTTCAGAAAGGTCTTGCAGATCTTAGATGATGCCAGGGGCCCAAATTTGTTTCCGATGTGAAAGTGGGAAATTGCTGCCAGTTGAACTTTTAATGGTTGAAGAGCTAGCTCGCTGATGGAAAATTTGAGAGAAAAAAAAAATCGGGGACTGCTGGAGTAGGAGCCGTAAAGGGGTCCAAATTCCTATGCTCCGCCCAGATAGAAAAACGTTTCCATTTACTCTTGTAGATTTTTCTGGTAGAGGGTTTATGAGCGGCCACCAGAATGGCTTTAACTGAGGATGAGATACCGGGAGTCCTAGTTATCAGGGGAACTGGATCAACCAAGCTGAAAGCTTGAGGTGGTCCAGGTTGGGGGTACTCAATCCCAGGGGATGAGAAATCAGATCCGGAAGGGGATCCAAGATCCAGGGAGGATGCACTAGATGAGACTGTAGACAAGGGAACCATGTTTGACGAGGCCAGAATAGGGCTATGAGGATAACTCTGCTCCCACCCGACGAGCTTTCTGCAAGAATTTTGTCATCAACGAAAGAGGAGGATAAGCATAAAGAAGACCGGATGGCCACACATGAACTAGAGCGTCTCTGGGCTTTTCCAGAGAACAGATCTCAGCAAGGTTGACCCCATCTGAGGAAGATCTGTTTCGCTACTAAGGGGTTCAGAGACCACTCGTAGGGTGAGAGGATAGTCCGACTCAGCTTGGCCGGAAGGATGTTTGACCAACTCGGTATGTGTGCTGCTATGAGAAAGCAGTTGGTGGATATCGCCCACTCCCACACTCTCATGGCCTCACGGCAAAGTGGGTAAGATCTGGTTCTCCCTTGCTTGTTGATGTACCAGACCACTGACATGTTGTCTGTTTGAATTGCAATAGTCCCCACAGGAAGAAGGGCATGGAGAGCTTGCAACGCTAGAAGCACCACCCTCATCTTCAGGACACTGATATGCAAAAAGGTCTCTGTGTAAGTCCACGTGCCTTGGACAGTGCTGCCCATGAAATGCCCCCCCCCCCCACCCAAGGCAAGACGCGTCCGTGGTCACTGTGACTTGGGGTGGGGACATGAAGGGGCGCCCTTCCCGGAGATGCTTGGAATGGAGCCACCAAAGTAGGGATTCCCTGCAAACTCTGCTGAGAGGAATAGGAGCAGACAAGGGATGAAGCAGAATGGACCACTGGACCTGCAAGGTCCACTGGAAAATCCTCATATTCAGACACGCGAGCGGTGACAAGTTGATGGCCGCTGCCATGGACCCCAGAGCCCTCAGGATCAACTCCGTGGAGGGGCCGAGGACTGAAGAAGAGCCAAAACATGTAGGTTTAGATTGCGCAGTCTGTCCGACGTCAGAAAGACTTTAGATTGAATTGTGTCTATCCTGGCTCCTATGAAATCCAAAATTTGAGTAGGCTGAAGAGAGGATTTCTTGTGGTTGATCGTGATCCCTAGATAGCGGGCGAGATGTAGGAAGTAGTCTCTCGCTGAACATAGTAGATGCCTGGTGGGGGCAGTTAGGAGCCAGTCGTCCAGGTAAAGAAAGACCTGAATTCCCTGAAGCTTCAGGTGGGCCGCTACAACTGCCATGACCTTGGTGAACACCCTGGGGGCTGTGGTGAGACTGAAGGATAGGGCCCTGAACTGATGGTGGCTGGCTCCCAGCCGAAACAGGAGGAACCTCCTGGATTGCTTGTCCATTAGAACATGGTAGTACGCATCCTTGAGGTCTATGGAGCACATCCAGTCATTCTCCTGTAATAGTGGGAGAATGGATTGTATGGGGACCATTTGGAACTTCTCTTTGGCAACTGACAGGTTCAGTGTGGACAGGTCGAAAATTGGCCGCAAGTCCCCAGTCTTTTTTGGCACCAAAAAGAACCTGGAGTAGAAGCCTGATCCGGATTGACCGGGGGGGGGGGGGTATTTAGGAATGGGATTGAGTAACCTCTGGATATGATCCGGAGCACCCAGCGATCTGTCGTGATGGACTCCCAATGTGCTAGATGCTCCGAGAAGTGCCCCAGACTGCCTCCAGACAGGAGCAGTCGGGCAACCCCTCAGGGTTGCTGCACGGGTCGATCGGAAAAGGGTTCCCTCGACCCAAAATTCTTCGGCCCCCCCCCTGCCTCTGGGCCGGCGTCCACCCTGTCCTCTTCCGCCTCTGAAGGATGAGGGATCCAGAGCGAAACGGGATTGTTGGGATTTCTGGAACCACATCATCTTCTGTCCTCTTTGGTTCCTGGAAAAGGACTTCTGAGGAGCTGAGAAGCGGATCTCGAAGGCAGACAACGTTTTCCCGTCCTTCTCGCTCTGGAGTAGCGTATCGCGGACGGTCTTGCCGAAAAGCATAGAACTGTAAAAGGGGACGTTCGCGAAGGACGCCTTAAAGGGTTCTGCAAAGTCGCAGAGACGGAGCCAGGCTTGTCATTGTAAGACTATGCCTGTTCCGCTGGCTCTAGCCGCTCCTTCCATGGCATGGGAAAGAAGCCACATAGAGGTATTCGTAATAGACTTAACAGTGGCCATTCATGCAGAGAAGATCCGTTTGTCCTCGGCCGACATGGACTCTGGGGGTGACCCAGTGCACTCTTTGATTAGGTCTCGCTGTAGTCGAAATACGTGTGCCATATAGTTCAGTGACCTTACAGAGAAGGTCGCTGAAGCAAACATCCTCTTTCCAAGGCGGTCCATCGCCCAAGACTCCTTGTCTGGAGGATGTACTGAGGAACTTTCCTGTGCCAATTCCTTCTTGGTGGCAGCCGCCACCACCATGGCATCTACAGGGGCACCTTTGCTCCAAACTGCCCTGTCTCTTGGGTATTGGCTCCACAGTGTCCGGCTTCTTCCATGCCCTGGTAGCTATGAGGTCCACCAGGGGATCGGCGGGAGGGGACACCCAAGAGGTAGATGGGCCTGCGAACGCCTCCAGAAAGACAGACTCGTCCGAGGAAGGCTTTTGGGATGACCACCCCCCTCTAATATGAAGCATTTCCATAATGTCTCCGAAGGCGATGCCTTTGGGGGGGGGACCTGAGGGAACCTTCCCCTTCCTCCAAGTCAGTGTCTTCTGTGAGGGACTCGGGTGAGTCCAAGTGCCTCCTCTTGCACTTGCGTTTGTGAGGGACCTCCTCAGGGGGGCTGTCCGAGGAGGGCTCACCAACAATGTCCTGTTCCTCCATAGGAACCATCTGGGACGTAGGTGCAGGCTGTCCCTGTGGCCAGATGAAGGAAGATAGGCCCATCTGAGAGGGAATGGCAGGTGGATCCATAGCCAGAGCCTGGGACCTCGAATCCCTCGAAAGAACCCTCTCCACAACGTCGAATGCCGAGGGTGAGCTGCTCTCCCTAGGATCCGAAAGCAGTCCCCTCGGATCCGGCACGTGGATCAGCGCCGGAGATGACCCGATCGGATCTGAAAGGGCAGTGCGGTTCGACCTCAACGGAGCCGAAGGCACACTAACCCCTCCGGATCAGATGCTCATCTCACGGCCCCGAGAGCTCGAATCCGAAAAGGGATCCGACAAGCTCAAAGGTATAGTCGAAGCCAAAGTAGGAAACACTGTCTGTGCCGACACCATCCCAGCTCCGAAGCTAATCGGATCAGACAGCTCCGAACCATGGTAGCGGGTCAGAGAAGGAGCAATGGGGCAAAAGTAGAGCCGGGGCAAGAGCACTCCCATCTGCAGCTGGGTCAGAAGAAATCAACGCATCATCCGATCCATATCCACGTCAGATAAACTTCTAGTGGACCTGGATGAGGCTGCCGAGGCTGGCTGGAAAGGCCGCCTGGACGGCCTCGAAGGTGACCGGGTCTCCTCCTCCGGCTCTGGAGAGAAACGTGGAGATCGAAGCTTGGAGGGGGAAGACCCGGAGAACTTAAGAGGGGAGGCTAGGTGCTTAGATGGTGGGGCCGAGGGAGCTGAATCGGCCCGCCTCTTATGGCTACGATGCCTGTCTCTCCCACTCTTTATCCTTCCTGTCTTTTTTTCCCTCGCTTCCCTTTCCTCCTGAGCTGAAGCGGGAGTTTGAATCCCAGCCAGGGGAGCGGGAACCGTCGGTGGGGGAGGAGGATGAAGTTGAATCCGGGGGCAAGAGGCTCACGAGGACTAGCTTAGTCCGCCTATCCCTCAAAGCCCTGGGGTTGAAGGCTGCAGATAGTGCAGCCTGAAGAAAGATGGTCTACACCCAGGTAAATAACGCACCGAGTGTGGCCATCAGCTGGGGACAGCTAATGGCCACACTCGGAGCATTTTGAAAAAATAGCTTTTGGGACCTCGGACATACTAACAAAAAATAGGCCCACACGCACACACCTTCACACACACACACACACACACACACACACACACACACACACACACACACACACACACACAGAAGGGGGGGGGGGATTTAAAATTACACTAAAGAACTAAAGATACACTAACGATAAACTGCCCAGATAGGAGAGAAGGGGTGTCTCACACACTCAGAAAAAGTGAATCTAAGTGGAAAAAAAGTTAAATAATCTACACAACTCACAAAACCAAACGCTAGGAGCTTATTCTCAGATGCTTCAAGAAGCCACGGCAAACGAGATCCGAGGGTTAGAGGGAGGTAGCAGGGCATTATGGGTAGAGGGAGGAGCTTGGAGCTCGGATCTTTGCTGGGAAAGCTGCCGGCTCGAATCCGAATTGGATCCTTTACCCACAAGTGCTGATCAAATTAAGTTAAACTAGTTCAGATTAATGGTCTATGAACAGCCAGTAAATGTACATCCTTCTTTGTTCAAGAAATTAGGAAAGAAAACAGTCAAATTAATAGTCTGATTCAGAGCACAGTCCAAAGTAACGTTTGGGAAAGAAATTATGGTTGGTTTGAAGAAAGACACTACACTAATGAAACAAAATACAAACGCTAACAAGATAGGGCTTGAAATTCTGAAATACGTCTTGCTGCTACCAGGAAAAAGCATTTTCAATAGTTCCACTGTAGCTGCAGGGTGAAAAGGAAGCTTAGTTACGGCCTGTAACAAGAAGCTATAAGCCCAACGTAGAACAGGGTCCCATAAAGGGAAATTGAAGGTGAAAGACACTCCACAAAAAGGCCTCAGAAAATTTCAGAGAGGAATTAGGGCTATCATCAGCTATATGAAAATTAGAAATAGCTGCCAGCTGAACCTTGATGGTTGAATACCTAGCACCTGCTTAAAATAAACTTGTCAAGAAATGCAAAACAGCTGCAAAAAGAGCTAAAAAGGGGTCCACGCCTTTGGTGAAGCCCAAATGGAAAATCACTTCCACTTGACTCGCTACACTCTCTCAATATCAGGCTTTTCAGATAACAAAAAATGAAGCACAGAGGAATAAAGTCTGTAATTTCTGGCTATTATTAGAAGTGGAAAAAACAAGAGGTTAGTTTCAGGGCTTTGATGTCTAGGTGAGGCTTTCCACATGGGTGAGAACAAATAAAGAGGTCCCATCACCCAGGGAAGGTGCACCAAATAAGGCCAAAGAATAGGGAACAACATCTGTCAAAATGAGAATCAGCTTCACCTTGCACCAAATAGCTTTCTGAAAGAACTATGTTATGGGAACAGAGTGAATGAGCATACAGAAGACCAGAGCAAGTGTGGACCAGACCGTCCCTTGATAACTCTCCCTTCAAGGGAATCAGCGGAAAGTAGCTGCTGCATTTGGTGTTAGATAGGGGTATAACAAATGATTGCAGCACAGTTGCATCCAGAGAGATCACTCATGAGGTAAAAGAATTAACTCACTTAAATAAAAGTTATGTACTCACCATAACTATAAATCTGTGTTGTCCATTTTTCACTCTTCCTCAATGAATGGGTCTCAGATCAGACTCAAGATGTTTTCTCTGGCTTCTAGGATCCAATTCTGCCCCTAACCACTGTATTACCTCCGGTCAAGTTTGCTGCTACTATACTATCTTATAAATGTAGAACATTATAAAAAATTATCATAGTACTGCAGAAAAGAAAATGTAATAGTAACAGAACAGGGGCTTAAACAGGAACTGTGACTCCTAATTAAAAAAAACCTCATCATGTAACTCTCAAAGACATGGATAGGGGGAATGTGGGGGGAGTTAATTATATCTGTTGTTGTCATTTTCATTCATTCCTCACTGAATGGGACAGAGTCCCCAGCTACAGTAACCTTAGGTGGCCATCATGGAAGGATGTTCCGCAGAACCAAATGCAGCCCCGTTTTTGGACATCCAACTTGCAATGAGCAATAAAGGTATGGGCATTAGACCAAGTGGCAGCTGCACAAATATCAACAGAAGCTCTGGTCCAAAAGGCAGCTGATATAGACAATGGCCTAGTTGAATGTGCTACTGGTTGTCTTGACAAAGTCAAACCGCTTGAAGCATAAACTTGAGAACCGCTTGAAGCATAAACTTGAGAAATACAATCTGTGATCCATTTGACTACTGTAGTTTTTGAAACTGGTTTTCTCAATTTGTTCTTGGCAACTGAAACAAACAATTGCCAATTTTCCTAACTTCTTCTGTTCTATGACGACAAACAAAGTTGCCTATGTACATCTAACAGGTGAAGCATGGATTCTTCTTTATTGTCAAAATTAGGAAAAACAACTACCAAATTGATGAATTAATTGATGTTTGTTTCAGAATAAATTTTGGGTAAAAAATGAAGGATTAGTATGTAAAGTAACCCTATCTTTATGGAAAATCAAGTAAGGTGGTTTTCAGAGTGCCTAGAGTTCAGAGACTCACCTTGCAGAAGCTATAGCTACAAGAAAGACTTTTCCAAGAAAGAAATGTGAGATATGCTTTAGCAGAGGGCTCAGAGGGTGACTGTACTAAATTATTAGTTATGGACTTAACATAACTTGGTATTTGTGTTGTCCATTCTCATTCTGCTTCACTGATGGGTTCGCATCCAACCCTAATGCCTTTTACCAGACTTAGTTTCCATGGCTTGAGCTCCTTTCCCTACCCATAATCCTATGCCCTTAGCTCAACAACCTCAGACAGAGTCTGCTGCCCACCTACAGGAAAAAAAAAAAACAGAAAAAAAAGAAAAAGAAAAATGAACCAAGGGCTCAACCTGGAACAAAGGTTTCAACAAAAGCCTTTCCAGATCCTCTAGAACATAACATTTTTGGAAGGGAATGGTTGGGTGGGAAGGTGAAGCAGAATGAGAATGGACAACACAGATGCCAAGTTATGATAAGTATATAACTACTAAATCTGATGTTGTCTTTCTCATTGTGCTTCACTTGACGGGTCAATGTCCCCAGCCATATGATTTCTTGTTTGGCCACAAGGAAGGACATGCTGGAGCACAGACGAGCCAAAGGATGACCTGCTCCTGGAGACAATGTCCAATTTATAATAGGTCACAAAGCTACAACACTTAAAACCAGGTAGCTGCAGCACAAATGTCAACAGAATTCTAGTGGAATAGGCCGCTGATGCAGCAATGGATCCTACTGAATGGGATTTTGGAAGACTAGACAAATGCAAACCATTTGTCTCATAAATAAATGATATACAACGTTATCCATTTTGCTATTGTCACTTCAGAAACTGCTCGACCCTCATGGTTAAGTTAAGCGAGAAAGACAAATAACTGATCAGATTTTCTGAACTTGTTCTACGAAGGCAGAAACGTAACCGTGAACATCCAAGGAATGCAATATATATTCTCTTTTGTTAGGATAGTTAGGAAAGAACATGGTAATTGAATGCATGGATTAATGTTAGATTCTGTGGCCACTTTTAGCATGAACAATGGATTAGTATGGAGGGAAACTCTATCCTTGTGAAAAATAATATAAGGAGGCTTAGACGAGAGTACCTGCAATTCAGAAACCTATTTGCTGAGGTAATGACTATGAGAAAATCCAACTTCCAGGACAAATATTTAAAGTCATAATCACTGGCTGGTTCAAAGGGCTTTTGAGTCGCACCTTGCAGAATGACACACTGATCCCACAGAGGTGTAGGGTCCTTGATTGGAGGTCTAAGAAAAACAGCTTTCATAAAGACCTTACATAACCTGGCTGAAGGAATAGATCCAGAAGATAATCCCAAATGAAAATTGGAAATGGCAGCTAACTGGAGCTTTAATTAACAGTTGCGAAACTAGAACTTTCTTTAACTAAAGACTCAGTAAATGAAAGGACTGAAATAACAGGTGCTGAGTAAAGTTCAATATGGTGATTAGCAGCCCATATAGAAAATCTTCTCCACTTGCTTTTATATACTTTATTGGTGGATGCTTTCTGGGAAGCTAGAATGACAGCCTTAACTGGTGAGGAAAACCTGGACCCTCTCGCAATCATAGGATAGGGGTTGGGAGGGTGGCCTAATGGTTAAGGTGTTTGCCTTACAAACACAAGGTGCAGGGTTCGAGTCTCACAAGGGATAATTGGCTAGGCTTAAAATGGCTCATAAGGGCAGTTAGCTTAGTACTAATCTATGAAACTGGAGAAACCAAGTGGTAAACTTGAGTGTGGGGATATCCGGGTGGAGTCCTAGCATGGTGTGAGTTAGGAGGTCCTGTTTGGGTTCCAGTATCCATATGCAGGACATCTCAGGTAAGACCAGAGGAAAGGGAACCAAATCTGATGAGGCCAAAAGGGGGGAAATGGGGATCACTGTGCTCTTCCAACAGTTTGTCTTTCTGAAAAAATTTCAGGATCAGTGATAGTGGGGACTAAGCATAAAGGAGACCGTGGGGGCTAACTGGGTACTACAACACCCCTCGGGGAGCTCTCTGAAGGGGGAGCAGAGCAAAATAACTGCTGCACTTATTGTGAGGAGAAGCAAAGAGATTGGAGCAGGGGTGACTCCAATGGTTGATCATCTTTTTCACTACTGACTGACAGACTACTAGTGAGGCATCATAATGGACCCGCTGAGCCTGTCTGCCAAAATGCTGGATTTCCCTGGTACAGGTATTGCAATTAGAAAGCGGTGTTAAGAGATCGCAAATTCCCAACCCCTCATAGCCCCTATGCACAGTGGGTATGAACGGGTTCCTCCTGGATTGCTGATCTTCCAGACTACGGACAAGTCTGTATGAAATCACAATGGCCCCCAGACGGATAGCATGCTAAAAGGCTTGGAAAGAGGAGGACTGCTCTCATCTCTGGGACAATGAGATGCAATCTGGTCTCTAGGAGAGCCCACATGCCTTGGACCATCTTCTGCTTGACCTCCCCCCACCCCAGCTGAGAAGCATCCATGGTCACTGGGGCTACTGGAGGGGAGGAATGAAAGGTCTGCTGACAGACCAGGTTGGAGTGAATGCAAATACTGGTCAACCTGATAGGAACTGGTACAGAATAGCCAATTGAACAGCCAATGTCCACTGTAGAATGTGCATGTAGTATCTGGCTAGAAGTACCAAGATTATAGCAACTGCCATAGATCCCAGGGCCCATAGAATCAGTCTGGCAGGAGGAGAAGGATGAGACAAGTATAGCCTGGACCGGAAGAGTCAAGGTGCTGATGCCATGTTGAGGCAAGGAAGCTATCAGCATGATGGTGTTCAGCTGGGCCCCGATAAATTAAAGTTTGTGCCGGCAATGGTTGTGACTTTTCTGGATTTACAGCAATGCCTAAAAAAGTACAGTTTTGTACCTACCATAAATGTAGATGTTCATCGTGTTACCCTGCTGCAGTCATCACACTTGGGTTATCCTGTCGTCAGGCGGTCCCGCAGTCGGCTGGAATTCCAAAGTCTTGGTCCGGTGTCGGTTGCTGTTGCTTCTTCCCGGACATCAGTACGCCAGGGGTATATATAATGCAACCGACGCCATTTTCTTCAGTCTTTCTTGCCATGCGGTGCCCGAAGCAGAAGCAGTTTGCAAGTGCCGGTCAGCCGACTACTGAGATTTTCGAATTTGAATTTCAGACCGAAGTCTTCTATAAAGCTAAGTACCCCGTTGGGGAAAATTTTTCTTGCCTCAGACCGATGTCAAAAAAAGTTAACAATTGTATTTCTTGTGGGAAGCAAATACCTCATAAGGATTTTCATTCTTATTGCATACCTTGCCTAGGCCAAGACCACGGCGTCACTAGCTGTCGTTTTTGTGCTAGGTTTAATAAGCGTACTATTAAAAAACAGGGATATCCGATAGAAATAATCCCTCGCCTGAGATAGCGGATGCTGGGTGGGGGGCAGTTAGGAGCCAATCATCTAGACACAGGAAAACCTGAAACGACATGCATTTGGTAAACACCCGTGAGGCTGTGGTGAGAACAAAGGGCAGGGATTTGAATTGGAAATGAATGGCTCCCATGGGGAAGCGCAGACAACTTCTGGAGTGCCTGTCTATTTTGATATGATAGTACGCATTCTTAGAGTACAAAGAGCACATTCCAATCAGCTTTTCCTTAGTAATGGAAGGATTGGCTGAACCGTAATCATCCGGAAAGTACAGTTTTGTACCTACCATAAATGTAGATGTTCGAAGATCCACATTGCTGCAGTCCTTACACTTGGGTAGTCCGCTGTCCTCGGTCGGGCCGAATATCAAAGTATAAGGCTGACGTCGGTCAAGGCGCATTTGACTGACATCAGGACGTCAGGGTACAAATGCGCATGACCGACGTCATATCCTCAGTCTTTTCTTGCCCCAGATGTCAGAAGACCCTAAAAGAAAGGTCAAAACCAAAAGACAGCAAACAACCAACCAACCACCCTTGCACTAAAAATATGTACAATATATACAATATACACCATATTGACAACCCAACCCACACAACCGCCTCTAACTACAGAGGGGAAGGAGGGAGGGTAAATTGGACTGCAGCAATGTGGATCTTCGAACATCTACATTTATGGTAGGTACAAAACTGTACTATGTTCTTCATCTCACATTGCTGCAGTCCTTACACTTGGGTAGAATCCCAAAGCAGAGGTAAGGGAGGATGGCAAAACTATAAGGAAGCAGGAGCTGTCAAAATGCCCTGCAAAATAGCAGTGGCAAAACCAGCCCTAGATTTAGAATAAAGTGGAAGGTGATAATGCCTAGAGAAAGTGTGCACTGAACTCCAAGTAGCTGCCTCCAAAATATCTTTAGTTGCCACCCCCCTTAAAAAAGCTGTCGAAGTGGCAGTAGCCCTAGTGGAATGAGGCCTAATCCCAGCTGGAATCTCCTTGCCATGATGGGAATAACAGAAAGCAATGCAAAACCCAATCCACTTAGAAATAGTTTGTTTTGACACAGGCTTGCCCTGAGAACTCAAAGCAAAAGAAACAAATAACTGCTGAGACTGCCTGAACCCTTTAGTTCTGTCCAAATAATATCGCAACTGCCTGTGTACATCTAAAGTGTGCAAAATCTTTTCCCCTTTATTTTGGGGATTTGCATAAAAAGTAGGCAAATGAATAGTTTGGTTTAAAGCCACACTAGAAACCACTTTAGGCATAAAGGAAGGATTAGTACGTGAAGATACCCTATCCTTATGGAAAATTAAGAAAGGCTCAACTGCCATAAGGGCCTGCAACTCAGAAACCCTTCTTGCAGAGGTAATGGCCAACAAAAAAGCAGTCTTCCATGATAAATATTTCAACTCGGTAGTAGCTGCAGGCTCAAAAGGTTGTAGAGTGAGTTTCTCCAACACAAAATTGAGATCCCAAGCAGGAGTAGGAGCTCTCCGTGGGGTCTTATATTCTTTGCCCCTCTAAGAAATTGCTTGAACAAAGGATGAGAAAACAATGGTGGGTCACAATCATAGTGAGCCGAAATTGCTGCAGCATGAACCTTAATAGAAGAGAAGGACAAACCTTTGTCCAGTAACTCAGTAAGATATTGAAGAGCCACACTTAAATTAGGCTCAGAAACATCAAAATCCTTTGCTGCACTCCAAAATAAAAATCTCTTCCATTTATCTGCGTACACTTTCCTTGTACTAGGCCTTCTAGCTTCCAAAATAACATTCAAAACTTGCTGTGGAAGTTGAGACCCACTATGGTTCAAAACAGAATATGCCAGGCTGTTAGGTGAAGAGAGTGAAGCTTGACATTGAGCAAATGACTGTCCTCCTGAGACAACAGGTGTGGAATCAAGGCAAAGGCCATGGAGGCTCCTGCCAGGCTTCTCAGTAATGGGTACCAATGCTGTCGAGGCCAATCTGGAGCTATCAAAATCATCCTTGGCTTGTCCTGTCTGGCCTTTAGTAGTACCTTTGGGAGGAGAGGCAGAGGTGGAAAGGCATACACATGAACATTGCTCCAATTGAAAGAAAGAGCATCCACTTTCCAAGCTGTGGGATGAAACCTTTTCGTGCAAAACTTTGGCAGCTGGTGGTTTAGTGGAGAAGCGAACAGATCTATGTCTGGAGTTCCCCATGACACTGTCAATTTCTGAAATACATGAGGATCCAATTTCCACTCGTGGGGATCCATAATGCGTCTGCTCAACACATCTGCTAAGGAGTTCTGTGCTCCCGGCAGAAACCTTGCCTGAAGATTTAGCTGTAAACTGAGAGCAGTCTCCCACAAAATCATTGCTTGCCTGCATACAGGATAAGAATGTGTTCCCCCTTGCTTGTTGATGTACCACATGACAGTTGTGTTGTCTGTCAGAATCAACACCTGCCCTGGAAGAAGTAAATCCTTGAAAGCTATTAATGCAAACTGGACTGCTAACATCTCCTTCAAGTTGATATGTAGATGTTGTAGTCTGGCAGGCCACTTGTCTTGTATCCACTTTCCATTCAGATGAGCTCCCCAAGCTTTGTCTGAGGCATCTGTCGTTAGAATCTGACTCGCCTCTGGCCGGGTCACAGAGAGTCCCTTGTTTAGGTGACATTCCTGAGCCCACCACAACAATTCCTTTTGAATGCAAGGTATTATTTGAATGACAGTGTCCAGATCCTGGCAGTGCTGTGTCCATACATTTTGAGATACCATTGTAACTTCCTCATATGCAGTTTGGCATTGGGAAGCACCAGAATACAAGATGCCATGAACCCCAAGGCTTGAAGGACTGTCCTTGCAGTCAGCCTGGACTGATGAGACAATTGATGAAAGTAAAGGGAAAGATTCTTTTGTTTGTCCGGGGTCAAAAGGCCATCTGGGATGCTGTATTCAGTCTTACACCCAGAAAGCACATGTCCTGAGAGGGTACTAGACTGGACTTTATTTCGTTCACAGAATACCCCAGGCATCTTAGCACTGCTATCACATATTCCAAATGATGAAGAAGCTCGTCCCTTCCTTGAGCCAGAATCAGGCAATCGTCCAAATAAGGATAGATCTGTATTCCTTTTAGCCTGAGGAAAGCTATCACTGGAGCCAGAACTTTCGTGAACACTCTGGGCGCAGTAGATAAGCCAAAGGGCAATGCAGAGAACTGATAATGAGAAGTCCCAGCCCGAAAACGCAGATACTTCCTGCAACTCAGTCTGATAGGAACATGAAGGTAAGCCTCCTTGAGATCCAAAGTTACCATCCAATGATCTTTGCCCAGCAGAGGTAAAAGCTGTTGTAACGTCAACATTTTGAACTTGGGAATGTCCAGATAAGTGCTGAGGATAGATAAATCCAAAATTGGTCTCCACGTGTTCCCTTTCTTTGGTACTAGGAACAGGCGAGAATAAAATCCTAGGCCCACTTCTGGCATAGGGACCGGCTGTATGGCCCTTATTTGAAGTAACAGAGAAATTTGTTT
This sequence comes from Protopterus annectens, assembly GCF_019279795.1. Lineage (NCBI taxonomy): Eukaryota > Metazoa > Chordata > Ceratodontiformes > Protopteridae > Protopterus > Protopterus annectens. The sequence goes on from NC_056735.1 coordinate 1,167,623,260, forward strand.
GTGAGCCTCTATTCTTTGCTGAGGAGGAACGTCTGGCATGCCTTTGAAAGGAGGCAAGGTATGGAAATAAAACCTGTAACCGTGGTGTATGATATCCAATACCCATCTGTCTTGGGTAATTAAACTCCAATTTTCCTTGAAAAGTGCCAACCTTCCCCCCAAAGGTGCTGCCAGACGAGAAGGTTCTGGCAGCTGAAAAGGTAGGTCATTGGGTCTGTTTACGAAAGGACTGACCCCTGCCCTCACCCGAAGACTGTTCAGGTGAACTCCCTGTTCTAGGCCTGAAAGAGCCCTGAGCTCTGCCCCTACCACGTCTAGACCTACCCCTAGACTGGGAATCATAAGAAGGATACGTCCACCCCTTGGTAGGCCAATTTCTACTAAACTTCGGAGGCTGAACCTGCAAAAAATCTTTAACAGTCTGCATAGACTTAGCCTTGTCTTCCATTTTCTTTAAGACTGCCTCAACAGGAGAACCAAACAACACATCAGATTGTAAAGGAGCATCTAAAATCCTTGTCTTAACATGGTCAGATAAATTCTGATCCCTCAGCCAGGCGTGCCTGCGAAGAACTGACCCAGTGGCAGCCACCCTAGACGAGGCCTGTACAGCATCAAAACCACATTGCAAAGAATGCTTACCCACCTGTTCAGAAACATGTACTAAATCTTGTAACTCTTTACACTCAATACCTTCCGCCAGAGCATCTACCTTAGACTTCAATTGTGAAAGGAGATAGTTTTGGTATTTCAACATGTGAAACTGGCAATTCAAAGCCCTCATAGCTAGGGTGGAAGAAGTATAAACTTTCTTTCCCCATCTATCCAAAGCCCTGGCTTCTTTATCTGGAGGAACCGGATTTTTGACAACAGAAACCTTAACACCCTTAAGCCCCTGACTAACAGTTTCTGGGTCTGCCCTAGGACTCTTAAAAAGATACTTATGAGCTTCAGGCACCCTGTAATACCTATCCGGTTTAACAGGAGCAGGAGGCAAAGAATCAGGATTAAGAGAAGCCTCTGCAAAAACATCTTCCACAACATCCAGAACAGGAGGTATAGCCAAATGCCTATGCTGGGGTAAAAACAAAAATTCCCTAAGCCTTTTCCTGGAATCAGAGAAGTCCTGACCTTCCCACTTAAAATGCTCCCTCATGGAATGAAGAGTCTCTGAAAAGAAAAATCCTCAGGAGGAGAAGCAGAAGGAGTAGAATCATCCACATCAGAATCAGAATAAGGAGAATACTCCTGCAAGTCTTCAGCCGAAGACTCTGAAACATCTGAAGCCTGCTCAAAACTCCCTAGCTCAGGTTCCACCCTAGGTCTCTTATCAGGAGGGGGCAAAGAACCTCTAATCAAAGTAATCAAATCTTCTGCCATTTTAAGCATATGCTTCTTGGGCACAGATCCTGAAGAACTAGGGGAGACACCAACTGAAGCTAAACCTGGCCTGCCTCTGGGAGAAGCCTTGGAAACAGAAGGAGAGGGCCTAACCACCCTAGGAAGGGAGGGGAGTACAGCAACCTGAGAAGCCCCTTCAGCCTGACCTGCCTCCTGAGAGGCCACATCCTGCAATAACAAAGTCTCTCCCTGGGACTCCAGAGAAACCACCGGCGGAACCACCGGCTCCACCGACACCTCTAAAGAACCGGCGTCCGGTACGGACGGCTCTTCTAGCCTAGGCTTAGCTGCTTTGTCCTTGCGCTTCTTCGAAGAAGCGGGCGTCGGAGCATCCGACGGCATTTTATAATTGCACCGCTTCCCGAAGACTAACCTGGCACAATCTAACCTTCTCTTTATAGTGCGCTTATTGAATCTAGCACAAGAGCGACACCCAACAACGTCGTGCTCAGGCCCTAAACAAGGAATACACAAAGTATGATAATCTCTATGCGGTATCTGTTTCCCACAAGAAATACAGTTATTCACTTTTTCTGACATCCGGTAAAACCACCGAGGCAAGAAAAAACTAAAATATTCCCCAACGGGGTACTTAGCCAACTTTGACTCTGTCTGAAACTCCGAATTCGAAAAATTTCAGAACGCCGAACGGCACTTGCAACGCTGCTTCTGCATCGGACCATGCGGCAAAAAAGACTGAGGATATGACGTTGGTCATGCGCATTTGTAGCCTGACGTCCTGATGTCAGTCAAATGCACCTTGACCGACGTCAGCCTTATACTTTGATATTCGGGCCGACCGAGGACAGCGGACTACCCAAGTGTAAGGACTGCAGCAATGTGAGATGAAGAACATCTTTTGTTTCTTTACATATAAACTGAGTTTGCTTCGGTCCAAGATAGGCCTCAAGTCCTCGTTTTTTTTGGCACCAAAAAGAAATGGGAGTAAATTCTGGATCCTTTCTGCTCAGCTGGGACCTCTTGGATCATTCTTTTGCAGTAATGTTTTGATTTCTAGAACTGCCAATTCCCTCTGGCTGGGCAGAACGTTTGGGAGCTTCTTTTGAATGTTTGGAGGAGCTACAAAAAAAAGGGAATGTAGTAGCCTCCGGATATTCTGCTTTGCCTGCAAGCATTTATTTGGGCCCAGGCAGCTGGGTGCAAGGAAAAACAGCCTCCCCGACTGCCTCTAGAGCCGTACAGTTGGGCAGTGCTTCAGAACTGCTGAAAAGGCTTATCGGAAAAGGGTACCCTAAAGCCCTGGTTTTGAGGGCCCCCACTGCCACTAGGGTGGAGTCTCCCATTGAAGACTGAAGCCCCCTCCTCTGCCTCTGGTGGGGTACTCTTCACCATGATCAGGAAAAGATCCTTGAGACTTGCAGAACCAAATCTTTTTAGCCCCTCTGATTCTTGAGTAGGTTCGTTAGGGGGCAGACAAGGTCTTACATTCTTGCTAGCTGCGGGCCAGGGTTCTTTCACTGGTGGTATAACAACGAAGAACCATCAAAAAGGGCAGTGACGAAAGACATTTTAAAAGGGCTTCAGAAATTCACAAAGCCTCATCCATGCATGTCTACGTTTCACAATGCCAATGCCGCCTGCCCTCGAAGATCCTTCCAATGAGTGGGAAATGACACTCAAGAATTTGCCAGGGAAGTAAGAGTGGTCAGCTTCGGAGAAACCTTTTCAAGATCCTCCTTGGGCATGAACTCCAAGGACTCAAAAGTTCTTAACCAAGTGTCTCTGTAGGTGAATGAAATGTGCAAAGTAATTTAGCACTCTAAGCGAAAACATAGTCAAAGCAAAGGTGCGCTTCCTAAACCTGTTTAGTGCTCTGGATTCCCTGTTTGGTGGGTGGACAGCAGAGCTCTGTTGGGCAAGTTTTCTTTGTAGCTGCTTCCATCATCATAGTATCAACTGGGATGCCCTTACACCAAAAGATTCGATCTTCAGAGGGAGAAAGGATTCTGTCTGGCAACTTTAGTATTGGCTCTACGATGTCTGGCTCCTTCCAAGCCCAGGGAGCGACAAGAGCCATAACAGTGTACATCGGGGGGACTCCCCAAGATGTAGACAGGCCCGCCCCGAAGGCCTCCAGGAATATGGACTCCTTCGAAGGGTTTCTGGATGACCAGCCACCTCTTTGCATTAAAATTTCCAAGAGGTCTGCAAAGGAGACATCATCCGGTGGTGATATGGGAGACCCTTCTCCCTCATCGTAGTCCTTATCCTTTGGGGAGTCCAAGTGCCTCCTCTTGCACGTCCTCTTCCGTGGGATCTCCTCGATGGGATATTCAAGGGAGGAGTTGAAGGAAGGAGGGGCCACCTCAGGTGGAAGGGTCCAGATGTCACAAAAAAAGAGGGCCGACCCTGAACAGAGATGGAAGGTTTAAGACCAATATCCTATGCAGGAACACAGGGAGGAACAAAAGTCAAAGGGTCCAGTTATCTGCCTGCAGAGAAGACCATTTCCAAAACTCAGAAATCTGAAGGTCCCGGGGACACTCTTCCCTACTCCCTTGAGGCCGATGTCCCCGATGTAGAAAGCAGGAACACCCCAGAACCGGACCCACAATGTCAAGGACTGAAGCTCCAAGGGGAAGAGAAAGATATGATAAAAATCCGAGCTGAACCCTGCCCTTTGCATCAACTGCGACATCACAGATCCAGGACTCACTCTAATCTGAGGATCTCGGAGAAGAGGCAGTCAAGGTCACAGTTGGTGTTGAGGAAGCAAAGGTCCCCTGATCCTACCCCAAATCCCTCGGGAGACCACTGTCCTGGGGCTTGGAAACCACTACTCGGATCGCAGGACTGATAAAGAAAGTGACAGGGACACTCTTGGATTCATGAGGGGACAGAGCTGGAAGTAGTGGAGCTGAGCCTTGATAATGGACCTAACCATTTTGTCCATGTCATTGTATAAGCTTCAAGGGGAACTGGAAAAAGCCACTGAAAATGGTCATGAATGCCTAGGAGTCTGAAGAATCTTAGTCGACACTGTGGGAGAGACAGATCTCATAGATCCCCAGGACGACTGAATCCTAGACTCCAGATCCAGGGATTTCTGAATAGATGGGCTGAGGAGCTGTTGTGCCTGGATCCAATCCCTTAGATTCAGTGAAGCAGTAGAGGTAAGATGGCGAGATGATAGTGTCGGAGCTAACTTTGAGGACTCCTCTCCAGAAAAAGTCCCACTCAGAACCATCAAGTCTACTGGATCCGAAGAAGCAGACATGGATCTTGGTGCCGACATTCTTGGATCAGACTATTTTGCTGTTTTGCAGGAGGCTCCGAAGATGCCCTAGAGTGCTAATGACAGTGCTTCTTACCCTCGGAACCCTGCAAATCCTTACAGGTGGGGGGAGTTGAGCCCCTGGAGAAAATAAGAGAAGGGGCCAGAAGGCCTTTCAAAATTAGCTTATTTTTCCTTTCTTGAATGGCCCGTAGACTGAACCCTTTGCAAATATTGCAGAGGAAATCCAAGTGGGCCACTCCTAAAAGTACAGTTGTGTACACTTACCATAAATGTAGATGGTAGAGTGTATTCACTTTTGCACTCATTAAAATCCTCCTGACAGGTTGCACTCAGTCAGCCTGAATTCCAAAGTCCTGGGTCCTGCGTCAGCTGCTGTCGCCCCTTCCCTGACGTCATCTCGTCAGGGGTACAAAAGCAGCAGCCGACACCATTTTCTTTAGTTTTTCTGGACTGCAACAGTGAATACACTCGAACATCTACATTTATGGTAAGTGTACACATCTGTACTATGTTCTTCGTGTTCCACTGTTGCATTCATTACATTTGGGTAGAGTCCGAAAGCTATGGTTGGGAGGGTGGAGCTAAACAGCATTAGGAGCGGCTATGAGGCCCTACAGAACTGCAGTGGCAAAGCCTGCCCTGGATTTATAGTAGAGAAGATGATGGTGCTTTGTAAAGGTGTGCACTGAACTCCAAGTAGCGGCCTCTAAAATGTCCTTGGTTGGTACTCCCCTGAGAAAGGCTGAAGTGGCTGCAGCTCTGGTTGAATGTGGCCTAATGCCCTTAGGCACTGGCTTGCCATGGTGTAAGTAGCAGAAACAAATGCAGTGGCCTATCCACTTTGAAACAGTCTGCTTTCAGATAAGCCTTTCCTTGTGATCCTGTAGCATATGTCACTAGTAATTGCTCTGTCTTTCTGAAAACTTTGGTTCTGTCCAAGTAGAATCTAAGCTGTCTGTGTATGTACAAAGAATGCAGAATTCTCTCCCCTTGTTCTGTGGATTTGGATAAAAAGTTGGCAGATGAATACTTCGGTTAAGAGCCACACTGGACACCACCTTAGGCATAAATGTTGAGTTTGTCCTCAGAGAGCCTGTCTAGATAAAAATGATAAAGGGTTCCACAGCCATGAGTGCCTGTAGCTCTGAAACTCGTCTTGCAGAATTTATTGCTAGAAGCAGAGCTGTTTTCCAAGATAAAAACTTTAAATCCACAGTAGCAGCTGGCTCAAAAGGAGGCAGGGTGAGTTTTTCCAAGACATAGTTGAGGTCCCATGCAGGCATTGGTGATCTCCTTGGAGGCCTTAAATTGTTGGCTCCTCTGAGGTACTGCTTTAATAAGGGATGAGAAAAGATTGGTGGCTCTGTATTGTAATGAGCCGAAATGGTAGAGGCATGAATTTTAATAAATGAAAAAGATGGGCCTTTGTCCAGCATCTCAGTTAAGTATTGCAAAATCTGAGGAATATTTGGCACAGCTGTATCAGTTCCTTGTGCCTGGTTCCAAGCACAGAATCTCTTCCATTTTCCAGCATAACATTTTCTAGTACTAGGCCTTCTGGCTTCCAAAATGACATTCATCACAGCTTTACTGAGAGATGTGTTTTGTATGACATTATCCACCATGCTGCCTGGTTTAAAGTCCTGAGTTGGCTGTGCAGGATATGATTGTTCTGCTGGGACAGTAGATGAGGTATCTGCGGTAAGGTCCAAGCTGGGCAGAGACAAGTTCCTTAGGATTGGATACCAGTACTGGCGGGGCCAGTCTGGGGGCAATCAGTATCATCTTTGGCTTCTCCTGTCTGACTTTTAGGAGTACCTTGGGGAGGAGAGGCAGTGGGGAAAGGCATATACTGATAGGTTTTTCCAGCTGAAAGATAGGGCATTCACTTTCCATGCTTGTCTGTGATAAGTCCTTGTGTAGAATCTTTCTAGTTGTTAGCTGTGAGGGGAGGCAAACAGATCTATGTCTGGGCATCCCCATTTCCTTGTTATCATGCTGAAGACTTGTGGATCCAGCTGCCACTCGTGGGGATCCATGAGGTTTCTGCTTAGGTTGTCTACCAGAGTACTTTCCCTTCCTGGCAGGAAATGTGCATGCAGATGTACTTGGCAAGTCAATGCTGTGTCCCACAAAGTCATGGCTAGTCTGCAAAGGGGGTAAGAATGTGTGCCCCCCTGCTTGTTTATATACCACATGACCGTGGTGTTGTCTGTCTTTATCAGTAGTTGTCCCGGATGAAGTAGGTCCTTGAAGGCTGTCAGGGCATTTTGAACAGCTAGCATCTCTTTTTGATTGATATGTAGATGCATTTGGTTTGAGGACCATATGCCCTGAATGCATCTTCCTGCCATGTGGGCCCCCCAGGCATAATCTGATGCATTCGTTGTTCGTGTCTGCCTGGCTGGGGGTAATGTGAATGGCTGTCCCTTTTGGTGACAAGCCTTTGCCCACCATCGAAACTCCTGTTGCAGGCAGGGAATGAGAGTAAACATTGTTTCCAGGCTGTGGCAATGTTGAGTCCAAACACTTTTTAGGTACCATTGACGTTTGCTCATATGCAGTCTTGCATATGGAATTAGTAGGATGCAGGATGCCACGAAGCCCAAAGCCTGCAGAATTTTTCTTGCATATAATTGGGCCTTTGTTGCCAACATTTTGAAACAAGTAGTCAAGTTGCCTTTGTTTGTCTGGTGTGAGATAAGCCATCTGGGCAGTTGTATTTAAGCTTGCACCTAGGAATATTTTCTCTTGAGAGGGTACTAGTTTTGATTTCTTTTCGTTGACTGTGTACCCTAGGCATGTCAGAAGTCTTTTCACAAATGCCAGATGCTGTAGAAGAATACTGGTGCCAGGCACTTTGTAAAGACCCTGGGCGCAGAAGATAAGCCAAAGGGCAGTGCAGAGAATTGGTAATGCATTGAGCCAGCCTTAAATCTGAGGTATCTTCTGCATAATTGTCTGATTGGGACATGCAGGTATGCCTCTTTTAGGTCTAGAGTCACAAGACAAGTGTTCTTGCCCAGCATGGGCAGAAGCTGCTGCAAAGTCAACATCTTGAATTTTGGTATATCCAGGAATGTGTTCAGAATACATAGGACCAGTATTGGTCTCCAGGCCTTGTCCTTTCTGGGTACCAAGAAGAGTTGAGTAAAATCCTTGTCCCTGCTCTTGCTCTGGTACTTGATGAATGGCCCCCATGTCCATGAGGAATGAGACTTGTTTTTGTGCCTCTGCCCATTGATTTTTTGGCAAATCTGGCCAGCCATTTGCCTTTGGCAGGGTATGGAAATGGAACTTGTAGCCTTGTGACATGATATTTAGAACCCACTTGTCCTGGGTTTCCTAATTACAGAACCCGTAACTGCGGCCCTGCAGGAGGCCTCCAAAGAATCAAAACCACATTGTAAAGTAGGCTTTCCAACTTTTTCAGCTGCATGCAATAAATCCTACATGTCCTTGTTTTCTGCAAATTCAGATTTTAACAACATTTTCTGTTTAAGCAATGCCATGACATGTTGCTGATATTTGAGCATATAAAACTGACAGTTTAAGGCCCTTATAGCCAAGGTAGCAGATATGTAAACCTTTTTTCCCCCATCTATCCAGTGCCCTAGAATCTCTGTCAGAGGGGGTAGAGTTTTCTTTTGCAGCAGAAGCCTTAACTCCTTTGGGACCCTGTGAAATAGTTTCTGGGTCTGCAGCAGGGTTTTTAAAAAGGAATTTATGAGAGTCAGGAACCCTGTAGTATCTGTCAGGCTTAACAGGAGCTGGAGGTAAGGAGTCAGGGGTAAAACTAGACTCAGAAAACACATCTACAATGTCTAACAGGTGGAATGGCTAGTGGCCTGTGTTGAGGTAGTAAAAGGAAATCCCTGAGCCTCTTTTTAGATTCTGAAATATCTTGGCTCTCTGTGGAAATGCTCCCTCATGGCATGCAATGTTTCCCTAAAAGAATAGTCCTCTGGAGGAGAAGCTGAAGGTACAAATTCTTCAGCATCAGAAACCTCATGGGGGGGGGAAGAGAATATTCCTGATCAGAAGAAATAGAAACCTGATCTGAAGATTCGTAGTCAGTCTCTTGCCTAGGCCTCTTATCAGGAGGGGAATGGGAACCCCTGATCAAGGTAATTAAGTCTTCGGCCATTTTGAGCATCTGTTATTTGGGCATAGAGGCCGTCCACGTGGCTCTTGAGTTTGTTTCTTTGCTTTAGAAGGTGCTTTAGTCTTTGCCTTTGAAGTTGAAGTCAGTTTAATGTAAAGATGTTTAGGTCTGAATACACCCTCAGAAGCCGGAGCCTGGTCAGCGGCTCCGGACCCATCTGAAGGAATAGTTTCCAAGGCTCCAATACCTTGAGTTTCCAGCGGCATGGCTGACTCCACATGGGAGTCGGTTGCGACCCTAAAGTAGCGGTCGTCAGGGGCTGTGAAAGCGCCTCACTGAGAATCGGCGACTGGATTAGGAGAAGCTTTGTCGTCGGTTTTGGGCCTCGGTTGTCCATCTCTCTCCTTTTCTTTGCATTTTTTGTGAACTCCGGTAGTCAGATGGCTATCCGATGACATTTCTGGATAATTAAACTGGCATCCAAAATAGTTTAAAGCAAAATCATACAGAAGCTTAATAGTGTGTTGGTTAACTCTAGCATAAAACCGACAACCAGAAACGTTGTGATCAGGGCCTAGGCAAGGAATACAGTAAGAATGAAAGTCCTTATGAGGTATTTGTTTTCCACAAGAAATACAATTATTTACTTTTTCTGATATTGGTCTGGAGCAAGAAAAAAAAAGTTTCCCCAACGGGATACTTAGCTTTATTGAAGACTTCTGATCTGAAACTCAAACACGAAAATCTCAGGAGTCGGCTGACCGGCACTTGCAAACTGCTTCTGCTTCCGGCACCGCGCGGCAAGAAAGACTGAAGAAAATGGCGTCAGCTGCTTCTTTTATACCCCCGACGACCTGACGTCAGGGAAGGGGCGACAGCAGCCGATGCAGGCCAGCAGGACTACCCAAATGTAATGACTGCAACAGTGAAACACAAACATCAATAATTGTACTTCTCATGTACGTCATAGTGTAGAATCTTCCTCTCATACTCTGAGCACCATTTAAATCCTGTTGGTTTATCCATCTGTAAGACTCAAAAAAAAAACTACTGCAAAAAGATTTTTTTTTTTTCCTTTTAAAGGAAGGGCCAAAGCCCAAAGGGAGAGAATAAGTGGAGGAAAAGTGACCCAACTAACTCACATGCTAACAAAGAGGGAGAAAGTTATCTATGTATCTTTTTATCTCTCTATATTTCTCTCTCTCATATACGTGTGTGTGTGTGTATATATATATATATATATATATATATATATATATATATATATATATATATATATATATATATATATATATATATATATATATGTAAAAAAACAGAAACAGTGGTGCCCAAAAAGTCAAAAATGAGAAAAATAATGCCCTTCCGCGTGGAACTGCCAAAATTCAAAATTGAAAAGTACTCACAGAAAACTTCTGGTGAAGGAGGCCCAGCGACAAAGTTGTTAAAAATCTAGTCCATCAACAGGCATGATAGGCGTGGTCCTGTAAGTAATCCAAAGGAAACAGCAGCAGCATAAAGTATCATTCAACAGCTAATCCAACAACAAACAAAGTCAGCGTGGTCATGAAGTAGGTCCAAAGTTCACAAACACAGGATTCATGAAATGTGAAGCCAAAGGAGGTCAAAACCAGTAAAAAAAAAAAAAAAAAAGCAAATGAGTTTATTAAATGAGTAAGCGCTTTCGCGGATCTACCATCCGCTTCATCAGACTAAAACCAAATGAGTTTGAAAACAGCTTATATAACTTCTGAAAATCATGTGATCAATCTAGCAGTCAGCTGATTAAATCAAACTCCTTGTCATAGAAAATTTAAAGTTATACACAGAGATAAAATCAATGTTCCTACATTGATGTTATAATGCAACTAAAAATACTAAAAGCACTTTAAAACAGCACACAATAGCAAATTTAAAATGTACAAGTATATGCAGAAAATATTTACAAGCCTTATATGTAGAAACAGACAAATATGTAAACATGTAAAAGCTCCAAATAGGGCAGTAAGTAAAAATGAATACACAAAATACTTTCAAACCTTGTGTACTGGAGTGAACAGATGTGCAACTATATGAGTGCACCAAAAAGTCATTGTGTAAATAGGGGGTATAATTATGTATAATGTGTTCAAAGTAACTATGCATTTTATTTGACCACAAACAAACAATCAATAAGTGAATGGATAACTACGCTGGTATAGCTATAAATGCAGGCACTAAATGTAAAGAATCAGAAATAGAAATCACAGTCAAAACAGTGCATAATGCATGAAAAACATGTAGAACTGAACACATGAATGTTAAATATCAAATTGTTGTTTCTCTCATAGATGTCAGTCATTTAATTTTACGCCCTTTTAGATGTGGTTTCAGGGACACTGTGTCATTGAGACCCATGCCTTTGTGAGCAGAAAGTCTAAGTATCCATTTGACTTCTGCTTGTTCTGTGAGATTCACTGCATCACCCAGTCTTTCTGATTCTTGTTGAATATGTAGAACCTGAAAGCGAAACGTATGATCTATCCCTTTAGTTAGCATATGTTTGGCTAATGCACTATAATCTTCTTTCCTGTTATAACAATAACAATGATCTCTAATACGTTCTCTCAATGATCTGTTGGTCTTGCCAACATAAAAACAATGACATGAGAGACAGTGAGCCACGTAAACAACATTCCTGGTATGGCATGAGCTGCTGTTCCAGAGTTCCCATAGTACACCCGGCTCACTGTCTCTCATGTCATTGTTTTTATGTTAATCTACTAATAACTCCACGGAATAGGCTGGGTGCTCAAGGACAGCACAGTACCAAAAAGATTAGTCCAACAGCTTAATTCGAATCCACTATACAACCATAAGCACAACTGTGCTATGTAAATCAACGAAATAAAGTACACACAAGTTCCTTGAGCACCCAGCCTATTCCGTGGAATTGTTTTTATGTTGGCAAGACCAACAGATCATTGAGAGAACGTATTAGAGGTTATTGTTATAACAGGAAAGAAGATTATAGTGCATTAGCCAAACATATGCTAACTAAAGGGATAGATCATACGTTTCGCTTTCAGGTTCTACATATTCAACAAGAATCAGAAAGACTGGGTGATACAGTGAATCTCACAGAACAAGCAGAAGTCAAATGGATACTTAGACTTTCTGCTCACAAAGGCATGGGTCTCAATGACACAGTGTCCCTGAAACCACATCTAAAAGGGCGTAAAATTAAATGACTGACATCTATGAGAGAAACAACAATTTGATATTTAACATTCATGTGTTCAGTTCTACATGTTTTTTATGCATTATGCACTATTTTGACTGTGATTTCTATTTCTGATTCTTTACATTTAGTGCCTGCATTTATAGCTATACCAGCGTAGTTATCCATTCACTTATTGGTTTGTGGTCAAATAAAATTCATATTCATTAGTAAATCCTACTGCTCTTCTTATTGAACCAACCTGATTTTTTCTCAAACACATCTCATTTATCTTACCCAGTATTTTATTACTAACCCCCCACAAGCCTTCTCTACCTTTCTAACCCACCTTTACCTTTACACCTGTTTCCTACCTCTTGCCTGATTGTTTTCTGCAACTGGTCGTCTTGTTCTTCCCCGCTCCGTTCGCTGCGCTCACTCCGCTCCCTCCCTACCCCAATCCCCACCCACCCCAGGGTCCTACCTTTATACTTCCCTAAACACACCCCCAATTAACCAACAACCTATAACTTCTCTCCTACACATCTACCAATTAATTCCTCACTCCTTCAACCACACCCTCTCTTCAAACCGCCCCTCCTATTCCCTACAAACCTATAATCACTGACCTCATACTCTATAAAAACATGCCCTTAACCCTTAAATCACTCTTTCCTCTTCTTCTCCTTAACATCCTGCTTTACTACTACACCCTTACCTCCTATGAAAATCTCAAACTTTACCAAACTCCTGCTTCAGCCAAACATACTACAAGTACACTTCGCCTACCCAAACAATCACATATTAATATACTAGCTACCTGTCCCTACCTCCCCCCTCTCTACCATAAACCCCACCACTACAAACTCACAACCTCCAAAAGACTCATTCTAATACCATTCAAATACACAAAACCCCTGCAACCACCACAAACTCTTTTACTAATATATGGAGATATCCACCCCAGCCCTGGCCCCAATACCCTCCAAAATCAAAGCCCTCCAAACCAAACTACCAACTATTCTAACCCACCCTTTTCCTCTAACTCCCTCTCTATTGCTCACCTTAATATTCGTAGCATTAACAACAAAGTCACTCAACTCCATGCCTTAATTGATTTCTACGCCTTTGATATCCTCTGTCTCACAGAAACCTGGCTTAAACCCAGTACCAAAGACAATGAATTCACCCCCCCAGGCTATAGTACCTTAAGACAAGACCGTCCTAATAAAAAAGGTGGAGGAGTGGCCCTCCTGTTCAAATCCCAACTTCAGGTGGCTTTAATTGACTCCTTTTCACGCACACCAGGAAATGCTGAAATTCTTTCCACCAAACTCCAAATTAACAAAACCAAAGCTATAAACATAATATGTTCCTACATCCCCCCAGGCAAGAACATCAATACCCTGGAAAATATCCTAAGCTGGATTTCTAGCACCTTCCCCAGGAAACCATAATCTTAGGTGATTTTAATATTGACTGGAGCTCCTGCATATCCCCCAAACCCACCATACACCTTAACCTCTTTAACTTTCACCAAACCATTAACTCCCCTACTAGAATACATAAATCCACCCACAAACAAACCATCCTAGACTGGATACTGACCAACAACAATCCCCTCTCCTATAAAACAGGAATACTCCCTGACAATATCAGTGACCACCTCCTTACCTTTATCACCAAACAAAAATGCAACAATCCTAAACAAACTACTTATCGAACTACATACAACAAAACAGCATTCAATCTAACATCCTTTCAAAATGAACTCAGAATATAACTGGTCAACTCTAAAATACCTCCCAATAGATGAAGCAGTAACCCATTTCAACAACACCTTCTTACAAATTCTAAACCAACATGCCCCATCCCGAGTAGTCAGAATCAGATCCAAAGCAGCTCCTTGGCTCTCTGTTATAACTAAACAAACTATGAGAGCTAGAAATAAATCATGGTCGAAATGGAGATCCACTAAAAGCCCTACTGACCATCAAACCTTCAAACATCTAAGAAACAAAACAAAGAAACTTGTCATCCTGGACAAAAAAAACTACAACTTTCAATACCAACAAAACCAAAACCAAAACCCAAAAAAATTCTGGTCAGGAATAAACTACTCCACCCAGGCAACACCAAAACACCTACCCCAGCTAGCTTAGCACAAAAACAACCTAACATCATAGCCAACACCTTTAACAACTTCTTCTCTCAAACTGTAAACTCACTTGCAAGCACCATGACTCCACCCCCCTCCCTCCAAACTACCCCCATCCCTAACAATACCCATACACTAAAACTTGAGACCGTCTCAACAACCTATATACAGAAACTACTTTCTAAACTAAAACCCTGCACCCCCTCTGCTGACAAACTTCCAGCTGAATACCTTCAGCTAGCTGCAAACGAAATAGCCTACCCAGTATCCATCTTAATAAACAGAACCATAACAGAATCCAAAATCCCATCCTGCTGGAAAATCTCCCATATTATTCCACTCCATAAAGGAGGAAACTCTAACGAACTATCCAATTTTAGACCTATTGCCCTTCTATCGCCTCTATCCAAAATAATGGAACGCTGTATTCACCATCAACTTCTAAATTATCTCTTAAATAACAACTTGCTTGTAGACTCTCAACATGGTTTTAGACCCTACCACAGCACTACTACTGCCCTTCTCTCCTTCTCTGACACTATAAATAAAAATCGAAATAGAAACCTGTTCTCATCTGCACTATTTCTCGACCTCTCAAAAGCATTTGATATGGTCAACCATCAACTTCTCCTCGATACCTTAAAATCTCTATCACTGGATTCTCAAGCATTACAGTGGTTCAACTCTTATTTGACTAATAGAAAACAAGCTGTCCTTTGGGACAGCCATCTATCCACTCAACTCCCTGTTACTATTGGAGTCCCACAAGGATCTATCCTAGGCCCCCTACTTTTCTCCATTTTCATCAATAATTTGCCCAATTCCCTACCAACATCCACATGTATACAATATGCAGATGATTCCACTCTCATCTGCTCTGCCTCTACCCCAGCAGAACTCCACTCCACTACCCAAGTAGTCTTTACTGCAGCAGAAAATTGGTTTCAACATATCTGTCTCCTCCTTAATCCCAAAAAAACCAAACTACTACTCTTTACCCCTACCTCTAAATCCACCCCTATCTCTTTTTCTATAACATCCTGTAATGGCACTGTCATCAAACCTGACAACTGCACTAAACTCCTAGGCGTCACCATAGATAACCAGCTAAATTTTGACTATCACATTGATTTAACTATCAAGACTGTCAATAAAAAGATTGGTGCCCTATACAGGCTAAAGCCCTATCTCACTACAACTTCCTGAGTAGCCCTTGCCCAAACTCACCTTATCTCTACATTAACTTACGCCTCCCCCTCCTTTGTCAACTTATCTAAAGCCAATCTTCAGAAACTGAATACTGCCTACCACAGTATAGCCAGATTTGCCACTGGCTCACCTTTCCAAACTCACCACTGTCTTAACTTAAAGAAACTCAACTGGCTTGAACTCCCGAACCTTATACTCCTACAACAACTAATCATCACTTTCAAAATTCTTCATTACCCCTCCAATATACCCATACTAAATAAACTTATCACACCTTATAAAAATCTCACGACACTCAGATCAGCCAACAAGCTACTAGTTACTACTTTGAAATCTCATAACAAATCAGGTGATTCCCTATTTGCAAACACTATCGGTTCTCACTGGAATAAACTTCCCATTGAACTGACCTCCCTAACCTCATGTCACCTTTTCAAAAAACAGATGAAAACCCACCTACTAATTCACTGGCTATGCCCCTGCTCCAGTCCTGACTGAGCACAGTACTCTTCATTACTCTCTCCAGTCTGCTACTTGTGTAATTCTTTCCACTCCCTCTCTTACCTAGACTAACATCCTCAGCCCCCTTCACTGGACCTTCACTCTTTTCTCCAATCTTTTTGCCTACTTCACCTTATAGCCATCCTCTCTCTATTCTCTTTCCAGCCATACCTTGACCATCTTTATCCTACTACCTTAGCATTTCATCTCTATCCTGTTTCCTCACTCTCCTTTTCAACTTGACTTTCATAACCTTTAACTATGTTTTAATACTTTTACCCAACAAAACTATATTCTATCCCCAATTTCTATCTATCTTTTTTCCCCTTTTCCTACAGCTTTAACTACCAATCTACCTGTTATACCTTCTAACTTGCTCTTTTAACACTTGATACCAACAGTTTCTTTCCCTCTGCAAACTACCTAATCTGTCTTCCAGCCTACTGACCGATGATATCCTTTAACTCAACTTTGTATTTTTATGCCTGAGCTTATCTCCTTAGCCACATAATCTGAACTCTGTTTGTTATCTACTTAAATTAGTCCAGGCAAACTGTATTTTGTCTCTGTACACTTTTTTTAAAATTGATTTATTTAGTAATGTCTTTGAAATGTATTGTCTTATTCTGATAGTGGAGCTTTTCTCCTCGGGCCTCTGCTGAAAATGGACATGTATCCAGCCAGACTAGCCCGGTTAACAAATGTAAAATAAAATGTAAAATAAAATAAATAAATAAAATAAATATTTTCTGCATATACTTGTACATTTTAAATTTGCTATTGTGTGCTGTTTTAAAGTGCTTTTAGTATTTTTAGTTGCATTATAACATCAATGTAGGAACATTGATTTTATCTCTGTGTATAACTTTACATTTTCTATGACAAGGAGTTTGATTTAATCAGCTGACTGCTAGATTGATCACATGATTTTCAGAAGTTATATAAGCTGTTTTCAGACTCATTTGGTTTTAGTCTGATGAAGCGGATGGTAGATCCGCGAAAGCGCTTACTCATTTAATAAACTCATTTGCTTTTTTTTTTTTTTTAGTGGTTTTGACCTCCTTTGGCTTCACATTTCATGAATCCTGTGTTTGTGAACTTTGGACCTACTTCATGACCACGCTGACTTTGTTTGTTGTTGGATTAGCTGTTGAATGACACTTTATGCTGCTGCTGTTTCCTTTGGATTACTTACAGGACCACGCCTATCATGCCTGTTGATGGACTAGATTTTTAACAACTTTGTCGCTGGGCCTCCTTCACCAGACGTTTTCTGAGAGTACTTTTCAATTTTGAATTTTGGCAGTTCCACGCGGAAGGGCATTATTTTTCTCATATATATATATATATATATATATATATATATATATATATATATATATATATATATGTGTGTATATGTGTGTGTATGCATGCATATATATATATATATATATATATATATATATATATATATATATATATATATATATATATATATATATATATATATATATATATATATATATATTACACACATAATAAAAAATGTACAATAAGCTGGTTCCGTAAATGTGCTACCTATGTGGTAAATTCACGGGTACATGTTTTTTTCCAAAGGGGATAACTATACATTTCTTGGCATTGAGTTTGAGCCCATGGCTCTGGCACCAAGCAACTGTTTCTTTATATCCACATCATTTGGGAATTCAATAATTGCTTCCAGTTTGCGGTCATCTGTGAACTTTGCTAGCCAGAGTACCTTAGTGTTGGCCTGTACTTCAGAGAAGTAGATGTCAAACAAGAGCAGTCCCAAGACTGAACCCTGAAATACTCCACTTGTCTGTAGCTGGATTTGACTACTATTTCAGTGTGGGTTCCGTCAGTAAGCCAGTTGGCAACCCATCGAGTGATGTAGGAATTAATGCCCAGCTTAGTAAGTTTATCAATGAATCCAGAGTGGGGGATGGTGTCGAAGGCCTTGGCGAGGTCCGGATAGACTGTGTGGACTGCCTTACCCTCGTCCACGGCTCTGGAAACTGATTCGAAGAAATCAAGCAGGTTTACGGGACACTATCGGCCCTTCATGAACCCAAACTGGGTGCAGTCCAGTGTTTGAAGGTTGCCAATGTCTTTGTTTATAAGTTCCATGATAATCCATTCCATGGCCTTGCAGATCAGGCTCGTCAGACTGATGGGCTGGTAGTTCCCAGGATCCAAGGTGGATCACCCCTTGTGGAGTGGGATAACTGTAGCTGTGCGCCACTCAGTGGGCACGAAGCTCAAGGTGAGGCTATGATTAAACATGACACTTAGGTGAGGTGCCAGTTTATTTTGTAGTTCATGTAATACACAGCCCAGGATGTCGTCTGGTCCCATGGATGCTGTATTCTTAGCTTTGGAGAATGCGTTTTTTACCTGTGTGTTCATTATCAGAATTTGGCAATCTTTCGGTATTGAGATGGGCCCTTTAGGGGGTGAAGTTGGCACTGAATCGATCTGCCAGGATATTGGCAATATCCTTGGGATCAGTATATTTAATGCCATTCTGCTGTAGCTCAGAGCAGACCTGAGCATTGCCATTAAGACTCTTGACATAGCTATAAAATGCCTTGTGGTTGTCTTTGGAATCTTTGGCAATTTTATTTTCGTAACTAGCTTTGGAGGATTTTATGAGGGAGCTCAGCTTCTAACGGAGGCTTGTAAGGGAGTTTTTTGCATCCTGGGATTTTCCTCTTTTCTGCAACAGTTTCTTCCTTTTGTTGTAAAGTTTGTTTATGGCAGGGGACCACCAGATTGGCTTCCTTATTTTAGAGGAGAGAGTCTTGGTTTTATTTGGGAAGGCACGATCCATGCATGAGTGGATGTGCTCGTACAGTGCCTTAGTGTAGGATTCAGCAGTCTAACTTTCAGTTCCCATCTGCATGGTGGTCATGAAGTTTGTCACTTCTGACTTGAGTAGCATGAAGTTGGCATTGGAAAAGTTTTTACGGAGGTTTCCTTACTGGAGGTGGGAGAGAGATGTGGATGTCAAGGGTTAGCAGCTTATGGTCAGACCTGACCAACAAGGGGGTGACCATAGGTGTGCAGCACTGATTTCCCATGGTGGTAATGACCAGGTCTAGGATATTGGAGGCCCTGGTTGATCCAGTGCATTGGAATTTATGAATTCCAAGAACCGCTGGGCAAAGGTGTTGGTACCCGAGTAGTTTTCCCAGTTAATAGCAGGGTAGTTGAAATCACCCAGTATTAGGGTGTTTGGTTGCATCTTAACATTTTCCAGTATGTTTAGAAAGGTGTAGTGAGAATCTTCAGACATGGTGGGGGATCTGTGGCAAGCTACAATTTGGATTGCAGTCTTACCTAGTGTTAAAGTTGCACCTGGAGAATTTCACACGCATTGCATTGGGCAACTAGCCTGGTGGTGTGAATATCCTTGATGAATATGGACACTCCTCCACCTTTAGTGTTTCAGTCCCACTTTAGTAGCAGAAAAGTGTGGTAAGAGTTGTAGCCTGGTATTGCAGGGGTGCTCTCTGCAGGCATGAACTAGGTCTCAGTTACTGCACAGATATCGATGTTCCTCATTTTTAGGAGTGCCTCAAAAGAGTGCATTTTGAGGTTTAGACTTCTAGCATTGAGTAGCATTACCTTCAGATTTGCATGCTTGTACTGTTACGGTGGTGGTTTTGTCCTTTGAACTTTGCCTAAAAAAGGCACTATAGGGGTTGCAAGAGCCTTAGCCAGTAACCTGAATCTCAGGGGCGACAGGTGCAGGCCATCTCTGGCAAAACATCATGGTCTGTCGATCATGTCATCCCAGACAGACAGATACTGGATCCCCTTTGAATGACACCAGAAGCTTACCCAATTGTTGAAGTCAGTCATTTTGTCCTTATACTGTGCATCATTCTGGGCGAAGGCAGGATGCTACTCAGGGCTAGGGTCACACCTGCCTGGGCCACATGATCCGAGAGCTCTTCCATGTCTCTTTTCATGTAGTCCAGGGAGATACGTCTCAAGTCATTAACTCCAACATGGACAATGACAGAGTCATATTTGTACTTGTGGAGTGACTTGAGTGAATGCATTATGTGGAGGATCCTGGTACCTGACAGGCAGCTGACTGTACCTTTCTCTTTGTTCAGCCTGGTAAGTGGGACATCAGTGTGCCTGACTATAGACTCGTACATTGTCTTGCCTTAGAGGCTGTTGTTGGGTGGCATACTGGTGGTGTGAGCTATGTGACACTTTGGTTATGATTGGTGTTCGTTTGCGTTTCAGCTTCGGAGATCCTTGCTGCTTGGGCTGGTTACTGTTAAGAGCCTCCACATACGAGGGTTTACTGTTGCTATGTGAGGGTGTTGGTGGTGTGGGTTTAGAAGGGCTAGGTGTTGCTTGAGGACTAGTGCGGGTGTTAAAGTACAGTTTTGTACCTACCATAAATGTAGATGTTCGAAGATCTACATTGCTGCAGTCCTTACACTTGGGTAGTCCGCTGTCCTTGGTCGGCCCGAATATCAAAGTATTAGGCTGACGTCGGTCAAGGCGCTTAACACTGACATCAGGACGTCAGGGTACAAATGCGCATGACCGACGTCATATCCTCAGTCTTTTCTTGCCCCAGATGTCAGAAGACCCTAAAAAGAAAGGCCAAAACCAAAAGACAGCAAAAAACAACCAACCACCCTTGCACTAATCATATGTACAATATATACAATATCCACAATATATACAACCCAAACCACACCACCGCCTCTAACTACAGAGGGGAAGGAGGGAGGGTAAATTGGACTGCAGCAATGTAGATCTTCGAACATCTACATTTATGGTAGGTACAAAACTGTACTATGTTCTTCATCTCACATTGCTGCAGTCCTTACACTTGGGTAGAATCCCAAAGCAGAGGTAAGGGAGGATGGCAAAACTATAAAGCATTAGGTGCTGCCAAAATGCCCTGTAATATTGCAGTGGCAAAACCAGCCCTAGATTTAGAGTAAAGAGGAAGGTGGTAATGCTTAGAGAAAGTATGCACTGAACTCCAAGTGGCTGCCTCTAAAATATCTTTAGTTGCCACCCCCCTTAAAAAAGCTGTAGAAGTGGCAGTAGCCCTAGTGGAATGAGGCCTAATCCCAGCTGGAATCTCCTTACCATGATGGGAATAACAGAAAGCAATACAAAATCCAATCCACTTAGAAATAGTTTGTTTTGAAACAGGCTTGCCCTGAGAACCCAAAGCAAATGAAACAAATAACTGCTGAGACTGCCTGAACCCTTTAGTTCTGCTCAAATAATATCGCAACTGCCTGTGTATATCCAAAGTGTGCAAAATCTTCTCCCCTTTATTTTGGGGGTTTGCATAAAAAGTAGGCAAATGAATAGTTTGGTTTAAAGCCACACTAGAAACCACTTTAGGCATAAAGGAAGGATTAGTACGCAAAGATACTCTGTCCTTATGGAAAATTAAGAAAGGCTCAACTGCCATAAGAGCCTGTAATTCAGAAACCCTTCTCGCAGAAGTAATGGCCAACAAAAAAGCAGTCTTCCATGATAAATATTTCAACTCAGCAGTAGCTGCAGGCTCAAAAGGTTGTAGAGTGAGTTTCTCCAACACAAAATTGAGATCCCAAGCAGGAGTAGGAGCTCTACGTGGGGGTCTTATATTCTTTGCCCCTCTAAGGATTTGCTTAAACAAAGGATGAGAAAACAATGGTGGGTCACAGTCATAGTGAGCAGAAATTGCTGCAGCATGAACCTTAATAGAAGAGAAGGACAAACCTTTGTCCAGTAACTCAGCAAGATATTGAAGAGCCACACTTAAATTAGGCTTAGAAACATCAAATTCCTTTGCTGCACTCCAAAATAAAAATCTCTTCCATTTATCTGCGTACACTTTCCTTGTACTAGGCCTTCTGGCCTCCAAAATAATATTCAAAACTTGCTGTGGAAGCTGAGACCCTCCAGGGTTTAAAACAGAATATGCCAGGCTGTTAGGTGAAGAGAGTGAAGTTTGACATTGAGTAAATGACTGTTCTCCTGAGACAGCAGGTGTGGAATTGAAGGCTAAGGCCATGGAGGCTCCCGTACCAGACTTCTCAGTAATGGGTACCAGTGCTGTCGAGGCCAATCTGGAGCTATTAAAATCATCTTTGGCTTGTCCTGTCTGACCTTTAGGAGTACCTTTGGGAGGAGAGGCAGAGGTGGAAAGGCATACACATGAAGATTGCTCCAATTGAAAGAAAGAGCATCCACTTTCCAAGCTGTGGGATGAAACCTTTTTGTGCAAAACTTTGGCAGCTGGTAGTTTAGTGGAGAAGCGAACAGATCTATGTCTGGAGTTCCCCATGACACTGTCAATTTCTGAAATACATGAGGATCCAATTTCCACTCGTGGGGATCCATAATTGCCTGCTCAACACATCTGCTAAGGAGTTCTGTGCTCCGGCAGAAACCTTGCCTGAAGATTTAGCTGTAAACTGAGAGCAGTCTCCCACAAAATCATTGCTTGTCTGCATAGAGGATAAGAATGTGTTCCCCCTTGCTTGTTGATGTACCACATGACAGTTGTGTTGTCTGTTAGAACCAACACCTGCCCTGGAAGAAGTAAATCCTTCAAAGCTATTAATGCAAATTGGACTGCTAACATCTCCTTCAAGTTGATATGTAGATGTTGTAGTCTGGCAGGCCACGTGTCTTGTATCCACTTTCCATTTAGATGAGCTCCCCAAGCTTTGTCTGAGGCATCTGTCGTTAGAATCTGACTCGCCTCTGGCCGGGTCACAGAGAGTCCCTTGTTTAGGTGACATTCCTGAGCCCACCACAAAAATTCCTTTTGAATGCAAGGTATTATCTGAATGACAGTGTCCATATCTTGGCAGTGCTGTGTCCATACATTTTGAGATACCATTGTAGCTTCCTCATATGCAGTTTGGCATTGGGAAGCACCAGAATACAAGATGCCATGAACCCCAAGGCTTGAAGGACTGTCCTTGCAGTCAGCCTGGACTGATGAGACAATTGATGGAAGTAAAGGGAAAGATTCTTTTGTTTGTCCGGGGTCAAAAAGGCCATCTGGGATGCTGTATTCAGTCTCACACCCAGAAAGCACATGTCCTGAGAGGGTACTAGACTGGACTTTATTTCGTTCACAGAATACCCCAGGCATCTTAGCACTGCTATCACATATTGCAAATGATGAAGAAGTTTGTCCCTTCCTTGAGCCAGAATCAGGCAATCGTCCAAATAAGAATAGATCTGTATTCCTTTTAGCCTGAAGAAAGCTATCACTGGAGCCAGAACCTTCGTGAACACTCTGGGCGCAGTAGATAAGCCAAAGGGCAATGCAGAGAACTGATAATGAGAAGTCCCAGTCCGAAAACGCAGATACTTCCTGCAACTTAGCCTGATAGGAACATGAAGGTAAGCCTCCTTGAGATCCAGAGTCACCATCCAGTGATCTTTGCCCAGCAGAGGTAAAAGCTGTTGTAACGTCAACATTTTGAACTTGGGAATGTCCAGATAAGTGTTGAGGATAGATAAATCCAAAATTGGTCTCCACGTGTTCCCCTTCTTTGGTACTAGGAACAGGCGAGAATAAAATCCTAGGCCCACTTCTGGCAGAGGGACCGGCTGTATGGCCCCTATTTGAAGCAGCAGAGAAATTTGTTTGTGAGCCTCTATTCTTTGCTGAGGAGGAACGTCTGGCATGCCTTTGAAAGGAGGCAAGGTATGGAAATAAAACTTGTAACCTTGGTGTATGATATCCAATACCCATCTGTCTTGGGTAATTAAACTCCAATTTTCCTTGAAGAGTGCCAACCTTCCTCCCAAAGGTGCTGCCAGACAAGAAGGCTCTGGCAGCTGAAAAGGTAGGTCATTGGGCCTGTTTACGAAAGGACTGGCCCCTGCCCTCACCCGAAGACTGTGCAGGTGAACTCCCTGTTCTAGGTCTGAAAGAGCCCTGAGCTCTGCCCCTACCACGCCTAGATCTACCCCTAGACTGTGAATCATAAGAAGGGTACGCCCACCCCTTAGCAGGCCAATTCCTACTAAATTTCGGAGGCTGAACTTGCAAAAAATCTTTAACAGTCTGCATAGACTTAGCCTTGTCTTCCATTTTCTTTAAGACTGCCTCCACAGGTGAACCAAACACATCAGACTGTAAAGGAGCATCTAAAATCCTTGTCTTAACATGGTCAGATAAATTCTGATCCCTCAGCCAGGCATGCCTGCGAAGAACTGACCCAGTGGCAGCCACCCTAGACGAGGCCTGTACAGCATCAAAACCACATTGTAAAGAGTTCTTACCCACCTGTTCAGAAACATGTACCAAATCTTGTAATTCTTTACACTCAATACCTTCCGCCAGAGCATCAACCTTAGACTTCAATTGAGAAAGAAGATAGTTTTGATATTTCAACATGTGAAACTGGCAATTCAAAGCCCTCATAGCTAAGGTGGAAGAAGTATAGACTTTCTTTCCCCATCTATCCAAAGCCCTGGCCTCTATCTGGAGGAACCGGATTTTTTACAACAGAGGCCTTGACACCCTTAGTTCCCTGACTAACAGTTTCTGGGTCCGCCCTAGGACTCTTATAAAGATATTTATGAGCTTCAGGCACCCTGTAATACCTGTCCGGTTTAACAGGAGCAGGAGGCAAAGAATCAGGATAAAGTGAAGCCTCTGCAAACACATCTTCCACAACATCCAGAACAGGTGGTATAGCCAAAGGCCTATGCTGGGGTAAAAGCAAAAATTCCCTAAGCCTTTTCCTGGAATCAGAGAAGTCCTGACCTTCCCACTTAAAATGTTCCCTCATGGAATGAAGAGTCTCTGAAAAAGAAAAATCCTCTGGAGGAGAAGCAGAAGGAGTAGAATCATCCCCATCAGAATAAGGAGAATACTCCTGCAAGTCTTCAGCCGAAGACTCTGACACATCCGAAGCCTGCTCAAAACTCCCCAACTCTGGTTCCACCCTAGGCCTCTTATCAGGAGGGGGCAAAGAACCTCTAATCAAAGTAATTAAATCTTCTGCCATTTTAAGCATGTGCTTCTTGGGCACAGATCCTGATGAACTAGGAGTGACCCCAACAGAAGCTAAACCTGGCCTGCCTCTGGGAGAAGCCTTGGAAACAGAAGGAGAGGGCCTAACCACCCTAGGAAGGGAGGGGAGTACAGTAACCTGAGAAGCCCCTTCAGCCTGACCTGCCTCCTGAGAGGCCACATCCTGCAATATCAAAGTCTCCCCCTGGGACTCCAGAGAAGCCTCCGGCGGAACCACCGGTTCCACTGACGCCTCTAAAGAACCGGCGTCCGCGGACGACTCTTCTTGTCTGGGTTTAGCTGCTTTGTCTTTGCGCTTCTTGAAGAAGCGGCGCCGGAGCATCCGACGGCATATTATAATTGCACCGTTTCCAAGACTAACCTGGCACAATCTAACCTTCGCTAATAGTGCGCTTATTGAACCTAGCACAAAAGCGACACCCAACAACGCCGTGCTCAGGCCCCAAACAAGGAATACACAAAGTATGATAATCTCTATGCGGTATCTGTTTCCCACAAGAAATACAGTTATTCACTTTTTCTGACATCCGGTAAACCACTGAGGCAAGAAAAAACTAAAATATTCCCCAACGGGGTACTTAGCCAACTTTGACTCGGTCTGAAACTCCGAATTCGAAAAATTTCAGAATGCCGAACGGCACTTGCAACGCTGCTTCTGCATCGGACCATGCGGCAAAAAAGACTGAGGATATGACGTCGGTCATGCGCATTTGTACCCTGACGTCCTGATGTCAGTCTTAAGCGCCTTGACCGACGTCAGCCTAATACTTTGATATTCGGGCCGACCGAGGACAGCGGACTACCCAAGTGTAAGGACTGCAGCAATGTGAGATGAAGAACATCCTTCTCCTCTTGACTGTCTGGCACAATCTTGGGTGGAGAGAGCTTTGATTCCAGTTTGGTTATGTAAGTGCATCTTTCGTAGGTTGTAGTGTTGGGTGGTAGGAGGAGAGGGTTGTCTGTGTACATGAGGCAATTGCTGCATTGCCCCAGTAAGCCCAGATTCACCAGGTGAACAGGAGAAATCACCGGAAGCTGACCCTTTGACATACCAGGTTTGGTGCTTTTTCTTGTTAAGTACAAGAGCTGTTTTCCCTTACCTTAGCAAGGTAGTTTGCAATTATAGGCTGCTTAGTACCTGTGATTAATTTCTCCTTATTAACAAGGAGAGTTGAGTGCTTGTTTCAGTTTAAGGCTTCCTAGTGCTTTCCAGCAGGTTTTAGAGCAAGTGTTAGTAACAGGGATGCTTACAGGTAAGGTGAAAAAAAATGTTGATGGGCTGGTCACAGTATTAATGAGCCAGTCGTCCAAGTATGGAAAAGCATGGAATCATTGCGGTCTCAAGTGAGCTGCTACCACTGCCATACAATTGGTGACCACCCTGCAGGCTGCGGTGAGACTGAACAGCAGTGCTCTGAATTGATAATGACTGGCTCCCAGCCAGAAGCCCAATAACCTCCTGAATTGCCTGTTAATTTTTATATGACAGTACACATCCTGGAGATCGGTTGAGCATATCTAGTCGTCCTTTGCCAAAAATGGAAGAATGGACTCTGGAGCTTTGTCTTTCGAACAAATCCATTTAGATTGCAGAGATCCAGAACTGGTCTCCAGTCCCCCATTTTCTTTGGCAGCAAAAAGAATCTTTGGGAAGTTCCAGCTCCTTTCTGGTCTGCTGGGACTTCTTGGATGAGTTATTTAGCAGCTTTTGTATTTGTATGGCTGCTTGATCCCTCCAATTGGGTGGAACACTGGGGATTTTCCTGGAAATTGGAGGAGGAAGGGAAAATGGAATTATATATCCTCTGGATACGACCCTCTGCAACCAAGTATCCTTTATTTCTAGCCAGGCATTCTTGTGCAAGGACAAATGACCTCCAACTGCCCCCAGAGAGCGACAGTTGGGTCTCCATTCAGGAGCGCTGGAAGGGATTGCCAAAGAAAGGTTCACTGAACCCTTGATGCTGCAAGCCTCCTCTGCCGTGAGGCAACCTCTACCATTCGAGTTTCCCCCTTTGCCTCTGGGTGAAGATCCTCTATGTGTGTCTCGGAAAATTCTTTGCGATGGATTCCTCGAGAAGTCTTTGGGGGGTGGAAAAAACGCATGCCCACAGCAGAAAGGGTCTTTCCATTTTTCTCACACTTGGAAGACTTACCTTTTACTTCTGGGGCCAAAAAGAGACTAGCAGTCAAAAGGAGCACTGACGAACGTAGACTTAAAAAGTCACACAAGAGCATTCAGGCACATCTCCTGATGGCAATGACTGAATCCATTGCCCTTAAGGTTCCTTCAGCTGTGAGGTGACAGAGTTCTTCACCTCCTCAGACACAATTTCTGTAAGTGTATCCGAGAGTTCTTTTATCAGATCCCTTTGTAATCAGTGAAATGTGACAGGTAGTTCAGAGACCTCAAGGCGAAGGTGTCTGAAGCATAGAAATGCTTACCAAACCTGTAAACACCAGAAAAGCCAAAAAAAAACACAAACTGGATAAAAAAGCTAGGAAATCACTCCACTGGTCACCCAAGTAAAAAATAAAGTCTGTTTTATATCTTTTTTTCAAGCGCTTTTCGTCTCTCCTTACAGGGAAACTTCTTCAGATAACAGACATGTACAAATGCAAAGTTTAAATAAAAAAGTCATCAATCATGTGACACTTAACACACA
This sequence comes from Protopterus annectens, assembly GCF_019279795.1. Lineage (NCBI taxonomy): Eukaryota > Metazoa > Chordata > Ceratodontiformes > Protopteridae > Protopterus > Protopterus annectens. The sequence continues at coordinate 1,167,650,801 of NC_056735.1, forward strand.
CCTCCATTTAAAGACACCCTTCCCTATGAGATCCACATATTAACTGTAACATTTATTTCAATATTTTACCAGTACACTCTTACTATAATATTTAGCCTAAAATTCAAAATCAACATGATTTATTTTATGTATATTTTTATTTTTAATGTCTTCATTCTGATGAAAATTAAAATATTAAAATAATTTATTAAAATATCCTGACCCATTCTGTCCACATGACAGCACCTTACAACCAGAGGGTATGGACTCACTTACACCTTGCCTCCTAGAAACAGACAACTGGTGCCAGAGCTATGGCCTCAAGCTAAACACCAAAAAGTGTATAGTCATCCCCTTTGGCAAAAACAAAGTGCCCACAAATTACCACATAGGTGGTAATCCATTAAGTACAGAAGTAGTAATTGGGGACCCAAGTTGATAGCAGTCTCTCATTTGACAACCACGTGGCCAAAGTGGTTAGACAAACATTTTATAGCGCCCACCTAATCATGAAGGGATTCACATCTAGATCAGGGGAGGTCACCGTGCCTCTTTACTCATCCCTCATCAGGCCCATAATTGAGTACAATGCCCCTTTTGGGATGTACCTTACCAGACACCTGCAGCAACTGGAAAGACCCCACAAGTACCTCACCAAGAGGATCAAAGGGCTCAAACAGATGCCATATGCTGCCCGGTTAAAGAAACTCCAGCTCTACTCAGTGGCATACCACCTGTTCAGGGGCGATCTGTGCCTGACGTATAAAGCCATGTCCAACCCGGAATTAGTGGACATGCTGCACCTCAGAAAATCCAAATCCCATCGAGCTATGTGCTCGAGAGACTTGAACCTCAGCACTGAAATAAATAGGACATGCTGGAGGGACAGATTCATAACCCAGAGGCTCCCTTCACCCTGGAATAAAATCCCAGTCCAGGTTAGGCAGAGTCCCTCATTGACTCTCTTCAAGAGGAATCTTGATGAGTGGATGGGAGATCGTAGGTTTAACCCGGGTATCACTTCTGTGTCACTGTTAGACAGAGGCACAGTATACTAACCTCGAAAAAGGGCATAGCAAAATTAATTTAAAATGGATGGCGAAAGCCAAACACATTCTGGCTAGGCTTATAAATGCCCTAGGGCAGATAGCCTAGTATGAACCTATGAACCTATGAGCCTACCTCTCTAGACTTTTCAATTTAAGAATACACAGGATAGAATACACTTCATTCAATCCTGGAAAATGGCAGGCATCTGTATGGAGCTGCCACCTCAATTCAAGTTTCTCTAACATTAATGAACTGGGACCACCTTTTCCATTTGAATTCACACAGTCAACAGCCCTAAATTTGAATGTATGATCTGGAAATGCTTCAACATGAGTAGCTAGCGCACTTTCTTTTTTCATTTTGGAAATATAATATAAATGCTCATATACTCTTTCCCTTAATTCATGGTCTGTTTTTCCAATATAAAAAGCCAGACAGTGTTGGCACTGAGTCATGTAAACTACTGCTCTACTCTGACAGTTGAACTTGTTTGGTCACATATTTCTGTTCCCTCAACGTGAAGCACTGGCCAACCTGCATGTTTTTGCAAAAGTTACACATATTACATTTACCCATACCTGTTCGTGTACTTACACTTTTTGCCTTGTATTGTAATATCTTTTTCAGGTTTTGCCTTGGTGCTTCACAGAATTTACGCCCGAGAACATTGTCATTCATAATTAATGACCAATTTTTGTTAATAAGGGAGTATAAAGCTGGAGCACTGACACTATCTAGTAATCAGGGCTGTAGTACTGTATTCTCTCGTCCTTGGTACCATACTCATGCCCCCCACATTACCTCCTATCATACCCTTAATTTTCAAAATTGGTTTGTAAAAACCTCCGGCCCTCTTATCCTGGACTTCTCTAATCAATTCACTGATTAGTTCTTCTGGATAACTTCTTACCCTAAACATGTTCCTCAGTTTATTGCATTCCAACACAAATTCATCATCACTGGTCATCATCCGGGCAGTTCTTACTAATTGCCCCTGGACTACTGAACATTTTTGATGTAATGGATGGCAACTAGTAAAGTGAAGGAATGTGTCGGAATAAGTTTCCTTCCGGAAAATTTGTACACAATAACTGTTGGTAATGATGTCTTTCCTGAGGTTAACGTCCAAATAGGCTATTGATTCAGTGCTGAAAGTAAATGTGAATGTAAAAAACTGGGTTGTATTGTTAAAATAAATAACCATTATCTGTAGCCTGTTTTTCACCCCCATTATAAATCATAAAAATATCATCCAAGAGCCTAGTGCAATGGATAATCCGGTTGGCAATCTCATTGTTTCTCACAAAATGCCACTCCTAATATGCCATTACTAAGTTCACTAGGCTAGCGCCACAAGGTGAACCCATGGCTACCCCAGCTTTCTGCAAGTAATATTTGCTGTTGAAGGTTATGAAATTCTGTGTTAGCATTATGTCTGAGTTCACATACAAGAGAAACTTCATCCTCAAGTGCTCCTTTACTGCGCATCATATAACTTACCCATTCTACTCGTTTTACATGAGGAATAGAAGAGTATAGATCTTTTACGTCAACTGTGATAAAATTGTAAATGGGGTAAACTCTATTGCATTAATGTTTGAGAGGAAGGTTCAGGAATCTTTGCAAATTTAACTCTCCTGGGTCACATATCTCTTCAACTTTTGATCTATGACCTTTGCCAGGGAGTACGTGATACTGTGCCTTGCGTCCACCAACAGTTTCATGGGGGGATTTATTATACTTTTATGGACCCTTGGTATTACAAAAAATATTTGAATTCGTGGGGCTGGCATTATTAAATAGTTGAAGAGGTATATATTAATCCTAGCCTCAATGAACAGGTCATTTAACTAAGATTTAATTCTTGAATAAGCTCTATTAACCTCTGATCTAGAGACTTCCTCATAAGTTTCACTGTTCAACACATTTTCCATCCTGTTGATGTAATCCTCAGTAACCATAATTGCCAACCCACCCCCCCCCCCTTATAGGGTTGCATTACATGTATCGCTCCCTGTCTTAGCCCTTCTAACAACAATTTTTCATTCTTACTAGTGTTTTGGACAAATATATTCTGCCTGTTGCCTTGTTCTATTGTGCTTCTTAAGTCCAACTCACAAATTTGTTCGAAAAGATGCAAAGTAGGGTGTAAAGGTGGATAAAATGTACTAGCCAATTTATACTCATTCAGGACATTATTGTCTTGACCAAATAACAACCCTAAAGTTTAGTTTCCTTATGAAAAGTAGTTTCAGGTTTATAAGTGTATTTGCAATACCCAATTTGCATGAAGGAACAAAACTCTGTCCCTTGGCTAAAAAATCCACCAAGCTCTGTTCAATATTCATCGTTGAATAATAATATATTTTAAAGTCACGGTCAGAGTTATATACGATCTCAGAGTTCTTCACCTCCTCAGACACAATTTCTGCAAGGGCATCAGAGAGTTCCTTTATCAGATCCGTTTGTAATCAGTGAAATGTGACAGATAGTTCAGAGACCTCAAGGCGAAGGTCTCTGAAGCATAGACATGCATCCCAAACCTGTCCGTGGGTCTCGACTCCTCGTCAGGGGGATTAACAGAGGAACTTGTGTCAGCTAGCTCCTTTCAGGAGGAAGAGTTAGAGGTGGAGATGTTCCTGAACCGAAGGGGTAGGAGCCAAAAAGTACAGTTGTGTACACATCATAAATGTAGATATTAGAGAGTATATTCACTGTTGCAGTCCTAACCAATGGGCTATCTGGCTGACGGTAGCCCTCGATCGGCCAGAATACCAAATGTAACTAAATATGACATTGGCTATCGCCGGTTGTAAAGGACATCAGGACCTCCGATACAAAAGGAGGTAGCCGACGTCACTACCTCAGTCTTGCTTGCCATAACAATCAGAAGCACCCAGAAAACAAGGCTTAAACCAAAATCAATTTTGGCAAATACCAAATTTAGTCTATACCTTAGGAAAAGAGAATAGGAGAGGACCAAAAAAGGGGGAAGGAGAGAGGGAAACCAGGACTGCAACAGTGAATACACTCAAACATCTACATTTATGTTAAGTGTACACAAAGTACAGTTGTGTACACTTACCATAAATGTAGATGTTCAAGTGTATTCACTACTGCAGTCATTACATTTAGGTTATCTACCTGCAGGTAGCCCTCAGCCGGCCTGAATATCAAAGTCTTGGATCCCTGCATCGGATGCGGTCTCTTCTTCCATGACGTCAGGTGGTCAGGGGTATAAAGCATGCAGCCGACGCCATTACATCAGGTTTTCTTGCCCCAGATGTCAGGTGCCCTCCATAATGGGAAGCAATTATATACAAGGTAACACCTCCAACAAAAAGCAAACACACCAGAAAGCTGAAATACACTAAACAAGAAGAGAGGTATAGCCAAGGGAAGACAGGGGGCTGGAGGGAGGGTAACCAGGACTGCAACAGTGAATGCACTCTAACATCTACATTTATGGTAAGTGTACACAACTGTACTATGTTCTTTGTGTTTCACTGTTGCAGTCATTACATTTGGGTAGATTCCCAAAGCTAAGAAAGGGAGGAGGAAGTTAGAGAGCATTAGTACCAGCTATTAAGCCCTGCAAGACCGCAGTGGCAAAATCAGCTCTGGATTTAGAAAAAATAGGCAAGTGGCAATGCTTGGTGAAGGTATGTACAGAGCTCCAGGTAGCAGCCTCTAGGATGTCCCTGGCAGGGATACCTCTGAAAAAGGCTGTAGAGGTAGATGCAGCCCTGGTGGAATGTGATCTCATCCCATGGGGTAGGATTCCATGGTGCTTATAGAAGAAATTAATGCAATGGCCTATCCACTTAGAAATGGTTTGCTTTGAAATGGTCTTCCCCTCTGCCCCTGCAGCAAAGGCAACTAGCAGCTGTTCAGTTTTTCTGAGAGGCTTAGTCTTGTCCAAATAAAATCTGAGTTGTCCGTGCATGTCCAAATAGTGCAGGATTCGTTCTCCTTTGTTCTGTGGATTAGGAAAAAAGGTTGGCAAATGAATGGACTGATTAAGGGCCACACTGGATACCACCTTGGGCACAAAGGAAGGATTGGTCCTGAGGGACACCCTGTCTGCAAGGAAGATGATGAAGGGCTCCATTGCCATGAGGGCCTGTAATTCAGACACACTTCTAGATGAAGTGATGGCTAGAAGGAAGGCTGTTTTCCAAGAAAGGAATTTCAACTCTGTAGTTGCAGCTGGCTCAAAAGGAGGAAGACTGAGCTTTTCCAATACAAAGTTAAGGTCCCAGGCTGGAGTAGGGGCTCTCCTGGTTGGTCTTAAATGTTTGGCCCCTCTGAGGAATTGTTTCAGCAGGGGGCGAGAGAAGAGGGGTAACTCAGTATTATAATGTGCTGAAATGGGCTGAGGCATGAATTTTAATTGATGAAAAGGAAAAGCCCTTGTGGAGCATCTCTGTTAAGTATTGAATAATACACGGTAAGCTGGGCACTGTTGTGCCCATCCCTTGAGTCTGGCTCCAGGAACAGTATCTTTTCCACTTTCAGCATAGGATTTTCTAGTACTAGGCCTCCTTGTCTCCAGAATGACATCTAGCACCTGCTTACTGAGGGATGCTATTGGAGAGGTCAGGGAATTAGCCAGGCTGCCAGGTTCAGGGTTTGAAGTTGGGGGTGCAGAATCTGGCCCTCCTACTGGGACAGCAGGGAAGGGGTCTGAGGCAGGTGCCATGGTTCCAGCAGTGACATAACTGTGCAAGAGGGGGTACCAGTGTTGGCATGGTCAGTCTGGTGCAATCAGTATTGTCCTTGGTTTGTCCTGTTTGATCTTTAGCAGAACTTTCGAGAGGAGTGGCAGAGGGGGAAAGGCATAAACTGTGAGGCTTTCCCAGGTGAAGGACAGGGCATCCACTTTCCAAGCTTGACTGTGGGAAGTCCCTGTGCAGAATTTGTCCAATTAGTAGTTCTAAGGGGAGGCAAACAGGTCTATCTCTGGGTTCCCCCATTTGTTTCTCAAAATGTTTAATATCTTTGCTTCCAGTTTCCACTCATGTGGGTCCATGAGATTTCTGCTCAAGTCATCTGCCAGTGAATTTAGCTTGCCTGGCAGAAACTGAGCTTGTAGGTGCACTTGATAGTTCAAGGCTGTGTTCCACAGAGCCATGGCTAGTCTGCAGAGGGGATACAAGTGGGTTCCCCCCACTTGTTTATGTACCACATGACAGTATTGCTGTCTATCTTCACCAATAATTGTCCTCGAAGAATCTGGTCCTTGAAGGCTGTCAGGGAATTCTGTACAGCCAACATTTCTTTTTGATTGTTATGCAGGTGCATCTGGCTCTGGTTCCATTTTCCCTAAATGCACTACCCTGACAAGTGAGTCCCCCATGCATAGTCTGATGCGTCTGTTAGGGTTTGGACGGCAGGGTTTGGACGGCAGGGGGTAGAGTGAATAGCAGTCCTTTGTTGTGGTAGCAGGCCTCTGCCCACCAAAGGAACTCTGTCTTCATACAAGGAATGATAGGAATCATTGATTCCAGGTCCTGAGAATGTTGACATCATAGGCTTTTTAGATATCATTGTAGTTTCCTCATAATGCAGTCTGCATATGAAATTAGTAGAATGTAAGAGGCCATGAACCCCAGGGCTTGCAGGATTTTCCTTGCAGATAGCCTACTTCAAACTACTGGCCTCAAAGACCCACCTGTCAAACTTGTTTCTCTAGTGTGAGGCAAGCCATCTGGGAAGTTGCGTTCAAGCTTGCTCCCATGAATACAATTTGTTGGCAGGGTACTAGATGAGATTTCTTTTCATTTATGGTGTAGCCCAGTGAGGTTAGAAGTTTCTTTACAAATGCCAGATGTAGTAGCAAGTCTTGGCTTTCTGCCTGAATTAGACAATCATCCAGGTATGGGTATATTTGAATATTTTTTTACCTGCAAAATGCAATGACTGGAGCTAGGCACTTTGTGAATACCCTAGGCATAGTAGATAAGCCAAAGGGAAGTGCAGAGAACCGATAGTGCATGTAGCCTGTTCTGAAGCATAGGTATTTCCTGCAAGATTCCCTTATTGGAATGTGCAGGTAAGCTTCTAAGTCTAAGGTTGCCAACCAGGCATCTTTGCCTAGCATAGGAAGCAGATGATGAAGTGTTACCATTTTGAAATTTGGGATTACCAAAAAGGTGTTTAGAATAGAGAGGTCCAGGATAGGATGTCAGGAGCGGTCTTTTCTGGGTACCAGGAAAAGTCTTGAGTAAGAACCTTTTCCCCTTTCTTCTGCTAGGACAGGTTGAATAGCCCTGATACTTAGGAGAGAGAGAACCTGCTGTTGAGTCTCTGCCCACTGATTTAGGGGTACGTCTTGCCAACCGTTAGGGGTTAGTAAGGTGTGGAAGTGGAATCTGTATCCATGGGAAACTATATTTAAAACCCATTTGTCCTGGGTAATGAGTTCCCAGTTTTTTGCATGCAGGGCGATCTTTCCCCCTAAAAGGGGCAGTCAGTTGAGCAGGGCTTGGAAGGTTTAAGGTCAAGTCATTGTGACAGTTTTCCATAGGGGGGTGTCTTACTACTTCCAACTTTGGAAATGGGAGCTCCCCACTGCTTAGGGCTACGAGTACCTTGAGACTGAAGCCTAGGTTGTCTGCTGTTCCCGGGTTTGGACTGAGAAGGCCTGGAAGAGACAGGAAAGGACCAATTCTTAGAAGGCCAATGCCTACTAAATCTGGGAGGCTGTACTTGCAGGACATCTTTAACAGTTTGCATAGATTTAGCTTTTTCCTCCATGTTTTTAAGGACTTCTTCTGCTTTGTTGCCAAACAGGGGGTCTTGGTTTAAGGGAGCATCCAGTAATTTAGCTTTAACATGATCTGGCAAACTTTGTTCCTTAAGCCAAACATGCCTTCTAAGAACAGACTCCATGAAAGCAGCCCTGCAAGATTCTTCTAGAGAGTCAAAACCACATTACAAAGTACGTTTACCAACTTGTTCAGCAGAATGCATTAAATCCTGTAATTCTTTAATTTTCAGCACAGTGAGGAATCAACATCATTTTCTGTTTAAGTAGTCCCATAATATGCTGCTGATACTTTAACATATGAAATTGGCAGTTTAAAGCCCTAATGGCCAAAGAAGCAGAAGTGTATACCTTCTTACCAAATCTGTCCAAGGCCCTGGAATCTCTATCAGAGGGGGTAGGGTTTTGGGCAGTAGTAGCCTTAATTCCTTTAGGTCCCTGGGAAACTGTCTCTGGGTCCGCAGTAGGATTCTTGAAGAGGAACTTGTGAGAGTCAGGTACTCTGTAATACCAGCCAGGTCTCCTGTGAGCCAGGGGTAAAGTGTCTGGGGCCAGGCTAGATTCAGGCATCATCTACAATGTCCAGGACAGGAGGGATCGTTAAAGGCCTGTGTTGAGGTAAGAGCAAGAATTCCCTAAGCTTCCTTTTGGAGTCAGAATAATCCTGGCTTTCCCAGCAGAAATGCTCCCGAAGACTGTGCAAGGTTTCACCAAAAGAAAAATCTTCTGAAGGGGGAGCAGAGGGAATGGAGTCCTCTGCATCAGAATCCTCATAGGTAGACAAGGGCAAATCCTGGTAGTCAGAAGAAACAGACATTTCAGAGCCCTGATCAGAAGAATCAGGAGGAAATTCAGTTCTAGGTCTCTTAGAGGGTGAAGGCTGGCTTCCCCTAATTAGAGTAATAAGGTCTTCAGCCATTCTTATCATTTGTTTTTTAGGCATATGGGCCTGACCATGCAGTCTGGACATTGGTTTTCTAGGTGCGAGTCGAGTTTTAGGCCTTGAAGAAGAAGATGGCGTTGGTTTGAAATGCAAGTCAGTAGGCCTGATTACACCCTCAGAAGCTGGTGCCTGCACAGCAGCTCCGGACCCATCCAAGGTAGAGACATCAGCAGATTCCATGGTCGAAGAAGCATCTCATGGCACACCAGACTCCGAATGGGTCTCCGTAGAGGCCTGCGAATCTGAAGTAGCGGGTATCCAGGGATGCAAAATCACCTCACTGAGTGCCAGCGAACTGGCAACTAGCTTAACGGAAGCGTCGTAAGCAGCTTTGACGCTTTGGACCTATCCAGTCTCTCGCTGTCTTTATGTTTTTTTGGAATGTCAGTAGCCAGATGGCTTACCGAAGCCATTTCTGGATAATTAAACACAGTACCAAAATAGTTCAATGCAAAAATGAACAGATGACGAATAGTTAGTGGACTGAATAAGGCACAAAACCGACAGCGAGGGATGTTGTGGTCTGGGCCTAAGCAAGGAATGCAGTACGAATGAAAATGATGAGGTATTTGCTTTCCACAGGTAATACAATTGTTAACTTTTACTGACATCGATTTAGAGCAAGAAAAAGGATCCCCAATGGGGTACTTAGCTTTAGACTTCGGTTCTGAAACTCAAACGAAAATTTCAGGAGTCGGCCGACTGGCACTTGCGAACTGCTTCTGCTTCGGGCACCGCATGGCAAGAAAGACGGATGTAATGGCGTCGGTTGCATGCTTTATACCCCTGACAAAGTACAGTTTTGTACCTACCATAAATGTAGATGTCCCGATAGGTATGCATCTGCAGTCCTTACATATGGGTTGTCCTGCCTCAGACAGCCCCTCGGTCGTCCGGATTCCAAAGTCTGTGTCGGCTGATGTCGCCTCCATCCCGACGTCAAAGCGCCTGGGATATAAAAGCGTCAGCCAACGCCATCTTCCTCAGTTTTTCTTGCCCCAGATGCCAGTTGCCCTCTAAGTAAGGCTAAATTTGGAAAAAAGAAAAAATTCCAAACATGCACAGCAATAAAAAACAAATACACCATAAAAGATAACCCCAGCTAGCTAAAAAGAGGGATAGGTATCCAAAATATACCACAGAGGGGTAGGAGGGAGGGAAATCCTGACTGCAGATGCATACCTATCAGACATCTACATTTATGGTAGGTACAAAACTGTACTATGTCCTTCAAGGATGCATCTGCAGTCCTTGCATATGGGTAGAATACCATAGCCAAGCTGGGGGAAGTAGGACCCAAGAAAAGGATGGTGTAGCTAACATGCCCTGCAGGACTGCAGTAGCAAAGCCTGCTCTGGATCTGGAATATAAGGGCAAGTTGTAATGCTTGGAAAATGTATGCACGGAGCTCCATGTAGCAGCTTCTAAAATGTCCTTTGTAGCCACCCCTCTTAAGAAGGCTGTGGAGGTGGCTGTTGCTCTGGTGGAATGAGGCCTAATGTTAGCTGGCACAGCTTTTCCATGAAAGGAGTAACAGAACCGAATGCAATTTCCTATCCATTTAGAAATTGTCCGTTTGGAAATTGCTTTTCCTTGTACACCAGCAGCATATGCTACAAAGAGTTGGTCAGTTTTTCTGTAATTCTTAGTTCTGTCCAAGTAATATCGCAACTGTCTGTGGATGTCCAAAGTATGCAGAAGTTTTTCTCCTTTATTTTGTGGCTTTGGAAAGAAGGTAGGCAGGTGAATAGCTTGGTTCAGTGAAACCCTGGATACCACACCTTCGGCATGAATGAAGGATTGGTTCTCAAAGAGACTCTGTCCTGATGAAAAATGAGAAATGGCTGAACTGCCATGAGGGCCTGTAACTCAGATACTCTTCTCACTGAGGTTATGGCCAGGAGGAAGGCAGTCTTCCAAAACAGAAATTGTAGTTCTGAAGATGCTGCTGGTTCAAAGGGAGGAAGAGTTAATTTTTCCAACATGAAGTTAAGGTCCCATGTAGGCACTGGTGGTTTCCTTGGAGGGTTGATGTTTTTTATCCCTCTTAGAAACCGTCTTAGCAGAGGATGAGCGAATACAGGTGGGTCAGTGTTGTATTCTGCTGAAATTGCTGAAGCATGGATCTTTATGGAGGAATAAGAAAGGCCGTTATGGAGCATTTCAGCCAAGTATTCTAGAATATGTGGAATGCTCATGATTGTCGGATCTTGACCCTTTGCAGTGTTCCAGGTACGAAATCTTTTCCATTTTACTTAATATGCTTTTCTTGTGGAAGGCCGCCGGGCTTCCATGATGATATCCTGTACCCTCTTGGATAGTTTATCCTGGCGAGGAGTCAAGGTATTCTCCAGGCTGTCAGCTGCAAGGTTTTTAGACTGGAGTGTAGAGTCTTGTAATTGTGCTGTGTCAGAAGAAGTGGCCATTGTGGTAGAGGCCAAGGCTTCGTGCGTGACATGCTCCTTAACAGTGGGTACCAGTGTTGTCTTGGCCAGTCCGGGGCTATCAGGATTACTTTTGGTTGCTCTATCCTGATCTTCAGTAAGACCTTGGTCATTAATGGAAAAGGTGGGAATGCATATACTGTTAGAGTATTCCAGTTGAATGAGAGGGTGTCCACTTTCGATGCTTGAGGATGGTATGTCCTTGTGCAGAATTTCCTCAGTTGATGGTTGTGGTGGGAGGCAAAAAGATCTATGTCCGGCATTCCCCATGCATGTGTTATCTGGAGAAATATATCCGGGTGCAACATCCATTCGTGTGGATCCATGATGTTTCTGCTCAGGCGGTCCGCCAGAACATTGTCTTTTCCTGGTACGAACTGGGATTGTAGTTCTATATTGAGTTTCAGGGAAAGATCCCACAGATTCATCGCCAGCCTGCAAAGAGGGTATGAATGGGTACCCCCTTGCTTGTTTATGTACCACATAACTATGGTATTGTCTGTCCTTATTAACAGGTGACCTTGGTGCAGGAAGAGCTTGAAGGCCTCAATGGAATGCATCACTGCCAGCATTTCCTTTTGGTTGATGTGCAGATGCAATTCCTTTTGTGTCCATTGTCCTTGAATGCATCTGCCTTCCATGTGAGCTCCCCATCCATGGTCTGAGGCATTCGTTGTAATGGTTTGGCTGATATGTGGCTTGCTGAAAGGCAGGCCCATGTTTGACTGGCTTGTTTTTGCCCACCACAGGAATTCCTTTTGAAGGCAATGAATGAGGGGGATCAAAGCTTCCAGACTGTGACTGTGCTGAGACCATAGACTCCTTAGGTACCATTGTAGTTTCCTCATATGCAGCCTTGCTTGTGGAATCAGAAGAATGCAAGATGCCATGAATCCCAGGGCCTGCAGGATCTTCCTTGCAGTTAGCTGGGTTTGTGTTGTCAGATTTCTGAAATAATCCGGTAGTTGTGCTTGTTTTTCTTCTGTGAGAAAAGCCATCTGGGTGTTTGTATCCAGTTTTGCACCCAGGAAAATTATTCGTTGGGATGGAGCAAGTCTTGATTTCTGGATGTTGACTGTGTCCCAAGGCCTGTAGTAGTCGGATGACATAGTTTAAGTGTTCTACCAGTGTTTGCTGGCTGTCCCGCTTGTATGAGGCAGTCGTCCAGGTATGGGTAAATTTGAATCCCCTGAAGTCTGCAATGTGCAACTACTGATGCCAGGCATTTCGTGAATACTCTGGGCGCAGTAGATAAGCCAAATGGCAATGCTGAGAATGGATAATGCTCTGAACCTGCAAGAAATCTGAGGTGTCTTCTGCAACTTTGTCTGATAGGGACATGCAGGTATGCCTCCTTGAGGTCTAGAGTTACCAGCCAGGACCCCTTGCCCAGCATGGGAAGGAGTTGCTGTAAGGTCAGCATCTTGAATTTTGGCACGATGAGGTAAGTATTCAGTGCGGACAAGTCCAGTATTGGTCTCCATTGCTTTTCTTTTCTTGGAACAAGGAATAGTCTGGAATAAAATCCTTGGCCTTGTTCTGAGAGAAGAACCCTTTCTATTGCCCTCATTTGAAGTAGCTTGGAAATTTGTTTGAAAGCCTCTGTTCTTTGGTTTGGTGGCAGGTTTGGCATGCCTTGTCTTTTTGGTAATGTATGAAAATGGAATCTGTATCCTTTGTCTATTATTTGCAGTATCCATTTGTCCTTTGTAATACTGTGCCAATTTTTTGAGAATAAAGATAGCTTTCCGCCCAAAGGTGCTTCCAATTGAGCCCTGGTTGGCGGGGTCATAGCCAAGTCATTGAGATGGTCCTTGTGTAATAGTTGTAGGTCCTGCAGTACCTCTCGGGTTTGGAGGCTGCCACTGACGTCCTCTGTAGGAGCCTCGAGCTTGCACTCTACCTCTGGCACACCTGTTTCTGCCTCTTTGAAATCTGTCTGTGTACGGAAAGGACCAATTCTTAGAAGGCCAATTTCTGCTGAATCTTGGTGGCTGGACCTGTAGGAAATCTTTGACTTTGTACTGATTTAGCCTTTTCCTCAAATTTCTTTAAGACCTCTTGAGCCGTGGAGCCAAATAACTTTTGTTTTTCCAGCGGAGCATCCAGAAGCTTTGCTTTAACATGATCTGGCAGTGTTTGTTCCTTCAGCCAAGCATGTCTACGTATGACTGCACCTGTCATAGCTGACCTACATGAAGCTTCCAATGCATCATAACCACACTGCAAGAAATGGTTGCTAACCTGCTGGGAGTTATGTACCAGATCCTGAAGTGCCTTGCGATCTAGGGGTTCAGGTGAAGAAAGTTTTTTATGCAATTCATCTAACAAATACTCTTGCTACTGTATCATATGAAATTGACGATTTAAAGCCCTCATAGAAAGAGTGGAAAAAGTATACACCTTTTTACCCCATCTCTCTAAAGCCCTGGACTCCCTTTCAGAAGGGAGTGGGTTTTTAGTAGTGGTGGTTGCAACCCCTTTAGGGCCCTGGGAAATAGTTTCTGGGTCAGCAGAATGGCCCTTGTAAAGGAAATGATGCGAGTCCGGGACCCTGTAGTACCTATCGGGTTTGACAGGAGCCGGAGGAAGGGAGTCAGGGGAAATACTAGACTCAGAGTACACATTATCAATGACATTTAAAACCGGAGGAATAGCCAAAGGTCTATGTTGAGGTAAATGCAAAAAAGTTCTTAATCTTTTCCTGGAGTCAGAGAATTCCTGGCCCTGCCATTTGAAATGCTCTCTCATGGAGTGGAGGGTCTCCCCAAAGGACAACTCTTCAGGAGGGGAGGCCGAGGGAATAGATTCCTCTGCATCAGAATCCTCGTAGGCCGTAAAGGCCTCCTCCTGGTAGTCTGAAAGGGCAGAGTCATCTGCGGCCTCATCAGAAGTCTGGGGATCTGTCTGCTCAACCCTGGGCCTTTTGTCTTGAGGAGGTTGAGAGCCCCTGTCCGGATGTGGCTGAGAGCCCCTAATTAGGGAAATAAGGTCCTCAGCTAAACTTAAAATCGGTGAACCGGTAGTGGATCCCTGAGGAATAGTCTTGGGAGGGAGAGATTTTGGCTGTTTAGCAGCTTTAGCACGTGTAAATGCCTTAATGGACATGGATACAGGAGGCCTGGCTGCCCCACGTGCTGGAGTAGTCTTATCTAGAGAAATGGTGTCGGATATTTCCAGAGCACCGGTTTCAGTAGGAAATTCTATAACCGACTCGGAGGTGGCCTCTGGGGCCAAGATTGTCGGTTGTGCGGTTTCGGTCGGAAGCACAGAGGATTCGGTTTCGGCAGAGACCGAAACACTTGTGCTAGGCCTGGGCGTGGTTTCGGCCGAAACCACGGACAGCGTGTGTCGGTTCTTGTCCTTCCGTTTTTTGGGTAAATGAGGAGTCAGAAGCTCCGATGGCATAGTGTAACAGTATTTTCCCCAAAAAAATTCCTCTGCGAACTCCGCCCGACGCCCAAGAGTAAGTCTATTGAAAGAGGCACAGGCTGCACAGGCCGAGACGTCGTGGTCTGGGCCTAGGCAGGGTAGGCAGTAAGAGTGGTAATCCTTATGAGGTATTTGTTTCCCACAAGATGAACAATTATTAACTTTAACAGTTTGATCTGACATCGGCTGAGGCAAGAAAGAGTCCCCAACGGGGTACTTAGCTTTTTGAAGTATTCGGTTAGCTGAAATCTTAGGAGCTGGCCGACCGGCACTTGCGAATTGCTTCTGCTTCGGGCACTGCACGGCAAGAAAGACCGAGGAAGATGGCGTCGGCTGATGCTTTTATATCCCAGGCGCTCTGACGTCGGGATGGAGGCGACATCAGCCGACGCCGGACCCAGACTTTGGAATCCGGCCGACCAAGGGGCTGCCTGAGGCAGGACAACCCATATGCAAGGACTGCAGATGCATCCTTGAAGGACATCCTGACATCATGGAAGAAGAGACAGCGTCCGACGCAGGGATCCAAGACTGATATTCAGACCGGCTGAGAGCTACCTGCAGGCAGATAACCCAAATGTAATGACTGCAATAGTGAAACACGAAAAACATCTGTACTATGTTCATCGTGTTTCACTGTTGCAGTCCTAACCAATGGATTGATTACCAAAGCCCAGAGGAAAGGGAGGAACCACCAACAGAATCAAGGGTTGGAGATAATGCCTTGCAGAACAGCAGTGGCAAACCCTACCCTGGCTCTGGAAAACAAAGACAAATTATACTGCTTTGTGAAATTGTGAAGAGAAGACCATGTGGCAGCCTCCAAAATGTCTTAGTAGGGACACCCCTTAAAAAGGCTGCAGAAGTGAAAGCTGTTCTAGTTGAGTGTGTCCTAACCCCTTGAGGAGGAACTTTGCCATGAAAGAAATAACAAAAAGTAATGCAATGTGCAATCCATTTAGAAATGGTTTGCTTAGAAATAGCCTTGCCCTGGGCTCCAGGCGCAAAACTGACCAATAACTGTGCTGATTTCCAAAGGTCTTTACTCCTGTCCAGGTAAAACCGGAGCTGTCTGTGCACATCAAGAGAATGTAGGATCCTTTCATCTCTATTTCGAGGATTAGGAAAGATGGGTAGGAAGGTGTATAGACCGATTAAGAGTCAGGCTAGGAACCACCTTATGCATAAAGGAGGGGATGGTTCTCACAGAGACCCTATCTGCATAGAAAATGAGAAAAGGCTCTACAGCCATCAAAGCTTGCAACTCAGAAACCCTCCTTGCTGAAGTTATAGCCAAGAGGAAGGCAGTCTTTCAAGAGAGAAACTTAAGTCCACAGTGGCCGCTGGCTCAAAAGGAGGAAGACAGTTTCACAGTTTCTCTACAACAAATTTAAGATCCCAGGCTGGAGTAGGTGTTATCTGGGAGGTTTTAAGTTGCAAGCACCTCTGAGAAATATTTTCATCAGGGGATAAGAGAAAATGGGTTGCTCAAAAGAACAATGAGCAGAAATGGCTAAAGCATGGATCTTGATAGATCCTGATAGAAAGACCACCCTGAAGCAAATCAGCCGGGTATTCCAGGATCAAAGGAAGGGTAGGCTGAGAAGAAGATTCCCCTCTAGCCTGCATCCAATGAGAATCTTTCTCATTTGCCAGCGTAGGACTTCCTAGTGCTAGGCTTCCTGGCCTCCCTCAGCACGTCAAACATCTGCTGGGAAAGGGAAGAAAATGATGGAGTCATACAATGAGCCATTCTGCCAAATGGAGAGACTGAAGAAGAGGATGTAGAATGTTTCCCCCTTCCTGAACCAAAAGATCTGGCTACAGAGGAAGACTCCAAGGAGGAAATTGGGAGAGACTGCGAAGCAGTGGATACCAATGCTGTCTGGGCCAGTCCGGAGCTATGAGAATAGTCCTTGGTCGTTCGTCCCTGATCTTCAATAACACTCTGGGAAGAAGAGGAGGGAAGACAAACTGACAGCCGTGTCTAAGGGAAGGACAGAGCATCCACTTTCCAGGCTCTGCTGTGAAGCTGTCTGGTGCAAAAAAGAGGTAGAAGATGGTTGTCTGGGGAGGAGAAAAGATCCACCTGAAGTGTGCCCAAACGTTGAATGATGCTGTAAAAGACTGCTCTGTTCAGCTGCCACTCATGTGGATCCAGGTTTTATCTGCTCAACTGGTCTGCCAAAACATTGAGCCTTCCTGGAAGGAACTGAGCTAGGAGATGCAGGCCCAGGGATGCAGCTATGGACCAGAGATTCATGTTCTACCTGCACAGGGGGTAAGAATGAGTCCCTCCCTGCTTGTTGATGTACCACATGACTGTGGTGTTGTCTGTTCTGACGAGCAGGGTTCCTGGAAAAAGAAGATCCTTGAAAGCCAGTAAGGCCTGCTATCAACTCCTTTAGATTTATGTGCAGGTGCATCTGCTGGGCATTCCAATGACCCTGTATGTCATCTGCCATCCAGGTGAGCTCCCTAGTCATAGTCCAATGAGTCTGTGGTAACACCTTGAGTGGCAGGAGGTGGGCAAAAAGGCATGCCTTTGTTTTGTAGACAGGCTGTTGCCCACCACAGAAACTCTGACTGCAGAGATGGAAGCAGAGGAATCATCATATCCAGGTCGTGTGTGTGTTGACACCAAATGTTCTTGAGGTACCATTGCAATTTCCTCATATGCAGTCTTGCATATGGAATCATGAGAATGCAAGAGGCCATGTATCTCAGAGCTTGCAGGTATTTCCTTGCAGGGAGCTGAGACAGGCTTGCCAAGTCCTTGAAGTAAGCTGAAAATAGCTGTCTGCTTAAATGAAAAGAGCTGTCTGCTTCTCCTGGGCGAGATGCATCATCTGGGCAGTTGTGTTCAGACTCGCTCCCAGGAATGTTAGCTCCTTGGAAGGCACCATTTTTGATTTTTCCTCATTGAGAGTGTAACCCAGGGAAGAGAGAAGAGTCTTTACAAATTATAGATCCTTTAACAGCTGTCCCTGAGAATTTGTTTGAATTAAGACAGTCGTCAGAGTATGGATAAATCTGAATTTTCTTCTGCCTGCAAAATGACTGGAGCCAGGCACTTTTTGAAAACTCTGGGAGCAGTAGATAAGCCAAAGGGCAGCACAGATAATCGATAATGTTGCTTGCCCACCCTAACACAAAGGTATTACCTGCAACTTTCCCTGATAGGGATGTGCAGATAAGCTTCTTTGAGATCCAAGGTTACCAGCCAGGAATCCTTTTCTAATATTGGCAGCAACTGATGCAGAGTGAGCATTTTGAACTTTGAAATTACCAAGAAAAGAGTTCAGAATGGATAAATCTAGGATAGGATGCCAGGTACCTTCTTTTTTTGGAACTAGGAAAAGTCTGGAATAGAAACCCTGGCCTACCTGCTGAGCAGGAACTGATTCTATTGCTCCCAGATGAAACAGAGACAAAATTAGTTTTTCTGCTTCCGCCCTTTGGTTTGGAGGAGCGTCTGGGAATCATTTGGGAACTGGAAAGGTATGGAAAGAAAACTTGTGCCCTAGGGATACAGTTATGAGTACTCATTTGTCGTCTGTGATACTGGCCCAGACATTTGCAAAAAGGGCCAACCTTCCCCCTAAAGGACTCTCCAGGCAGGCAAGAACAGGCAGAAGTTGGATAAAGTCATTGAGAGTGTTTAGATTGAGATGCAGGCTTAGAACTTCCCGCCATTGAAGTGGAAGCCTGCCAACGCTTAGACCTTTGAGGGTAGCCACTTGCCCCCTAGAAGATTTGTAACCTCTAGTCCTAGAACGGTTCTGTCTGCTGGTATCAGGAAACTTCCAATTCTTAGAAGGGTAATTCCTGCTAAAGCGAGGAGGTTGAACTTGCAGAAAATCCTTAACAGTTTGCATAGACTTGGCCTTATCCTCCATGTTCTTGAGCACTTACTCTGCTTTGCTGCCAAAAAGACTGTCCTTATGCAAAGTTACATCTAAAAGCTTAGCCTTGACAGGCTCTGGTAGGGGCTGTTCCCTGAGCCAAGCGTGCCTTCTGATAACAGATCCATTAGCTGTAGCCCTGCAGGAGTCTTCTAGAATGTCAAAACCACAATGTAAAGAATACTTATTGACAAGACTGGCAGAATTCAGCATATCCTTACTCTCTGCCAACAGAGGCACACTTGCTATCCTAGACTTAATAGCCTCCAAGGTGTGCTGCTGGTACTTCAGCATATGAAAAAGACAATTAGTAGCTCTACTAGCAAGAGTGGCAGAGGTATAAATTTTTTTACCCCACCTATCTAGGTTCCTAGATTCCCTGTCAGAGGGAAGAGGATTTTTGGTAACTGTGGCCTCAACTCCCTTAGGGCCTTGAAAAATAACCTCTGGATCAGCCAACGGATTCCTGAAAAGAAACAGATGAGAATCAGGGACCCTATAGTACCAGTCAGGTTTCCTGGGAGCAGGAGGAACCAAATTTGGAGTCGAGGAATTTTCAAGAAAAACGTCATCAACCACTTCCAACACTGGGGGAATAGCCAGAGGCTTATGCTGAGGTAAATCCAAAAACTCCCTAATCCTTTTCTTAGATTGGGGATAATCCTGATTTTCCCATTTAAAATGCTCCCCGAGAGTATTCAAAGTATCACCAAAAGAGAAATCCCCTGGAGGAGAAGCAGAAGGGATGGACTCCTCTGCATCTGAATCCTCAAAAGGAGAAAAAGCCTGAGAAACTTCCTCTTCATCATCAGAAATGCTAGAAGAACAAGAACCAGAAAAAGACAAAGCCTCAGGAGAAACATCCCTACTCCTTTTAGAAGGAGGAGGTTGTGAACCCCTAATAAATCAAAAGGTCATTAGCCATTTTAACCATTTGGGATTGAGGGGAACAAGAAGAAACTGGAGGCTGCTTTTTCACAGGCTTACAACTGGAAGATTTACCTGCAAAGTCTGAAGGACTCGAGAAGCCTGGCAACCACCAAAGTTGCAGTAGAGATAGTCGGTATTAGCTTGCTGTCTGAACTAAGAACAGAGGCATTGGAGTTAGCCTAACAGCTCCGGCTCCAGCTGAAGAGGTGACAGGTGAAAGGTCAGAAGGCAAAATGGAGGCCGGAGGCCTGGGGGACTCTGAAAAGGTCTCAACCAAGGTCTGCGGTTGAAAATCTGCAGACTGCAGGGTCTGCAAAGGTGCCACACTGGCTACCGCATGACTGACAACCATCTTATTATCATCGGAGGGCCTGTCGCGGTCCTTATCCTTACATTTCTTGGGGATATCCGAAGCCTGCCATACGGGTGGCATACTGACAAACTTAGGCCAAACTCCAAAATGTTTAGCTAAAATCTTAGCCCGACAACAAACAGTACACAGATTAAAGGAGGCACAGAGATCACAATTAGGAATGTCGTGGTCAAGGCCTAAACATATAATGCAATAGGAATGAATATCTCTATTGGGAATATGCTTTCCACAGGTAAGACAATTATTAACCTTTGCTGACATTTGTTAAGGCAAGAAAAGAGGATCCCCAAAGGGGTACTTGGCTGTAGTAGACTTCAACTTTGTAGTCGGAAACCAAAAGAGGTAAACTGCTGACCAGCACTCGTGCAAGAAATGCTTCTGCTTCGGGCTCCGCGTCAAGGAACATTGAGGAAGTGATGTCGGCTGCCTCCTTTTGTATCACACATCCTGACGTCCTTTACAACAAACGACAGCCAATGTCAAATTTACTTACCTTTGGTATTCTGGCTGATCAAGGGCTACCAGGAAACGGATAACCCATTGGTTAGGTCTGCAACAATGAAACACAATGAACATCAACAACTGGGAGGCTCTGCACAGAAAGAATATGTCTCACTACCCTCTCCACTTCTACAGTGAGGCTTCTAGAAGAGCGAGAGGACTGCCTAGAGGGAGAGTCTGTAAAGAAAAGAAGGCACTTTCAACAGGATAGGGTAGTATTTTGTCTTGGCCAGTATATCCAGTATTGTAGGAAGATCTGATGTCTTTGGAGCTGATGAATCCTTTGTTTTTGGAGACCTCAGATCCGAAGAAGCCGTCCGATCCAAAGAGGCACTTTTTACTTTTTTGTATCCAAGGGGGTCAGACCAGAAAACTTAATTTTGTTTTTGTTGGATGGATTCATAGAAACTGCTGGATCCAAAGAAAGCCTTTTTGAAGTTTTCTCCAAGATCTTAGAGGAAACTTAAGAGCTTGAAGATGAGTGATGCAGCTTTTTGGATGTTTCTTCAGAAATGGCATCACCAAAAGACGACAGTAACAGGCCCATCAAGATCAATTTATTCTTGCGTTCTACCAATGCTCGGGACTGAAAGCATGACATATCATACAACTCTCTTGCTGATGAAGGGGGCCAACAGTGTGCGAATCAGAGAAAGGAATCTTTTGTTCACATTTCCCACACTAAAACCACGATAACAGTTATACTATACAGAATAGACCACTAGCACAAAGGTAGAGAAATTTAATTTAAGAAAACTTTAAGGCAAAAAAAAAAAATCACATTTGTATATCCCAGTAAAGGAGGAAAATGGGATATGAGGTAATGGGAAGGATGCACTGTGGATAAGGAAAAAGCTTGAGAGTTCTAGACATCATGAGCTTTTACAAGCGGCAGAGTCAGACCAGATGCCTCGGATCCAAACCCATCAGTCGAGGATGGATTGAAAATTGACATCATCACATAGTATTCTAATGGTTGGTCCAAACAGAGATGAACCCTCAAAGGCAGCATTGATGGATGACACTTTATAGGGCCCCACAAAGACACACAATCGCAACCGGGCAGGTCTCCTAATGGCTATGCCTGAACCCATGGCTCGAGAGGAACCTTATACTGCATAAAAGAGATTAATCTCATGGATGCATTCGATATAGATTGTAGGGTGGCCAATCATGAGGAATAGTAAAGTTAGAGAGTTTAAGTCCCTATGTAATCTAGTGAAATGTGCTAGGTAGTTCAGCGACCGTTAGACAAAGGTCCTTGAGGCATAAACTTGCTTCCCATACCTGTCCAACTCCCTAGATACTCTACTAGGTGGATGGACAGAAGAGTTCTGTTCAGCCAGCTTCTTTTTCGTGGCTGCAGCAACAACCATGGGATCTATGGGGATTCCCTTGCTCCAATACTGTCAGTCTTTAGGTGCTCCATGAATCTCATCAGGAAGCCTGGGAACTGGTTCTATGGTATCCGGTCCGGTCCATGGCCAGCAGGAGAGGAGATCTATAAACTCATCCACCAGGGGGTAAACCCAAGATGTAGCTGGACCAGACCTGAAGACTCCTAGGAAAACCGATATCTACTGGAAAGGGCTTTGGGAGGACCAACCACCTTTTTTGGGTAGGACTTCCTAGAAGGTCTCCAAAGGAGACATCTTCTGGTAGAGATCTGGAGGACCCTTCCACTATATCGAAACTGGTGCCTTCAGTCAAAAAAGATTCCTGACGGGAAACTAAGTGCACTCTCTTGCACAATCTCTTCTGAGGAACCTCTTCGATGGGATGCACTGGAGAGGTATTAGAAAAAACAGGAAGCTCCTATTAACTTGTTGGAAGTTCTTGCGGACTGGCTGTCCCTGTTGAGTAAGGTGACGAGGCTTAGAGCCTCAAATCTGAGGAGGAATGCGGATATGATACAAGGAGGTGAGAGTTGAAGAAACCTGATGGGAGAAAGCCCTCTCTATTACCTCAAAGACAGAGTGACCATGAGAAGTAGAAACCAGCCTCACCAGTGCCAAAGCTCTCAGCTCAGTTGATTCTCCACCTCTCCCAGGTCTCCTTCTCAAAGGAGGGAGTTGGACCCAAGCTGTCCATCAAAGAGGCTCCAAGGGGAAGCGATGGCTCTGAAAACCCAAGAGTCAATGTCATCCCCTGGATCTAGCATAGATGCTTTGGCTTCAAGACTAGTCCTGCTCAGTGGGGATCACACCAAATGGGTCATAGAAACAGTTGGAGTCAAAGAAGGTGGTATCTTCAGATCCAACACTTCAACTCTTGGTGTTCTCAAATCCAATGGCTCAGAAACTTCAGGTTGGATCAGAAAAGCAGTCACAATTTGGTGCGAATGTGGCTGAAGGCTCACAGATCCGATGGAAGCTGGAGCCGGATTTTCCTCATCATCCTGTCTGCATCTGCCTCAGAAAGACTTCAGGAGGACCTTATTGAGGAACAGTTGGAAGGACGACGAAAACGTCCTAGGAGTCTCCTGTAAAGAGAGATCTGAGCCTAGGAGACAATGGCTCGAGAAAAATGGGTAATCTGGATCCGAGGAGATTTACAGGCTATGACAGTCAAATCCGAATGCGTCTGATCCGACACTAACTTTAAGAGAGGGCTCCAAAATTGGAGCGAATCTTTCAGACTGCGCACAAGAGCGCTTCCTATTCTCCCTGGGCTCCAAAGATTTCTGCTTTTTGGAGCGGGGTTGAGCTGTGGAAGAAACAGGCAATAGACCCTTCAGGACCAACTTATTACATCTGCCCCTAACAGCCCTCGAATTAAATCCATCACAGATTTTGCAAGGCACTTCTAAATGGGAAGGGCCTAAATAATAAATGCACTCCCTGTGGGCATCAGAATTTGTTATCTTATGCCCACAGAAGTGCACTTTTTACATCTGGCAGGCTTTTCAGCCATAGCAACAATAAAAAAAATAATAAGATTTTAATACCTAAAATATCATTTTTTTTTTAAACAGATAGAAGAAAATTTACCAACAATGCTAACAAAGATTAGCCTTTAAACAGTAGTAACAGATGCAGGACCGAAAAGAAAAATTGATAATCAAACAAACGGGTCCAGGCAGCAGCAGGTGTTAACCAGTAGAAAGATTTTTTTTTTTTAAAAGTTCACCACAAGTGCTTTCACCCTGACAACAATACAGGGCTTTTTCAAGTGTAAATGCAAGCATAAAATCAGGTTTATAAATACTCCCATTCATAAAAAAGGCGCCAAAAAGATTTAGACACACCCTAAAAACATAACAAATATTACACAACAACCCACAGTAGATGTAATCAAAAGCACTTTTTACAATCATTCCTATACATTAAGTAACATGTTATAAATGTTTGTAATGAATTGTTGTCAGGGTGAAAGTGCTTGTGGTTGTTGTGTCTTTCGGCTTTTTCCCTGTTAGGGGTCACCACAGCGGAACTCCGGTCCGCTAATGATTGGAAGTTGATTTTTACGTGCCGAGTTACCAGCCCTGGCGCACAACCTTCAACGAAGGTACGCCCATTCACGCATGTCTCCACGCAGACGACGCTCAAGCTGAGAATCAAACCGGACAGCGTCTTACTGTGAGGCGACAACGCTACCGCAGCACCACCAACGCGGAAGGTGAAAGTGCTTGTGGTGAACTTTTAAAAAAAAATAAAGATTATCTTTAGAAAGCAAAGGTAAAGAAAGGAAAGACCAATTCCAACTATGGCAAAAAAAAAAAAAAAGAAATGACCTGAAAAAGGTAAAGAAAAAGAATATGAAAAACTACCAGAAAGAGTAAAGAGAAAAAAGGTTATGTCAAGACATGATTTACTAAACAGAAATAGATGCTCTATTTTTTTTTTTTACTCACAAAATTTATCAAAGGCACCCCAGAGCTCGACAGAACACAGACTGAATCATCAGAGCAGCAAACAAGACCGGAGGTAATACAATGGTTAGGGGTATTATAGGTAAAGGAAGGCCTCAAGAGTCAGATACTAGAATCTAGAGAAAGCAGCATAGTCCGATCAGATACCCATTCCTTGAGGAACAAATTAATAGGACATCAGATCTTGTCCACTAATACACTGGATTTCTCTGAAATATGCACTGCAACAGAGCTGGGAAGACATTGCCCACTGCTAAACCCTCATGACTTTCCAACAAAGAATATGAACAGCTTCCCCCTTACTTGTTGAAGTAAAAGATCACCAACATTGTCTGAACAGCTATCACAACCCTGGGGAGGAAGACCTGGAGTGGCCTACAACTCTAGGACAACTGCCATCATCTCCAGCACACTGATGTGAAGACAGGTCTCTGTATACATCCACATACCTTGGACAGTCTTCCCTTTGAAATTTCCCCCAACCCAAATTGGAAGCATCCTTGGTAACCAAGGCTACTGGAGATGATAAAATAAAGGGACGGTCTACAGAGATTTAGGTGGGGGTGGGGGGTACATCACCACCACTGAATATACTGCCTGCAGATTCTCAGTCTGATCAAGAACTGCATGGGTTAAAGTGTGTCCACTGCAGCACCCTCATGTAAAAATCTGGGTAAGGAAAGTACAGTTTTGTACCCACTATAAATGTAGATGTTAGAGTGTATACCCTGCTGCAGTCATCACACTTGGGTTATCCTGCCGTCAGGTGGTCCCGCAGTCGGCCAAAATTCCAAAGTCTTGGGCCAGCGTCAGTTGCTGTCGCTTCTTCCCTGACGTCAGAGCGCCAGGGGTATAATCAGAGGCATCCGACGCCATTTTCTTCAGTTTTTCTTGCCCCAGATGTCAGGTGCCCCAAATAATTAAGCAAAAATATATAAATATATATATATATATATATATATATATATATAGCTATCTTGAAAAAAGTAAAACAAAACCCTTAGGCACAAGCAAATACACCACAGAGGTTGTATAGAATAGAGATAAGTTCAGCTAGTTTTAGAGGGGATGGAGGGAGGGCAACCTGGACTGCAGCAGGGTATACACTCTAACATCTACATTTATGGTAGGTACAAAACTGTACTATGTTCATCGTGTTCCCCTGCTGCAGTCATCACACTTTGGAAGAATCCTAAAGCTAAGGATGGGTGGAGGAGTCAAACAGGGTTAGAAGGGGCTAGAAGGCCCTGCAAAACTTGAGTGGCGAAGCCCGCCCTGGACTTGGACCAAAGTGGTAAGTGATAATGTTTGGTGAAGGTGTGTACTGAACTCCAAGTTGCAGCTTCCAGAATATCCTAGGTTGGTACCCCCCTGAGGAAGGCTGTAGATGTAGCTGCTGCCCTGGTAGAGTGGGGCCTTATGGTAGCAGGAACTGGTTTTCCATGGTGGGTGTAGCAAAAACGTATGCAATGTCCTATCCATTTGGAAATGGTTGGTTTTGAGATAGCCTTTCCTTGTGATGCTGTAGCATAGGATACAAGAAGCTGGTCAGATTTTCTGAAAACCTTAGTTTTATCCAAGTAGTAACGTAGCTGTCTGTGAATGTCCAAGGAATGCAGGAGTCTTTCTCCTTTGTTCTGTGGATTTGGAAAGAAGGTGGGTAAATGGATAGTTTGATTTAGGGCCACACTGGATACCACCTTAGGCATAAAGGAGAGGTTAGTTCGTAGAGAAACCCTGTCTTGATGAAAAATGAGGAAAGGCTCTACTGCCATTAGTGCCTGAAGCTCTGAAACTCTTCTAGCTGAAGTGATTACTAGTAGCAGGGCAGTCTTCCATGATATAAATTTTAGGTCAGCTGAGAAAGCTGGTTCAAAAGGAGGTAGCGTGAGTTTTTCCAGAACAAAATTGAGGTCCCAAGTAGGTTTTGGTGCTCTCCTCGGAGGCCTAATGTTCTTGGCCCCTCTGAGAAACTGCTTTAAGAGTGGATGTGAAAATAAGGGATGATCCGTGTTGCAGTGCGCAGAAATAGCTGAGGCGTGGATTTTAAAAGATGAAAAAGAAAGCCCTTTGTGTAACATCTCAGTTAGACATTGCAGAATCTGAGGTATGTCAGGCTGAAGGGTATTTTGGCCTTTAGCTTGGTTCCAGGTGCAAAACCTTTTCCATTTGTCTGAGTAGGCTTTCCTGGTGCTGGGCCTCCTGGCCTCCAGAATAACTTCCATAACAGCTTGTGACAGAGGAGCTGGCTGGTTGCCGAGGTGATTTGCCATGCAGCCAAGTTCAACGTTTTAAGCTGGCTGTGTAGAATCTGATTGTCTTGCTGTGTGAGCAGGTGGGTAATTTGTGGTAGAATCCATGGTGGGCCATGGGCCATATTCCTTAATAGTGGGTACCAGTGCTGGCGTGGCCAGTCTGGAGCAATGAGCATCATTCGGGGTCTCTCCATTCTGACTTTCAGTAGCACCTTTGTGAGAAGGGGTAGTGGAGGAAAGCATTTTCCAACTGAATGAGTGCGCGTCCACTTTCCAAGCTTGTTGGTGAAAAGTCCTTGTGTGCAAAACTTTGTTAGCTGATAGACCTGTTTGCCAGCCCTCAAAACTATGTCTGGGAGCCCCCACTTTTGAGTTATCATTGCGAATACTTGTGGATCCAGCTTCCATTCGTGGGGATCCATGATGTTTCTGCTTAGGTTGTCTGCCAATATGTTTTTTTTTCCTGGCAGGAATTGAGCTTGTAATTGAACTTGGTAAGCCAATGCTGTGTTCCACAAGGTCATTGCTTGCCTGCATAGAGGGTAGGAGTGTGTGCCCCCTTGTTTATGTACCACATTACTGTGGTGTTTTCTGTCCTTATGATGAGCTGTCCTGGATGCAAGAGGTCCTTGAAGGCTGTCGGAGCATTTTGTACAGCTAGCATTTCTTTTTGATTGATGTGCAGATTCCTTTGATCTGCTGTCCATATGCCTTGAACGCACTGTCCTGCCATGTGTGCCCCCGAGGCATAGTCCGATGCATCTGTTGTCATAGTTTGCCTGGCTGGGGGTAGGGTGAAAGGCTGACCCTTGTTGAGGTGACAAGCCTGTGACCACCATAGAAACTCCTGTTGAAGGCAGGGAATGAGAGTTATCATTGTTTCCAAGCTGTGACTGTGTTGAGTCCATATGCTTTTTAGGTACCGTTGTAATTTCCTCATATGCAGTTTTGCAAATGGTATTAGTAGTATGCAAGATGCCATGAAGCCCAAGGCCTGCAGAATATTTCTTGCAGGGAGTTGGGTCTTTGTTGCCATTGTTCTGAAGTATTGAGTTAATTGTAGTTTGTCTGGCATCAGATAAGCCATCTGGGCCATTGTATTCAAGCTGGCACCCAGGAATGTCATAGTTTGTGAGGGAACTAGTTTTGATTTCTGTTCGTTTACTGTGTACCCTAGGCAACTTAGAAGATGTCCTACAAAAGCCAGGTGTCGTAAGAGAATGTCCTTGCTTTCTGCTTGTATGAGACAGTCGTCCAGGTATGGGTATATCTGAATTCCCCTCTGTCTGCAGTATGCAATTACTGGTGCCAGGCATTTTGTGAAGACCCTGGGCGCAGTAGGGAAGTGCAGAGAATTGGTAATGGGTTGAACCTGCAATGAAACGGAGATATCTTCTGCAATTTTGTCTGATAGGGACATGCAGGTATGCCTCCTTGAGGTCCAACGTTACTAGCCAAGCTTTCTTGCCCAACATGGGAAGAAACTGCTGTAGTGTTAGCATCTTGAATTTGGGTACGTGTAAGAAAGTGTTTAAAATTGAAAGGTCCAGAATGCGTCTCCAAGCATTGTCCTTTCTGGGGACTAGAAAGAGCCTTGAGTAAAATCCTTGGCCTTGCTCCTGTGTAGGTACCAGTTGGATGGCTTTCATGTCCACGAGAGCTGTAATTTGATTTTGTGCCTCTGCCCATTGATTTTGTGGCAGGTTTGGCATTCCTTTTATCCTTGGCAAGGTGTGGAAATGGAATCTGTATCCGTGTGAGAATGTCTAGGACCCATTTGTCCTTTGTGACGATGTGCCAGTTTGTCTGCAAAAAGTGTCAATTTTCCTCCCAAGGGAGCTGCCAAGAGGGTTTTGCTTGGCAGTTTGATGTTTAAGTCATTGTGTTTGCCTTCTAGTGGTTTGGGACCTGTCTTCTCCTCCCTTCTGTGTTGAAGCGCCCCATTGGCGAGGTTTGTAAGGGATTTGTGCTTGTCCTTTGACCCTTGGGCGCCTGTATTTACCCCTCTGTGGCCTGTCAGAAGCTGGAAAGGACCAGTTTTTTTGTTGGCCAATTTCTGCTGAAGCGTTGGGCTGTACCTGTAAAAAATCTTTGACCGTCTGCATAGATTTTGCCTTATCCTCCATTTTCTTTAAAACCTCCTCTGCTTTAACCCCAAATAAAACATCCTGCTGTAGGGGCGCATCCAGTAACTTTGCTTTAACATGATCAGGCAGAGATTGTTCCTTTAACCAAGCATGCCTACGTATAACAGACCCAGTAACAGCTGCTCTGGAGGAAGCTTCCAATGCATCAAAACCACATTGTAAAGTATGTTTGCCCACCTGTTCAGCTGCATGCAACAGATCTTGCATTTCTTTGAGTTCAGACTGTTGAGGGAGCTTTATTTGAGACATAAGGAATTGCTGGTATTTAAGCATGTGAAATTGACAATTTAGTGCTCTCATAGCTAGAGTAGTAGAGGTGTAACCCTTCTTCCCCCATCTGTCTAGTGCTCTGGAGTCCCTTTCCAAAGGTACAGGATTTTTGGCCATAGAAGCCTTAGCCCCCTTTGGGACCCTGGGAGATTGTCTCTGGATCAGCAGCAGTGCTTTTGTAAAGGAATTTGTGAGAGTCAGGCACTCTATAGTATCTATCTGGTTTGGCTGGAGCAGGAGGCAGAGAGTCTGGATTTAAACTAGATTCTAAGAAAACATAATCTACTATGTCCAAAACAGGGGGAAAGCAAGAGGTCTGTGCTGGGGAAGTAAAAGAAACTCCCGGAGCCTTTTCTTTGAGTCAGAGTAGTCCTGAACTTCCCAGTGGAAATGTTCCCTCATGGTGTGTAAGGTTTCCCCAAAGGAGTAGTCTTCAGGGGGAGAAGTTGAGGGAATTGAGTCTTCAGCATCAGAATCTTCATAAGGGGGAAAGGAGTAATCCTGTTCCACAGAGGAGCCTGAGGAAACAGACACCTGATCAGAGGAGGCATAATCCTCCTCTTGTCTAGTCCTTTTGTCAGGGGGGAGGGGGTTGGGAACCCCTGATCAAAGAAATCAAATCTTCAGCCATTTTAAGCATCTGTTTCTTAGGCATAGGGCCTTGACCTGGAGACTGAAGTGTAGGCTTTTTTTGGTTTTAGAGGAGTCTTAAGCTTAGCATAAGATTTAATGGTGAGGGTAGTTGGTCTGAAGACACCTTCAAAACCGAAGGTGTTTCTGCAGCACCGGCTTCCCCTACTGCGATGTCGTCGGTTGGGCCCAAGGAAAAAGGCTGCGTCGGCCTAGAAATCTCTGCTGGGGGATCCGATGCAGCCTGGGGATCCAATTCAGCGGTGGCCAGGGGCTGCGTAGGTGCCTCACTGAAAACAGGAGAACTGCCGACCGGGCCAGCCGAGGCCTCTGAGTCCGGCTTGGATCTACGCTGCCTGTCCCTATCCTTGCGTTTTTTATGCACGCCGGTAGTCGGTTGCTCTGACGGCATAGTGTAATTAAATTTTTTACCGTAGTGTTGTGAGAAATCAAAGCCACGCTTTATAGTTCGCTTATTGAACCTAGCACAAAACCGACAACCAGTGACGTCGTGGTCTGGGCCTAGGCAAGGTATACAAAAAGAATGAAAGTCCTTACGAGGTATTTGCTTCCCACAAGAAATGCAATTGTTAACTTTTTCTAACATTGGACTGAGGCAAGAAAAGGTTCCCCAATGGGGTACTTAGCTTTGAAGACTTCAGACTGAAACACTATTCGAAAATCTCAGGTATCGGCCGACCGGCACTTGCGAACTGCTTCGGACACCGCGTGGCAAGAAAGACTGAAGAAAATGGCGTTGGATGCCTCTGATATACCCCTGACGCTCTGACGTCAGGGAAGAAGCGACAGCAACCAATGCCGGACCAAGACTTTGGAATTCTGGCTGACTGCGGGACCGCCTGACGGCAGGATAACCCAAGTGTGATGACTGCAACAGGGTAACACGATGAACATCAAATGTTATGGAAGCTGCCATTGAATCCTAAAGATGAAATCAGAATTTCACTGGGTATTTTGGGGGAAGTTAGAACCACTGAGGCTTCCTGACATAGATTAATGATTCTGGACACTGGGGGCTTGGCTATTTGCAACTTGATACCCATGTAGTATCCCTATGCTTTATACCATCTGAACAGGAGTCCGTTTGGACTCTTCCATTAAGACGGAGATCCTCAGGTGACTGTGTAACTGGAACAAGGAGTCCTTGGCTCAAATCAGTAGATCCCTCATGGAAGCAGTTATAAACCAGTCATCTAGATAAGGAAACACCTGGACCCTCTGTAGTCCGAGATGTGAAGCAACCACTGGCATACATTTGATCTCACCATAGCCTAATGGGTGTTCAACCAAGGGCAGAGCAATGAAATTAAAGTGGCGGGCTCCCAGCCAAAAGCAAAAACAAAAAAAGCTTTCATGTCTGCCTGGTTATCTTGATGTGATAAGTAGGCATCCTGCAGATCCACACAACCAAATCCAGTCATCTTTCCTCAGAACAGACAAAATGGACAGAACCACATCCATCTGGAATTTTGTCTGATTTACCAACTGGTTTAGATAGCCATGGACCAGAATGGGCTTGAGGACCAGTTTTTCTTCTAAACTAAAAAGAATCTTGAGTACACTCCAGATCCTTGCTGATATGGTTGGACCTACTGGACTCATTTTTCTATCACCTTTGCGATTTCCTATGCTACTGCCTTTCTCAGGGGAAGTGAAACATCAGGCAAGTTTGCTTTGTTAAACATTCTGGCTGGGAATAAAAGTGAAAATATAACCCTTGGCTATGACTCTCTGCACCGAAAAATGTTAGCCAATAGCTAACTAGACTTGAGGATGCAGAGAAGTGCCCTCCCTCAGTGTAGCAGTCTGGAAACCCTTAAAGACAATTGAGAGGGTGCGTCAGCAAAAGGGCATTAAACCTCCTGGTTCTGCTGACTACCTCTGCCATGAGGGTGATACCAATCGTTACTGTATCTCCCTCCACCCCTGGTGGATGGTCTATCTCCAGAAATATTAAGTACAAAGCCTTGAGATTTATGGCACTAAGCTCCTGCTACTCTCTTGGTTCCAGAAGAAGGTCCTTTGAGGGGTGGAGAAGTGGACACCATCAGTAGACAGGGTTTTGCCATCTTGTTCACGTCTAGTAAGCGTGCCATTCACTCTGAGCATGAAGAGCACGGACCCATCAAAACGGGCATTCAAAAAGAGTAAAGTTTTCTGCAAAACTGCAAGGATATATCCAGGTATGTCAGTATAGAGTAATGGAGGTGTCTGATGCTTCAGAAGAGCCATTTATCGCATTGAACAACAGGCTGTATTGGAGAGCAGGCACAAACACACTGGATATAGAATGAAAGGCAGCCAACTCTGAAGCTACAGTCTTGCATGACTCTGCAGTCAATGTTTCCCAGAGAAGGACTTGGGACAGTTCCTTGATCAAATCCATAAGAATCTTGTCAAGTGAGTTAAAGGTAGTTCAACGCACAACACGAATGTCACTGAAGTGCAACTCCTCTTTCCAAACTAGTCAAAACCCTATACTCCCTGTTAAGGGGTTTAACAGAAGATCTCCCCTTCTTCTTGATGGCCACCACACCATGACTGCATCTACTGTGGAACCTTTGTTATAGTGGGGTCTGTCTCGTGGGGAAAAGTACAGTTTTGTACCTACCATAAATGTAGATGTCCGATAGGCATGCATCTGCAGTCCTTACAAATGGGTTGTCCTGTCGTCAGGCAGCCCTTCGGTCGGCCGGATTCCAAAGTCTGGGTCTGGCCTCGGCTGGTGTCGCACTTCACCCGACGTCATAGCGGCAGTTCTTCGGGTATAAAGGCATCAGCCGACGCCATTTTCCTCAGTGTTTCTTGCCCCAGATGCCAGGTGCCCTCTAGGAAGGCTAAATTTGGATAAATGCAAATGGCTCCAAATAGTAGAGAGCAAACAAAAAATAAGCATGTATGTACATATATACAAACAAATACACCATAATAGATTCCCCAGCTAGCTACAAGATGTGCAAATACCCTAGGAGTACCACAGCGAGATAGGTGGGTGGGTAATCCTGACTGCAGATGCATGCCTATCGGACATCTACATTTATGGTAGGTACAAAACTGTACTATGTCCTTCAAGGATGCATCTGCAGTCCTTACAAATGGGTAGAATACCATAGCCAAACTGGGGAGGAGGAGAAATAAGATTATGGTGTAGTTAAGATCCCTTGCAAAACAGCAGTGGCAAAACCTGCTCGGGATCTGGAGTATAAAGGTAAATTATAATGCTTGGCAAATGTATGCACGGAGCTCCAAGTAGCAGCCTCTAAAATGTCTTTGGTAGCCACTCCTCGTAAAAAAGCTGTGGTAGTGGCTGTAGCCCTTGTAGAGTGAGGCCTGATGTTTTCTGGAGTTTTCTTCCCATGGTAGGAGTAACAAAATCTAATGCAATTTCCTATCCACTTTGAGATTGTCTGTTTTGAAATTGCTTTTCCTTCCATTCCTGTTGCATATGCCACCAGTAGCTGGTCAGTTTTTCTGTTGCTCTTGGTCCTGTCCAGGTAGTAACGTAATTGTCTATGTACATCCAAGGTACGCAACAGTCTTTCCCCCCTGTTCTGTGGTTTGGGGAAGAATGTAGGTAGGTGGATAGCTTGATTTAAAGATACCCTGGAGACCACCTTTGGCATAAAAGTAGGATTAGTTCTCATGGACACTCTATCTTGATAGAAGATCAGGAAGGGCTGTACTGCCATTAATGCCTGTAGCTCAGATACCCTTCTTGCTGAAGTGATTGCAAGCAGGAAAGCAGTTTTCCATGATAAGTATTGTAATTCTGCTGTTGCTGCTGGTTCGAAAGGAGGTAGTGTCAATTTTTCTAGCACAAAGTTCAAGTCCCATGCTGGCAATGGTGGCTTCCTAGGTGGTTTTACATTTTTAATTCCTCTCAAACTGCCTGAGCAGAGGATGTGAGTAGACTGGAGGATCCAAGTTGTATTCTGCTGAAATGGCTGATGCATGAATCTTAATGGAAGAATAGGACAGGCCGTTGTGGAAGAGCTCTGCCAAGTATTCCAGGATGTTAGCTATGTTTACCAGTGACACATTCTCTCCTTTTGCTGTACTCCAAATGAGATATCTTTTCCATTTTGCTGAATATTTTTTCTTGTTGAGGGTCTGCGAGCCTCCAAGATAATGTCTTTAACCCTTTGAGATAAATCTGGGTTATTTGGTCTTATGCAATGTTCCAGGCAGCCAGCTGCAGTGTTTTCAGGTTTGGATGCAGGGTTTTGAAGTTGTTCTGTGTTAACAGCAAGGGAACTAGGGGCAGAGGCCATATTTGTTCCCGAGACATACTCCTCAGTAATGGGTACCAATGTTGCCTTGGCCAGTCTGGAGCTATCAGGATGATCCTTGGACGGTCTTCTTTGATCTTCAATAGCACCTTGTGCATCAAAGGAAGAGGTGGGAATGCATATGCTGTCAGGTTTTTCCAACTGAAAGATAGGAGTCCACTTTCCAAGCAAGTGGGTGGTACGTCCTTGTGCAGAATTTTTTCAGTTGGTGATTGTGTGGGGATGCAAATAAGTCTTTTTCTGGTAGTCCCCATTTCCTTGTAATGGTTTTGAAGATGTCCGGATGCAGCATCCATTCGTGGGCATCCGTGGCAGTTCTGCTTAGGATGTCTGCTAGTATATTTTCTTTTCCTGGCACAAAAATTGCTTGTAACTGAATGTTGAAGCTCAGTGCCACATTCCAGAGGTCCATTGCCATCCGGCATAGAGGGTATGAATGTGTGCCTCCCTGCTTGTTGATGTACCACATAACTGTGGTGTTGTCCGTCCTTATCAGCAGTTGACCCTGTCGAAGAAATGGTCTGAATGCCTGAATACTGCCAGCATTTCCTTTTGATTTATGTGTAGGTGCAGCTGGTCTTGAGTCCATAAGCCTTGTATGCACCTGTCCAGCATGTGTGCCCCCCAACCAAGGTCTGAAGCGTCTGTTATGATGGTCTGGCTTGGCTGAGTGCTGTGGAAGGGCAGTCCCTTGTTTGTTTGACAGGCCTGAGCCCACCATTGGAATTCTTGCTTCAGGCATGGAATTATTGGAATTTGGGTTTCTAGGCTGTGCTTGTGCCGAGACCATAAATTCCTTAGGTACCATTGTAACTTTCTCATATGTAGTCTGGCATGTGGAATCAATATTATGCAGGATGCCATGTAACCGAGAGCTTGCAGGACTTTTCTTGCTGTTAGCTGGTTCTGCTTTGTTAATGCCATGAAGTAGAAAGGGAGTTGCTTCTGTTTTTCTACTGTCAGGAATGCCATTAGTTTTGATGTGTCCAGATCTGCACCCAAAAAGGTTATCCTTTGGGATGGTATCAGCCTTGACTTTTTTATATTGACTGTGTATCCCAGGGCTTGTAGTAGATGAATGACCCTTTGCAAATCTTTTGTTAATTTGTTTTTGTTGTCCGCTTGTAACAGGCAGTCGTCCAGGTAAGGGTAAATTTGAATTCCCCGAAGCCTGCAATGAGCAATTACTGATGCCAGGCATTTCGTGAATACTCTGGGCGCAGTAGATAAGCCAAAGGGCAATGCTGAGAATTGATAATGCTCTGATCCTGCAAGAAATCTGAGGTATCTTCTGCAATTTGGTCATATGGGGACGTGCAGGTATGCCTCCTTGAGATCTAGAGTTACCAGCCAAGACTCCTTGCCCAGCATGGGAAGAAGCTGCTGTAGGGTCAGCATTTTGAATTTTGGAACAATGAGGTATGTGTTTAAAGCGGACAGGTCGAGAATAGGCCTCCATTGGTTTTCTTTTCTTGGTACCAGGAAAAGTCTGGAGTAAAATCCTTGCCCTTGTTCCATAGATGGAACCTTTTCTACAGCTCTCATCCTTAGTAAGTGAGTTATTTGTTCTAGAGCTTCTGTCTTCTGATTTGGAGGTAGGTTTGGCATTCCTCTCTTCCTTGGTAGAGTATGGAAGTGAAACCTGTAACCTTGGTCTATTGTCTGTAAAATCCATCTGTCTCCTGTGATGTAATGCCAGTTTACTGAAAATAAGGCTAGCTTCCCGCCTAAGGGTGCCTCTAGTTGTTCCCTGGTAGGCGGTGCCAGAGCCAAGTCACTGTGATTGTCCTGTGGAAGTGGTGGTGGTGGCTGGATCTGTGGCTGTACCTCGCTGGTTGTTAGCCTGCCACTGGCGTCCCTGTAGGCACCTCTGGATTGACCCCTGCCTCTTGAGCGTCTATTCCTGCCTCTCGGAGCTCTGGAGGTGTCTGGAAAGGACCAATTCTTGGAAGGCCAGTTCCTGCTAAACCTTGGAGGCTGGACCTGCAAGAAATCCTTGACTGTCTGGACAGATTTTGCTTTCTCTTCCACCTTCTTCAGCACCTGCTGTGCAGGGGATCCAAACAAATTGAGCTTATCCATGGGAGCATCTAGGAGCTTTGATTTAACATGGTCTGGTAAGGACTGTTCTTTTAACCATGCCATGTATTCTGATCACTGTGCCAGTCATGGCTGATCTAAAGGAAGCCTCCAGTGCATCATAGCCGCATTTTAAGGAATGATTACTGACCTGCTGAATGTTATGTACCATTTCCTGTACAGATTTTTTGTCTAATGGTTCATCCGAGGACAGTTTTTTAGTTAACTGGTCTAACATAAATTCCCGATACTGAATCATGTGGAATTGACAGTTCAAGGCCCTTGCTGAAAGAGTAGCAGAAGTGTAAACTTTTTTACCCCATCTCTCTAAGGCCCTAGATTCCCTTTCAGAGGGGAGGGGGTTTTGGTAGAGGTAGCTGCTACAGCCTTGGGTCCCTGGGAGATAGTTTCAGGATCTGCAAAAGGGGCCTTATACAAATGATAATGTGTGTCCGGAACCCTGTAGTACCTATCGGGCTTAGCAGGGGCCGGAGGAAGAGAATCAGGAGCAGTGCAAGCATCATTAAAAGCATCATCCACAACAGTAAGTACTGGAGGAATGGCTAAAGGCCTATGCTGTGGCAAATGCAAAAAGGTTCTAAGCCTTTTCCTAGAGTCTGAGAAATCATGGCCCTGCCATTGAAATTGTTCCCTCATAGCATGCAAGGTTTCCCCAAAAGAAAATTCCTCAGGCGGAGAGGCAGAAGGAATGGACTCTTCTGCATCAGAGTCCTCATAAGGAGAAAAAGGGCCTGAATTATCTGATTCATCAGAGGAGCCATTTGAAGAAACTGGCTCAGGGGGCTCTACTCTTGTCCTCTTCTCTGGAGGTGGGAGAGAGGCCCTGTCTGGATGTGGTTGGGATCCCCGGATCAAAGAAATGAGATCCTCTGCTAGACTAAGCATTTGTGAACTTGAAGTGGGCCTGTGAGAGGGGGTCTTAGCAGGCAAAGTTTTGGTAGTTTTTTGCTGCTTTAGCCCTGGCAAAGGCCTTAATCGACATGGATGCAGGAGGCCTAGCAGCTCCACGTGCAGGGGTAGAAATATCCAAAGGGATAGTATCTGATAAATCCTGAGAACCTGCAGGAGCAGGTGGGATTTCAGTAGCAGATTCAGCCAGGCTGGATGAGGCCTCGGTAAGTGGCAAGCTTTCAGCCAAAGGAAGAACCGTGGACTCGGTTTCAGCCGAAACCAAGACACTCACGGTTGGCTTAACCGTGGTTTCAGCCGAAATCGCGGACCGCGAGTGTCGGTCCTTTTCCTTGCGTTTTTTAGAAATTTGCGTAGTCGGAGTATCCGACGGCATAATGTAGGCAAAAGCGGAGCCGAAAAACTCTTCAGCGAATTCAGACCGACGTCTAAGCGTTCGTCGGTTGAAAGAAGCACAGGCTAGACAAGCTGCTACGTCGTGGTCTGGGCCTAAGCAAGGTAAGCAGTAAGAGTGGAAATCTTTATGAGGTATTTGTTTCCCACAATTTAAACAGTTATTCACTTTTTCTGACATCGGCTCAGGCAAGAAAGAGTCCCCAACGGGGTACTTAGCTTTTTAGAAGTCTTCGGTACTTGTAATAGTAATCTCTGGTTCTGACCGACCGGCACTTGCGAACAGCTTCTGCTTCGGGCGCCACGCGGCAAGAAAGACTGAGGAAAATGGCGTCGGCTGATGCCTTTATACCCGAAGAACTGCTGCTATGACGTCGGGTGAAGTGCGACACCAGCAGAGGCCAGACCCAGACTTTGGAATCCGGCCGACCGAAGGGCTGCCTGACGACAGGACAACCCATTTGTAAGGACTGCAGATGCATCCTTGAAGGACATCCAGGATCTTAAGTTTACAGGGTAGGGACTTCACCACATCCTTCCACGCCCACTGAGACAGCAGAGGCGGAGGGGTTAGGACTCAGAGGCATCTGTGCACTCAGTGAAAGAGCCCTTTCCAACGCTTAGAAAAAAATTTAATCTGCGAGAATACATGCAAAATAAATGTTCAGGAGGAGTGAAGGTAAGGAATGGCAGGAATTCAGCAATTTATGTAATGTTGGACTGATGACACTTGTAAAGAAAGGAAAAAGTACAGTAGTGTAAAATCTTATCAATACAGTAAGATGTACTTCTCTTCACTGTTGCAGTATTAACAAAAGGGATCTTCTGCCAAGAACAGCCCATGCCCGCCAGTATACCAAAACCTTTAGCAGTTAGAAGCACAGTACATCACATATATGCCCCCCTCCTCCCACCCAGCAAGGAGTAGGGCATAAAGGTGATGTATGGACACACACTACAAAATGAAAAGCCCAGGGAGAAAAAGAACCTCCCTAAGGACAAGAAAGAACATGTGCATCCAAAAAGGAAAAAAAAAAAAAAAAAGACCCCCCCTGTCAGGAGGGCAAGACGAACAGGCTAGAGCAGAGTGGGCAGGAGGGACAGAGTACTGCAACAGTCAGGAGAAAGACATTTGGTAAGATTCTACACAACTGTACTATGTCCTTTCATATTACTGTTACAGCATTCATAACACAAGACCGAGTACAAAAGCTCAAGAGGAAACCTGAGAGGAAGATGCACTGAGAAGCCCTCTAGAAACTCATGCAGGAAAGACCCAACAAAGCTAGTTCTAGTCCTTGAAATAACATCCAACTTATAATGCTTGGTGAAGGTACAGACAGAAGACCAAGTATCAGCCAACAAGGATGAATTGATATCCAGCCACTTGAAAAAACACCAGAGGAAGCAACAGTTCTGGCAAACTGAGCAGGAAAAAAAAGGAAGGCAAATGAACAGACTGATTAAGGGACAACTTATTGACCACTTTGGGCACAAAAGAATACTAAGTATGGACAGACGCAGTCTCTCTGTGGAAAACTAAGAAAGAAGGAATCACCATGAGAGCTTGAAGTTCAGATACCCTCTTGGGCAAAGGAAAGCCAAAAGAATAACAGTCTTCCAAGTAAGGAAACTTAAGCAAAAAGGCTCAAAAAGGAGCCTGAGTCAATTTTTAAAGAACAAAACTGAGGTCCCAGGAAGGTGGAATAGGCTTCCTGGGAGGCTCGACAGGAAAGATGACTAAGAAATTGCTTGACCTCAAAACTATAGACCAGAGAAGTCAAGGGCAGACTAGCAGAAATTGCTGACAGGTGAGCTATAACTGAAGAATATGCCAAACCCAGCATGGAGCAGATCACACAAATAAGAGTCGGTGGAACCTCCACAGATAGGAGATCCTGAGGGTGAGAGGCACCAGACAGAAAATCTTTTCCATCTGAACAAATATGATTTCCTAGTAGTGGGCTTCCTGGCCTCTTGCAGGATCCAAAGCACACCCTCAGAAAAGAAATGCCTAAAAAAGGATGAAACTCTTACACCGACAGGATCAGTTGTAGAGTTGACAAATGAGGCTAGACCCCTTGTCTTGTCTGAGAAGGTCCACCTGGTAAGGTAACTTGTGGAGACTGCCCCAGGCCAAGTAAGAAAGAAGGGGGAACCAATGCTGTCTGGGCCAAAACAGAGTCACTTGCAAGATTTTGGCAGAGCATCCCCTTCCAAGAAAAAGACAAGGCATCCACTTCAAGCCACAAGAGTTGGGACTCTGGAACAAAATAGAAGCTGCTGCCGCTGTTCAGAGAGGATGCAAAAATATCCATCCAAGGAATACCCCCAACGATGGACAATGTCCAGCAACACATTTCTGTGAAGCATCCACTCCTGAGCTTGTGTCCTGGACCAACACAATGAGAGTCTTCCACTAGACTGTGTTCTCCAAGGAAATGTAAACAGCGTGAAGAGAGTCACTCAATACTGGACAGCCAAATCCTAGACCTGAAGAGCTAGTCAGCAAAGAAGGTAGAACTTTGTACCCCCATGCTTTTTGACATACCACATCACTGTGGTATTGTCTGTGAAAATTTTGGAGGGAATGAAAAGCTTGAAGCAAAGCCCCCATCTCCTTTATACTGGTGTGGTCCAACCTCTGATAAAAGAGGCCAGAGATCCTGAACTTTGAGAGAGCCAGAGAAGGTCCCATCCCATCTGAGGCATTCTGCACAGAGTGAGATAAACATGGAGCCTGGAAAGGAAACCCCGGGTTGAGAGAAAGTTGATGAATCCACCACTGAAGCTAGAGCTTGAGACAAGGAAGGAAGAAGACTGCGAAGTCCAGGGGTTGGCAATGCTGGAACCATACTGATTTGAAAAAGCTGCAGTGGTATCTCATGTGGAATCTGGCCAGAGGGAACATGGGAATGGTGGAAGCCATGAATTGAAGGACCCTGAGAAAAGTACAGTTGTGTACACCTACCATAAATGTAGATGTTACG
Source organism: Protopterus annectens (assembly GCF_019279795.1). NCBI lineage: Eukaryota > Metazoa > Chordata > Ceratodontiformes > Protopteridae > Protopterus > Protopterus annectens. The sequence continues at coordinate 1,167,691,002 of NC_056735.1, forward strand.
TGCGTCTTCACTGTTGCAGTCATGACAGTAGGGTTCTCCCCTGCGGCAGGCAGCCCTCGGTCGGCCAGAATCCCAAAGTTGGGTTCGGCGTTGGCTGTTCAACCATGCTCCCTGACGTCAGAGCGCCAGGAGTACAAAGCTGACTGCAGACGCCATCTTCTCCAGTTTTTCTTGCCCCAGATGTCAGGAGTCCCAAAATGAAAAAGGTCCCATAACGTATGCAAATACACCTCAGAAGAATGGCGAAGGAAGGAACTACACAAAAGTAAAAACAAGAGGGGACAGGAGGGAGGGAAACCCAGACTGCAACAGTGAAGACACTCTAACATCTACATTTATGGTAGGTGTACACAACTGTACTATGTTCATCGTGTTTCACTGTTGCAGTCATGACTGTAGGGTAGAATCCCAAAGCTGAAAGAAAGGGAGGTGGTCATAATGAAGAAGGGGCGGCTAAAAGGCCCTGCAAGACTGCAGAGGCAAAGCCTGCCTTAGACTTAGAGTATAGAGATAGATTGTAGTGCTTAGAAAAAGTATGCACTGAACTCCAAGTTGCAGCTTCCAAAATGTCCTTGGTAGGAACTCCTCTGAGGAAGGCCGCAGAAGTGGCAGCAGCTCTGGTGGAATGAGTTCGTATACTCCCTGGGATTTGCTTTCCATGGTGTGAATAACAAAATCTGATTCCATGAACAATCCATTTAGAAATGGTCTGTTTTGAAATGGCTTTACCTTGGGAACTTGAAGCATAAGAAACAAACAATTCTTCTGATTTTCTGATGTCCTTGGTTCTGTCCAGGTAAAAACGTAGCTGTCTGTGTACATCCAAGGAATTGAAGATCCTTTCCCCTTTATTTTGAGGAGTGGGGAAAAAGGTTGGCAAGTGGATAGTTTGATTTAAAGCCACTTTGGGAACCACCTTAGGCATGAAAGTAGGATTAGTCCTTAAAGACACCCTGTCTTGATGAAAAATAATATATGGTTCTACAGCCATAAGAGCTTGTAACTCTGAAACCCTCCTGGCAGAGGTTAGGGCTAACAGAATAGCTGTCTTCCAAGATAAAAACTTGATGTCCGAAGAAGCAGCAGACTCAAAAGGAGGCAAAGTTAGTTTTTCCAAAACATAGTTGAGATCCCAAGCAGGAATGGGAGGAGATCTAGGAGGCCTTAAGTTCTTAGCTCCCCTGAGAAACTGTCTCATGAGCTGGTGGGAAAAGATGGGAGGGTCCGTATTATAATGAGCAGAAATAGCAGAGGCACGTATCTTAATGGAAGAGAAAGAGACACCCTTATGTAAGAGGTCTGTCAAGTAGAGTAAGATTAAAGTAATGCTAGGAAGAGGAGGATCAGAATCCTGAGCCTGCATCCAGGAACAAAATCTTTTCCATTTCCCTGCATAAGATTTTCTAGTGCTAGGACGTCTAGCTTCTAAAATGACATCCATAACCTGCTTGGGTAGTAAAGATGAAATCAAAGGTCCTGGATTAACCAGGCTGCCAGGCAGAGAGTTCTGACATGAGAGTGTAGAACCTGACCCTGATACTGAGACAGAAGGTTCGGAGACTGAGGTAAAACCCAAGGGGGCTCCAGGCATAGGTTTTTCAGCGTTGGATACCAAAACTGCCGAGGCCAATTTGGAGCCAGCAAGATTATCATCTTGGGCTTGTCCTGTTTTATCTTCAATAAGACCCGTGGAAGAGGAAGAGGCGGAAAGGCATATCCCGAGAGGTTCCTCCAACTGAATGACAGGGCATCCACTTTCCAAGCTTTTCTGTGGAAAGTCCTGGTGCAAACTTTCTGTAGCTGATGATTGAGATGGGATGCAAAGAGGTCTATGTGAGGACATCCCCAGACTGCTGCTATCATCCTGAATATTTTGGTGTCCAGCATCCATTCGTGTGGATCCGAAAGGTTTCTGCTCAGACTGTCTGCTAGGAAGTTTTGTTTCCCAGGTAGGAACTGAGCTTGAAGATCCAGATTGCAAGCTAGAGCTGTATTCTATAAATTCATGGCTAGTCTGTAAAGAGGGTAGGAATGAGATCCTCCTTGCTTGTTTATGTACCACATAACTGTGGTGTTGTCTGTCCGTATTAGTAGTTGTCCTGGTTGTAAAAGATTGCTGATAGCAAATTGAGCTTTCTGAATGGCTAACATTTCCTTTAAATTGATATGCAGGTGCTTCTGATCCTTTGTCCAAAGGCCCTGCAGACAGTTGCCCTGAAAATGGGCTCCCCAAGCATAATCCGAGGTGTCCGTGGTTAGAATCTGAGTGGCAGGAGGTAGACAGAAGGGTTTCCCTTTGTTTAGGGCACAAGCCCTGGACCACCAAAGAAATTCCTTTTGAAGGCAAGGAAGGATGGAGATCAGTATGTCTAAACTGTGGCAATGCTGAGACCATACACTTTTTAGGTACCACTGTATTTTCCTCATGTGTAGTCTTGCATATGGTACGAGAAGGATGCAGGAGGCCATGTAACCCAAAGCCTGCAGGAATTTCCTTGCAGATAGTTGAGTTAAAGTTGCCAAGGTTTTGAAAGTTGAAGCCAGCTGTAATTGTTTTGCGGATGTCAGAAATGCCATCTGGGTTGTAGTGTTTAGAAGAGCACCCAGAAAAGTTATGTGTTGTGATGGTGTCAAATTTGACTTTTTTATGTTTACAGAGAATCCCAGGAACTTGAGGAGGTTCTGTACAAATGCTAGATGCTGGAGCAAGACATCCTTGCTGTCTGCCTGAATTAGACAACCGTCCAGATAAGGGTAAATTTGAATTCCTTTGAGTTTGCAGTAAGCTACTACTGGAGCCAGGCATTTTGTGAAGACCCTGGGCGCAGTAGACAATCCAAAGGGCAGCGCAGAGAATTGAAAGTGCCTCAATCCGGCTTTGAACCTGAGGTAATTTCTGCGATCCTGCCTGATGGGAATGTGTAAATATGCCTCCTTCAAATCCAAAGCTACCATCCATGAATCCTTGGACAGCATTGGAAGTAGCTGCTGTAGAGTAAGCATCTTGAATTTTGGAATCTCTAGAAAGGTGTTCAAGACAGACAGATCCAGTATGGGTCTTCATGAGTTTTGCTTCCTTGGGACTAGAAAGAGCCTTGAGTAAAAACCTTTTCCCATTTCTGAAAGTGGAACCAGTTCTATGGCATTCATAGCCAAAAGAGCTTCCACCTGGTTTAAGGCCTCCATCCATTGATGCTTTGGAAGGTCTGGCCATCCGCTTGGCCTTGGCAAGGAATGAAAATGGAATTTGTAACCTTTTAAAATCACATCCAAAACCCACTTGTCTTGGGTTATTTGAGTCCAATTTTGATAAAAAAGAGAGAGTTTCCCTCCGAGAGGGGCTTCCAGGCAAGAAGTTCTTGTAGCCCAACAGAGGGAGTCAATGAGTTTGTTTCCTTTGAGTTTGTGACCGGTCCTCTCCTCCCTAGGGGTGGAAGCAGTCCACTGTCTTGGTCTGTAAGAGGCTTGATTTTGAGGCCTTCCTCTGGAGCGTCTATATCTACCCCTCTGAGGCCTGTCTGAAGAGGGAAAGGACCAATTTTTTGAAGGCCAATTCCTGCTAAATCTAGGTGGCTGTACTTGTAAGAAATCTTTAACTGTTTGCATGGATTTCGCCTTATCCTCCATCTTTTTAAACACCTCTTCAGCTTTTGATCCAAACAAAACATTATGCTGAACAGGAGCATCCAATAATTTAGCCTTTACTTGTTCAGGCAAATTTTGTTCCTTTAGCCAAGCATGCCTTCTAATGACTGTGCCAGAGGCCGCAGCCCTACAAGAAGCCTCTAGGGCATCAAATCCACAATGTAAACCATGCTTCCCAACTTGTTTAGTGGTATGCAATAAGTCATGTAATTCCTTATCATCTGCACAAGCAGAAATAGAAGAAAGTTTTTGTTTTAAAACAGACAAGAGAAATTGCTGGTATTTCAGCATATGAAACTGACAGTTTAAAGCCCTAATAGACAAAGTAGCAGTGTACACCTTTTTGCCCCATCTTTCTAAGGATCGAGAATCCTTTTCAGTAGGAATGGGATTTTTGGCAGAAGCGGCCTGAACTCCCATAGGACCCTGAGAAATGGTTTCAGGGTCAGCAGAAGGGTTCTTGTATAAAAACTGGTGGGAATCAGGAACCCTGTAATATCTATCAGGTTTAACAGGAGCAGGAGGAAAGGAGTCAGGGGTTAAGTTAGCCTCTGAAAAAGCAGCATCCACAATATCCAAAACAGGAGGAACAGCCAAGGGTCTATGTAGAGGAAGAAGAAAATCCCTTAGTCTTTTCTTAGATTCTGAATACTCCTGTCCTTCCCAGTGGAAATGTTCCCTCATTTCATGCAAAGTTTCCCCAAAAGAGAAATCCTCAGGGGGAGAAGCTGAAGGAATGGATTCCTCAGCATCAGAGTCCTCATAAGGAGGGAAAGAATATTCCTGGTCAGAAGAAACTGAGGAAACAGAGGCCTGATCACAAGAATCATAATAAACATCCTACCTTGGCCTTTTATCTGGAGGGGGATGTGAACCCCTAATCATAGTAAGTAAATCCTCCGCCATCTTGAGTAACTGTTTCTGTGACTTGGGAGCTGGTTCAGAAGAAGCCTGTGTTGCAGTCTTTGATTTAGAAGGAGTCTTTGCCTTTGTCTTTGGCTTTGCCTTTATTAGGAGCTGAGTAGGCCTGAAAACCCCTTCGGAAGCCGGTACCTGCACAGCGGCTCCGGACCCATTCTAAGGAGCATTGTCCGAAGGTCCTGCAATAGAAATATTTAAAGGCCTGGTTGGCTCCTCATGAGAGTCCGTTTCGGCCATCGGTTCTGAAATGGCCGACGACAGGGGCTGCAAAAGCGCCTCACTGACGACGGCCGAACCTGAAGCTGGCTCCATTTGTGCACTATCAGATTTGGACCTCAGAGGCCTGTCTTTATCCTTGCGACGTTTGTGAACTCCGGCAGCTGGAACCGTATCTGATGACATTTTGTAGTTAAAGCGCCTACCGAAGTAATGAAAAGCAAAATCGTACCTTTGCTTAATTGTACGTCGATTGAATCTAACACAAAACCGACAACTAGCTACGTCGTGGTCAGGGCCTAAGCAAGGAATACAGTAAGAATGAAAATCCTTATGAGGTATTTGCTTCCCACATGAAATGCAATTATTAACTTTTTCTGACATCGGAGTGGAGCAAGAAAAAATTTTCCCCAATGGGGTACTTAGCTTTGAATGGAGAAGAAAATCTTCGGACTGAAGTTTATCAGGTAAAATCGTCAGGAGTCAGCCGACCGGCACTTGCGAACGGCTATCACCGCACGGCAAGAAAGACTGGAGAAGATGGCGTCGGCTGTCAGCTTTGTACTCCTGGCGCTCTGACGTCAGGGAGCATGGTTGAACAGCCGACACCGGACCCAGACTTTGGGATTCTGGCCGACCGAGGGCTGCCTGCCGGCAGGGGAGAACCCTACAGTCATGACTGCAACAGTGAAACACGATGAACATCTGCATGGCCATGACTGATGTATGGGGAAGAAGAGACTGCAAAGGCAATAAGAGACAGGGCCTTGGGGGCAGACAGAGATGCCAGCATGGGGATGGTCTGGATCCTGCAACCAAGAAAAACTTGATCCTGAAAAGTGGTCACAGCTGACTTCTGAAATTTATGGTGATCCCCATTTCTGCATCAGGGAAATAGTAAACTGGAGATCCTGAAGCAGAGCATCGGCGGAAGAAGTTTGAATAAACAGACCACGCAGATAACGAAAGATCTGAACCCTTCTCATCCTGCAAAAGGCAATGACAGGGACAAGGCATTTGCTGAATACCCATGGGCCAGTAGAGAGACCAAAGGACAAAGCAGAGAACTGAAAATGCAAAGAAAAGATGGATGAGGATATAAAGGTTGGCACCACTGAGATCTAGAGAGAGAAAGGCCTGGGGAAGAGGAAAAAGTCTGAAGAGACATCTGAAAGGAGAGAGTCTTGAGGAAAGGTCCAAAACTGGTCATCAAGGGCCCTTCTTCCTGGGAGCCAAACACATTCTGTGATAAAAACTCAACCTACCTGGGCAGAGGGTACAGCTTGACTAGTGTCCTGGATCAAAGCAGAATGGAGCACCTCTGGAAAAAGAGGAAGCAGATACCGAAGAACTTTAGGGATATTCAAAAAGGGAGGACAGGATTTTCAAGCCATGAAATATCCCTGGTGAATAACAGACAGAACCCAAATGTCTATTGCAATCTTTAACTAATGTGGAACAGACAAGTAAAGATGGAGGGGGTAAGGGAACCTGGCTGAGGTAAAGGGGAAGAAAATGGTCAAATGGAACCTGGCCTACACTGAAAAGTACATTCTGAAAAGTTAGGGTTCAAGTAGAATTAAGAGGAGGCGCATGTCTAGAACCCTTTTTATCTCTGGGCAGAGGGCGAGACTATGTACAAAATCAGATTTGGAAGGTTAATTCCTCTGGCATTTAGGAATAGGAGAAAAAAATCCATTTCAAGTCCTTCAAGGCTTTACCCTTATCCTAGACAGAGAGAGTTCAGTGGCAGCACTACCACCAAAAAGACTTTTATTACCCAAAGATGCACCCAATAGTTTGACCTTAATGTCATCAAGCAAAGCCTGAAGAAGCCGCCAGGATTAAAGCTTCATAACAGAACTAAATGCAGTAGCCCAGGAGGAAAATCGGCTGCATTGTGGCTGCATTTAATAGAATGGCGGGCAACTTAAGAGGTAGAACCCAACAGGGAAAGGGCAAAAGCCTTCCCCTCAGAGTCAGGAAGATCGGAAACCACTTGAGAAACCTGAGAAAGGAGGGCCAAAAACATACCTGGTCACACAACTGCATTAGGTAATGTCCCTAAAAAAGTGGAAACAGTACAATCCTTTTTTACTCATCCTTTCCATGGCCCTATCATAATCATCTAAAGGAAGCAGCTTGACAGAGGGCAACCGCTTGGTGGGTTTGTCAGAAGAGACAGACACTACAGAAGGATCAGCAGAAGGGCATTTACACAGAAATTTACAATCGGGCACCTCGTAAAATATAACAGGCTTTTTTTTTAAGCTGGGAGATGAAAATCAGAGGCCACAGAAGCTGCTGAAAAGATATCCTGAGGGCAGCCAGAACTGCAGGAACAGCAGAAGACTTAGAAGACTCCATATGAAGGAAATCATAACACCTTTTTCTGGATACCAGAGATTGAAAGTAATCCCTCAAAGAATTCCATCATACAGTTAACAGTGTCCCCAAAGGAGATTTAGGTTCATAAGGAGGTTCATAGGTAGGTACCAGGCTATTGGCCCTAGGGCCTATACAAGCCGAGCCAAAAAGCTACCCTGGCTTTCGCCACCCAAGAAAATTATTTGCCTGTGCCCCTGTTGAGCAGAGCCATACAGGTGATCTCTGGGGTGAATCTCCAATTTCCCATCCAATCATCAAGATTTTTCTTGAACAGTGCTAAAGAGGAGCTTTGTTTGATATAGACAGGTAGTTTGTTCCAGAGTATGGGAAGTCTCAGACAGGAATCTATCCCTCCAGCATGTTCTGTTTATTGTGGTGACAAGGTTTAAGTCCCTAGAGTGTGTAGCTCAGAGGGATTGGGATTTCTTTAAGTGGAGCATGTCCAACAGCTCTGGGTTTGACATAGCTTTGTAGGTTAGGCAGAGATTGCCTCCGAGTAGGCGATATGTGACAGAGTAAAGCTGGAGTTTTTTAAGACTGTCTGCGTAGGGCATCTGTTTGAGGCCAGTAATCCTCTTTGTGAGGTATTTCTGCGGCCTTTCCAGTTGTTGTAGACGTCTTGTGAGGTACATACCAAAAGGGGCGTTGTACTCTATAATTGGTCTAATGAGTGACGAGTAGAGGGAAACAATGACTTCTTTTTTCCTGGATGAGAAACCTTTTGTGATGAGGTGTGCCACATAGAAGGATTTCCTGACTACTGTGGCGATGTGATTATCAAAGGAGTGACTACTGTCCACCTGTGTCCCAAGGTTTCTTATCACACTTTCAGTGTTAGACTACCACCTATGTGGTAGCTCATGGGTACAGAGTTTTTACCAAAGGGAATGACAATGCACTTTTTGGCACTGAGCTTGAAGCCATGGCTTTGACACCAGGCTTCGGTCTCAGTGAGGCCCTTTTGTAGGATGTCCACATCGCTAGGAGTTTTGATTATGGCTCCTAGTTTGGTGAACAAAGTTCGCAGATGACTACAAAGACCTTCTGTGTTAGCCTGTACTTCAGAAAAGTAGATACCAAAACAGGAGAGGACCTAGGACTGAACTCTGTGGTACTCCACTTGTCACTGGTCTGAAGTTGGCTTTGGAGTCTGCTACTTTCACAGTGTGGGTTCGGTCAATGAGCCAGTTGGCAACCCATCTTGTGACATAGGGATTTACACCTAGTTTAGTGAGTTAATCTATAATTCTAGAGTGGGGGATGGTGTCAAAAGCTTTGGAGAGATCTAGATAGGCTTTGTGAACCACCTTACCCTCGTCTATGGCTTTGCTGACTGCTTCAAAGAAGTCCATCAGGTTTAGGAGACATGATCTGCCTTTTACAAACCCGAACTGGGTGAGGTCCAGAGTTTGGAGATAAAGTTCCATGATGATATGTTCCATGGCCTTGCAGACCACGCTCGTTAGGCTAATGGGGAGGTAGTCCCAGAGGTCCGTGGTGGCTCCCCCTTTGTGGAGTGTGATAATCATCGCTGTGCACCATTCAGTGAGCACAAAGCCTGATGTGAGGCTATGATTGAATGCGGTGCTTAGGTGGGGTGCCAGTTCATTCTGTAGTTTGTGTAGAATGCAGCCTGGGATGTTGTCAGGTCCCATGGATGCTGTGTTCTTGGCTTATGAGCGTGTGTTTTTTTACCTGTACAGCCAGGATGACAGGAACTTTGCATTCTTCAGGTATAGAGATGGGCCCTTTAGGGGGTGAGAGGGGGATAAAGTTAGCACTGAACCTATCCTGCCAGGATGTTGGCAATATCAATTGGTTCTGTATATTTAGTGCCATTGTTCTGTAACTCAGAGCAGATCAGAGTGTTGCCATTGAGATTCTTGACAGTTATAAAATCAGTGGCAATTTTGTTTTCATAACTAGCTTTGGAGGATTTTGAGGGATCTCAGCTTCTTACTGAGGCTGACCAGGGAGTTTCTCCAATCATGGGATTTTACTTTTTTTTAAGCTGGGATATGAGAATCAGAGGCCACAGAAGCTGCTGAAAACATATCCTGAGGACAGCCAGAAGTGCAGGAACAGCAGAAGGCTTAGAAGACTCCATATGAAGGAAATCATAACACCTTTTCTGGATACCAGAGATTGAAAGTAATCCCACTTAAAGAATCCCATCATACAAATAACAGTGTCCCCAAAGAGAGTTTCTCTAAAGATGAATCTGGACTAACAGAACTCTCTCTTCCTATGAACCATAGTCCAAGGAGGAAGGGATTTGAGTAGAGTAAGCACAGGACTCTTTCCCTGAATCATAATCCTCAGGGATCTTTTAATAGAACTGGAAACACGGGGGGGGGTAGCCACAGACAACCCCCACGAAGGTTTAAAGCCATTAAAGCACTAAACAACTCCTGCATAAAATCTCCCATTCACATTGGGGATCTTTAACTGTAGGGGGCATATGCTTGGTTTTCGGTTTCTTTTTCTGTGGGACATTCACACGAAATACCCTGGAAAGGTCAGACCCTTGATGACACAAGCATAGTAGGGATTCCTACCTTAATAAAATCTGCAGAATCTCCCTAGGTCCCTTGGATATAATCAGCCGATGTTCCCTGGAGTAGACTTTTGTATAGCCTCCCAGGATGTGCAAGAAGTCGGATCTACGATAGTCTCTGACAGGGTTGTGCCAGAGGAATACTAAGCAACTACCAGATGACCCTCTGGGCTTTCACTAACCTCAAGAAAGATGCCCAGGGACAGCAGCCAATCAGACCTAAGTTTTTTGGCCTTTTTCTTGACCAACTGCTGACCCTCAGGACAGGAAGACAGCTTAGAACCTTAAGCAAACAGGTTAAGATGCTGGCTTTCAGGGTAAATAGCTAAGGAGGACAAACTACATAGGGTCTTGGGACAAAAGCTTGGCAAACAGAAGACTGCATATGGTTGTGGGAAGCACCCAAAGAGAAGAGAGACTGGTTGCGATAGTCTTTATGAATCTGCCTCCCACAATGACATTTTCCCTTTCTGGAGGACATGAAACCAACACTAAATAAAAAAAAAAAAAAAAAAGCTAGGCAAGGAGAAAGCCCAATGGGAAGCTCATCTGAAATGCAGCTTGGTAACCAGCTCAGCAAAAACATGTTCAGACAGACATTCAGTGATGGCATCTGGACTGGTAGCAAAGAGGTTCCGAGTCTGTGCGCCTGTATTTCACCTTTATTGCTCTACAATTTGTGCTGGGAGCATGTGTGTAATGTATGGCACCTGTAAGTACAACAAGCTTTGGTATATTTCACACTGAGCTAATCGGAGGAACAACACTGAGCAACTCTGATCTGTGATATACAACATTAAGTATCCTGGTTTTTGCTTATTTCTACGAGTTATTTATAGCACTTTTATTGTCTGCTGCATACTTTTCTGGCTAGTTTCACTGTGTGTGAGGTATTAACTGGAAATTTTCTACATTTGTTAAGCATCTGTTTGGGTTTGTTTGTTCTGACTCCCTGCTAAGGATTGTATCATATAACTTATTTGTTTGCAGTTAAAAGCATTCTCTAGAGTCTTTGCTCATTTATATGTTTAAAACTTTAAGTTAAAGGCTCACTGCTGCTTTTCTGCTGTGATGAACATTTCTGCAGTTTTTTCTACCCAAGTAGCGTGGATAGTTGTAACATTGTCCATATTCAGGCTTGTGTTTTGGGCCTAGTTGATTGTAAAGGCTGTCTGTCTGAGCACATGTTCCAGGCCATCTTAGTTTAGCCAAAGCATTCTTGAATTTCAGTGAGAGGGAAGTGCTTATGGTCTTTGGCTGATTGGGGTTACCTGGACTATGGATTGGAGTAAGCACCTCATTGGTTCTTTCGAGCTTAAAGCTGTTTCACGTTTCAACTTTGTTACTTAAAGTTAATTTGGGAGTGTTTCTGCCATTTCACACTGAGCTAATCGGAGGAAGGGCACTGAGCAACTCCAATCTGTGATATACAACACATAAGTATCCTGTTTTTTTGCTTACTTTTACGAGTTATTTATAGCACTGTTGCTGTCTGCTGCATACATTTCTAGCTAGTTTCACTGTGTGTGAGGTATTAACTGGAAATTTTCTACATTTGTTAAGCATTTGTTTGGGTTTGTTTGTTCTGATTTTTATTCCCCACCCTCCCTCGCTATTGGCATCCTGTTCTTATACTCGGTGGCTTTGCAGTTGCTCGCCCCTACTGTAAATTTGATCTGGGACACTCCTCCCAGTCTAGTGTCATTACCTCATTATACCCAATACAGGGAGAACATTTGAGAAGGCCAACCCACTTAGTTTCTTAACCTTGAGTTGTCTCCTGCTCCTCCTTTCTCCCTTTCCACATTACAAACAAAAAAAGATTCTAAGCTGGTTTCCTGCCTTCCCTGCAAGTAGTCTAGTCCAGATACAGATTTGCTGTATCCAGGACTGTTTGTAAGCTTCTGAGCCCCCAAGTATCTTCTGTGTTGGAGGGAAGCCTTCTAGCTTAACAGTGGCAGTGGTAAGCACTTGGTAGCTTATCTGAAGGAAAAAAAAAAAACACTTTAGGCATTGCCGCTTAGCTAAGGTTAAACTATTGCCGGCGCCATAAAGTTTGCTCTTCAAATTTTCCCGTAGAACTAGCCAGTTTTTTAGTTTTAGCACTCAAATCTGTTTCTTTGAGCTCAGCACTTGCTCAGAACTCGCTGTAAGCACTAAATAAGCTATAAATTACTACAGCACTCAACTTCCCTCACTTGTCTAGAGGATTTAGTACTTAATAAATAAGCACCTATCCAGGCAGGTATAAGGGTCAGTTCCCAGTGTTTTCTCCGGTCTACCTGATGAATCTGGGCATCTTGGGGCAATGCAGCAATTGCCTAATGTACACAGACAACCCTCTCCTTCTACCACCCAACACTACAATCTGTAAGATATTCACTTGTATAACCAAATTGGAAGCATAGCTCTCTTCACCCAAGACTGGACTAGACAGTCAAGAGGAGAAGGTGAACACTTGCACCACACCACACATCACATAGTCCCTCAAAAAGTACAGTTTTGTACCTACCATAAATGTAGATGTTCGAAGATCCACATTGCTGCAGTCCTAACACTTAGATGTCAGAAGACCCTAAACAACTAAACAACCAACCAGCCTAACACCAAAAATATGTACAATATATACAATATATACAATATACACAATATACTTCAGATGGATACAATGTGGATCTTGAACATCTACATTTATGGTAAGTACAAAACTGTACTAGGTTCTTCATCTCACATTGCTGCAGTCCTAACACTTGAGGATGGCTAAACTATAATGAAGCAGGAGCTGCCAAAATGCCCTGCAACACAGCAGTGGCAAACCAGCCCTGGATTTTTAGAGTACAAATGGAAGGTGGTAATGCCTAGAAGGTATGCACTGAACTCCAAGTGGCTGCCGGCCTAATCCCAGCTGGAATCTCTTTGCCATGATGGGAATAACAGAAAGCAATGCAAAATCCAATCACTTAGAAATAGTTTGTTTTGACAAAGCAAAAGAAACTAAAACTGCTGAGATTTTGTGAACCTCCTTTAGTTCTGTCCAAATAATATTGTACATCTAAAGTGTGCAAAATCTTTTCCCTTTATTTTTGGGATGCATAAAAAAAAGTAGGCAAATGAGTTTGGTTTTTTAAAAGCCTAGAAAAAAAACTTAGGCATAAAGGAAGGATTAAAAAGCAGTCTTCCATGACAAATATTTCAACTCAGCAGTAGCTGCAGGCTCAAAAGGTTGTAGAGTGAGTTTCTCCAACACAAAATTGAGATCCCAAGCAGGAGTAGGAGCCCTCGGGGGGGGGTATATATTTTCTTGCCCCTCTAAAGAATTGCTTGAAAAAGGATGAGAAAACAATGGTGGGTCACAGTCGTAGTGAGCTGAAATTGCTGCAGCATGAATCTTAATAGAAGAGAAGGACAAACCTTTGTCTAACAACTCAGTAAGATATTGAAGAGCCACACTTAAATCAGGCTCAGAAACATCCAAATCCTTAGCTGCACTCCAAAACAAAAATCTCTTCCATTTACTTCTAGCTTCCAAAATCACATTCAAAACTTGTTGTGGAAGTTGAGACCCTCTATGGTTTAAAACAGAATATGTCAGGCTGTTAGGTGAAGAGAGTGAAGTTTGACATTGAGCAAATGACTGTCCTCCTGGGACAACAGATGTGGAATCAAAGGCAAAGGCCATGGAGGCTTCCGTACTAGACTTCTCAGTAATCGGTACCAGTGCTGTCGAGGCCAATCTGGAGCTATCAAAATCATCCTTGGCTTGTCCTGTCTGACCTTCAGAAGTACCTTTGGGAGGAGAGGCAGAGGTGGAAAGGCATACACATGAAGATTTTTCCAACTGAAAGAAAGAGCATCCACTTTCCAAGCTGTGGGATGAAACCTCTTTGTGCAAAACTTTGGCAGCTGGTGGTTTAGTGGAGAAGCGAACAGATCTATGTCTATTCTATGTTCCCAGGACACTGTCAATTTCTGAAATACATGAAGATCCAGTTTCCACGGGATCCATGATTTGTCTGCTTAACACATCTGCTAAGGAGTTCTGTGCTCAGAAACCTTGCCTGAAGACTTAGTTGTAAACTGAGAGCAGTCTCCCACAAAATCATTGCTTGCCTGCATAGAGGATAAGAATGTGTTCCCCTTGCTTGTTGATGTACCACATGACAGTTGTGTTGTCTGTTAGAATCAACACCTGCCCTGGAAGAAGTAAATCCTTGAAAGCTATTAATGCAAACTGGACTGCTAACATCTCCTTCAAGTTGATATGTAGATGCTGTAGTCTGACAGGCCACTTGTCTTGTATCCACTTTCCGTTTAGATGAGCTCCCAAGCTTTGTCCGAGGCATCTGTCGTTAAAATTTGACTCGCCTCTGGCGGGTCACAGAGAGTCCCTTGTTTAGGTGACATTCCTGAGCCCACCACAAAAATTCCTTTTGAATGCAAGGTATTATTGGAATGACAGTGTCCAGATCCTGGCAGTGCTGTGTCCATACATTTTTGAGATACCATTGCAACTTCCTCATATGTAGTTTGGCATTGGGAAGCACCAGAATACAAGATGCCATGAACCCTAAGGCTTGAAGGACTGTCCTTGCAGTCAGCCCGGACTGAAGAGATAGATGATGGAAGTAAAGGGAAAGATTCTTTTGTTTGTCCGGGGTTAGAAAGGCCATCTGGGATGCTGTATTCAGTCTTACACCCAGAAAGCACATGTCTTGAGAGGGTACTAGACTGGACTTTATTTCGTTCACAGAATACCCCAGGCATCTTAGCACTGCTATCACATATTCCTTGAGCCAGAATCAGGCAGTCGTCCAAATAAGGATAGATCTGTATTCCTTTTAGCCTGAAGAAAGCTAACACTGGAGCCAGAACTTTCGTGAATACTCTGGGCGGTAGATATAAGCCAAAGGGCAATGCAGAGAACTGATAGTGAGAAGTCCCAGTCCGCAAACGCGATACTTCCTGCAACTTAACCTGATAGGAACATGAAGGTAAGCCTCCTTGAGATCCAAAGTTACCATCCAGTGATCCTTGCCCAGCAGCGGTAAAAGCTGTTGTAAACATTTTGAACTTGGGAATGTCCAGATAAGTGTTGAGGATAGATAAATCCAAAATTGGTCTCCACGTGTTCCCTCTTTTTGGTACAAGGAACAGGCGAGAATAAAATCCTAGGCCCCTTTCTGGCATAGGAACCGCTGTGTGGGCCCTATTTGGAGTAACAGAGAAATTTGCTTGTGAGCCTCTATTCTTTGTTGAGGAGGAATGTCTGGCATGCCTTTGAAAGGAGGCAAGGTATGGAAATAAAACCTGTAACCGTGATGTATGATATCCAATACCCATCTGTCTTGGGTAATCAAACTCCAATTTTCTTTGAAAAGTGCCAACCTTCCTCCCAAAGGTGCTGCCAGGCGAGAAGGTTCTGGCAGCTGAAAAGGTAGGTCATTGGGTCTGAAGGACTGACCCCTGCCCTCACCAAGACTGTGCAGGAGAACTCCCTGTTCTAGGCCTGAAAGAGCCCTGACCTCTGCCCCTGCCACGTCTAGATCTACCCCTAGACTGGGAATCATAAGAAGGATCCCTTAGTAGGCCAATTTCTACTAAACTTTGGAGGCTGAACCTGCAAAAATCTTTAACAGTCTGCATAGACTTAGCCTTGTCTTCCATTTTCTTTAAAACTGCCTCAACAGGAGAACCAAACAAGACATCAGATTGCAAAGGCATCCAAAATCCTAGTTTTAACATGGTCAGATAAATTTTGATCCCTCAGCCAGGCATGCCTGCGAAGAACTGACCCAGTGGCAGCCACCCTAGACGAGGCCTGTACAGCATCAAAACCACATTGCAAAGAATGCTTACCCACCTGTTCAGAAACATGCACTAAATCTTGTAACTCTTTACAATCAATACCTTCCGCCAGAGCATCAACCTTAGATTTCAACTGTGAAAGGAGATAATTTTGATATTTCAACATGTGAAACTGGCAATTCAAAGCTCTCATGGCAAGAGTGGAAGAAGTATAAACTTTCTTTCCCCATCTATCCAAGGCCCTGGCCTCTTTATCTGCAGGAACCGGATTCTTGACAACAGAAGCCTTAACACCCTTAGGCCCCTGGCTAACAGTTTCTGGGTCTGCCCTAGGACTTTTAAAAGATACTTATGAGCTTCAGGCACCCTGTAATACCTATCTGGTTTAACAGGAGCAGGAGGCAAAGAATCAGGATTAAGAGAAGCCTCTGCAAACACATCTTCCACCACATTCAGAACAGGAGGTATAGCCAAAGGCCTATGCTGGGGTAAAACAAAATTCCCTAAGCCTTTTCCTGGAATCAGAGAAGTCCTGACCTTCCCATTTAAAATGCTCTCTCATGGAGTGAAGGGTTTCTGAAAAGAAAAATCCTCAGGAGGAGAAGCAGAAGGAGTAGAATCATCCACATCAGAATCAGAATAATGAGAATACTCCTGCAAGTCTTCAGCCAAGACTCAGACACATCAAAGCCTGCTCATAATCCCCAACACTGGTTCCATCCTAGGCCTCTTATCAGGAGGGGCATAGAGCCTCTAATTAAAGTAATTAAATCTTCTGCCATTTTAAGCATGTGCTTCTTGGGCATAGAACCTGAAGAACTAGGAGTGACACCCACAGAAGCTAAACTAGACCTGCCTCTAGGAGAAGCCTTGGAAGCAGGGAGTACAGTTATCTGAGAAGGGAGGCCACATCCTGTAAAATCAAAGTTTCTCCCTGGGACTCCAGAGAGGGCCTCCGGAACCAAACCTAGGTTTAACTGCCTTGTCCTTATTGCACCGCTTCCCAAAGACCAACCTGGCACAATCCAACCAGGTCCCAAACAAGGTATACACAAATTATGGTAATCCCTATGCGGTATCTGTTTCCCACAAGAAATACAGTTATTCACTTTTCTGACATCCGGTAAACCACTGAGGCAAGAAAAACCAAAATATTCCCCACGGGTACTTAACCAACTCTGACTTCGGTCTGAAACTGGCACTTGCAATACTGCTTCTGCATCGGACCATAGCCTTATACTCTGATATTCGGACAGCGGACTACCCAAGTGTTAGGACTGCAGCAATGTGAGATGAAGAACATCCTACACCACCAAAACACACACACAGAAACACAAAACACACACCTACATTTACAGAGGCTCTCAATAAAAATCTGCCCAATCAACAGGGACCTACAAAGCAG
Organism: Protopterus annectens; assembly: GCF_019279795.1. Taxonomy (NCBI): domain Eukaryota; kingdom Metazoa; phylum Chordata; order Ceratodontiformes; family Protopteridae; genus Protopterus; species Protopterus annectens. The sequence continues at coordinate 1,167,707,939 of NC_056735.1, forward strand.
AAACGCAAGCAACCTCTACCCCCCACACACACAACCCAAATGACACACACAGCCCACAAACTCAGTCTGCCACTCAACCACAGTACATAAGGCAGAACGTACCCAACACTCTAGTCATAGGCGACTCTATAGTCAGGCACACTGATGTTCCACTCACCAGGCTAAACAAGGAGAAAGTTACTGTCAAGCTGCCTGTTGGGTGACCGGATCCGCCACATAAAGCAAGCAATCAGTTTACTCCACAAAAAGTACAAATATGACTCTGTCATTGTCCACGTTGGTGTGAATGACCTGGAGGCGTACCTCCCTGGACTACATGAAGAGAGGCAGAGGAGCTGCCCGATCTTGTAGCCCAGGCAGTTATAACCCCAGCCCCAAGTAGCATCCTGCCATCACCCAGGGTGACACCACAGTACAAGGACAAAATGATGGACTTCAACAATTGGCTAATCTTCTGGTGTCATTCTAAGGGGATCCAGTATCTGTCTGCCTGGGATGACATAACTGACTGACCAAAATGTTTTGCCAGAGATGGCCTGCAGCTGTCGCATTTGGGATTCCGGATACTGGCTAAGGCTCTTGTCACCCCTATAGTGCCTTTTTTAGGCAAGGTTCAAATAAATTCACCACCATAACTGGGACAAGCAAGCAAAATCTGAGGGTAATGCTAGAAGTCTAAACCTCAAAATGCGCTCACTCGAGGCCCTCCTTAAAATGGAGAACATGGACATCTGTGCAGTAACTGAGACCTGGTTCAACGCTCCAGATAAGACCCCTGCATTACCAGCCAATAATTCATACCACACCTTCGGGACCTAACCTGGACTGAAATACTAAAGGCGGAGGCGTGCCCATATTCATTAAGGATATCCACACCTCCAGGCTAGTTGCTCAGCATAATGCATCCGAGATTATACAAGTGCACTAAAAAAAGGCTGCGGATGAACGGACCAAGTAAAACACGTTTACCTGACCTAATGTTCTTTCTTTGTGCTTAAGTCCAAGTATTAAAAGTCCAATAAATCTGAGAATAATACTATTGGATAGACTAGAAAGTACAGTTTTGTACCTACCATAAATGTAGATGTCCGATAGGCATGCATCTGCAGTCCTTACAAATGGGTTGTCCTGTCGTCAGGCAGCCCTTCGGTCGGCCGGATTCCAAAGTCTGGGTCTGGCCTCGGCTGGTGTCGCACTTCACCCGACGTCATAGCTGCAGTTCTTCGGGTATAAAGGCATCAGCCGACGCCATTTTCCTCAGTGTTTCTTGCCCCAGATGCCAGGTGCCCTCTAGGAAGGCTAAATTTGGATAAATGCAAATGGTTCCAAATAGTAGAGAGCAAACAAAAAATAAGCATGTATGTACATTTTTACAAACAAATACACCATAATAGATTCCCCCAGCTAGCTACAAGATGGGCAAATACCCTAGGAGTACCACAGAGGGGAAGGAGGGTGGGTAATCCTGACTGCAGATGCATGCCTATCGGACATCTACATTTATGGTAAGTACAAAACTGTACTATGTCCTTCAAGGATGCATCTGCAGTCCTTACAAATGGGTAGAATACCATAGCCAAACTGGGGGAGGAGGAGAAATAACATTATGGTGCAGTTAAGATTCCTTGCAAAACAGCAGTGGCAAAACCTGCTCGGGATCTGGAGTTTAAAGGTAAATTATAATGCTTGGCAAATGTATGCACGGAGCTCCAAGTAGCAGCCTCTAAAATGTCTTTGGTAGCCACTCCTCGTAAAAAAGCTGTGGTAGTGGCTGTAGCCCTTGTAGAGTGAGGCCTGATGTTTTCTGGAGTTTTCTTCCCATGGTAGGAGTAACAAAATCTAATGCAATTTCCAATCCACTTAGAGATTGTCTGTTTTGAAATTGCTTTTCCTTCCATTCCTGTTGCATATGCCACCAGTAGCTGGTCAGTTTTTCTGTTGCTCTTGGTCCTGTCCAGGTAGTAACGTAATTGTCTATGTACATCCAAGGTATGCAACAGTCCTTCTCCCCTGTTCTGTGGGTTGGGGAAGAATGTAGGTAGGTGGATAGCGTGATTTAAAGATACCCTAGAGACCACCTTTGGCATAAAAGTAGGATTAGTTCTCATGGACACTCTATCTTGATGGAAGATCAGGAAGGGCTGTACTGCCATTAATGCCTGTAGCTCAGATACCCTTCTTGCTGAAGTGATTGCAAGCAGGAAAGCAGTTTTCCATGATAAGTATTGTAATTCTGCTGTTGCTGCTGGTTCGAAAGGAGGTAGTGTCAATTTTTCTAGCACAAAGTTCAAGTCCCATGCTGGCAATGGTGGCTTCCTAGGTGGTTTTACATTTTTAATTCCTCTCAGAAACTGCCTGAGCAGAGGATGTGAGAAGACTGGAGGATCCAAGTTGTATTCTGCTGAAATGGCTGATGCATGAATCTTAATGGAAGAATAGGACAGGCCGTTGTGGAAGAGCTCTGCCAAGTATTCCAGGATGTTAGCTATGTTTACCAGTGACACATTCTCTCCTTTTGCTGTACTCCAAATGAGATATCTTCTCCATTTTGCTGAATAATTTTTTCTTGTTGAAGGTCTGCGAGCCTCCAAGATAATGTCTTTAACCCTTTGAGATAAATCTGGGTTATTTGGTCTTATGCAATGTTCCAGGCAGCCAGCTGCAGTGTTTTCAGGTTTGGATGCAGGGTTTTGAAGTTGTTCTGTGTTAACAGCAAGGGAACTAGGGGCAGAGGCCATATTTGTTCCAGAGACATACTCCTCAGTAATGGGTACCAATGTTGCCTTGGCCAGTCTGGAGCTATCAGGATGATCCTTGGACGGTCTTCTTTGATCTTCAATAGCACCTTGTGCATCAAAGGAAGAGGTGGGAATGCATATGCTGTCAGGTTTTTCCAACTGAAAGATAGGGAGTCCACTTTCCAAGCAAGTGGGTGGTACGTCCTTGTGCAGAATTTTTCAGTTGGTGATTGTGTGGGGATGCAAATAAGTCTATTTCTGGTAGTCCCCATTTCCTTGTAATGGTTTTGAAGATGTCCGGATGCAGCATCCATTCGTGGGCATCCGTGGCAGTTCTGCTTAGGATGTCTGCTAGTATATTTTCTTTTCCTGGCACAAAATTGCTTGTAACTGAATGTTGAAGCTCAGTGCCACATTCCAGAGGTCCATTGCCATCCGGCATAGAGGGTATGAATGTGTGCCTCCCTGCTTGTTGATGTACCACAACTGTGGTGTTGTCCGTCCTTATCAGCAGTTGACCCTGTCAAGAAATGGTCTGAATGCCTGAATTGCCAGTTTTACTGCCAGCATTTCCTTTTGATTTATGTGTAGGTGCAGCTGGTCTTGAGTCCATAAGCCTTGTATGCACTTGTCCAGCATGTGTGCCCCCCCAACCGAAGTCTGAAGCGTCTGTTGTGATGGTCTGGCTTGGTTGAGTGCTGTGGAAGGGCAGTCCCTTGTTTGTTTGACAGGCCTGAGCCCACCATTGGAATTCTTGCTTCAGGCATGGAATTATTAGAATTTGGGTTTCTAGGCTGTGCTTGTGCTGAGACCATAAATTCCTTAGGTACCACTGTAACTTTCTCATATGTAGTCTGGCATGTGGAATCAATATTATGCAGGATGCCATGTAACCGAGAGCTTGCAGGACTTTTCTTGCTGTTAGCTGGTTCTGCTTTGTTAATGCCATGAAGTAGAAAGGAGTTGCTCCTGTTTTTCTACTGTCAGGAATGCCATTTGTTTTGATGTGTCCAGATCTGCACCCAAGAAGGTTATCCTTTGGGATGGTATCAGCCTTGACTTTTTTATACTGACTGTGTATCCCAGGGCTTGTAGTAGATGAATGACCCTTTGCAAATCTTTTGTTAATTTGTTTTTGTTGTCCGCTTGTAACAGGCAGTCGTCCAGGTAAGGGTAAATTTGAATTCCCTGAAGCCTGCAATGAGCAATTACTGATGCCAGGCATTTTGTGAATACTCTGGGCAGTAGATAAGCCAAAGGGCAATGCTGAGAATTGATAATGCTCTGATCCTGCAAGAAATCTGAGGTATCTTCTGCAATTTGGTCATATGGGGACGTGCAGGTATGCCTCCTTGAGATCTAGAGTTACCAGCCAAGACTCCTTGCCCAGCATGGGAAGAAGCTGCTGTAGGGTCAGCATTTTGAATTTTGGAACAATGAGGTATGTGTTTAAAGCGGACAGGTCGAGAATAGGCCTCCATTGGTTTTCTTTTCTTGGTACCAGGAAAAGTCTGGAGTAAAATCCTTGCCCTTGTTCCATAGATGGTACCCTTTCTACAGCTCTCATCCTTAGTAAGTGAGTTATTTGTTCTAGAGCTTCTGTCTTCTGATTTGGAAGTAGGTTTGGCATTCCTCTCTTCCTTGGTAGAGTATGGAAGTGAAACCTGTAACCTTGGTCTATTGTCTGTAAAATCCATTTGTCTCCTGTGATGTAATGCCAGTTTACTGAAAATAAGGCTAGCTTCCACCTAAGGGTGCCTCTTGTTGTTCCCTGGTAGGCGGTGCCAGAGCCAAGTCACTGTGATTGTCCTGTGGAAGTGGTGGTGGTGGCTGGATCTGTGGCTGTACCTCGCTGGTTGTTAGCCTGCCACTGATGTCCCCTGTAGGCACCTCTGGATTGACCCCTGCCTCTTGAGCGTCTATTCCTGCCTCTCGGAGCTCTGGAGGTGTCTGGAAAGGACCAATTCTTGGAAGGCCAGTTCCTGCTAAACCTTGGAGGCTGGACCTGCAAGAAATCCTTGACTGTCTGGACAGATTTTGCTTTCACTTCCACCTTCTTCAGCACCTGCTGTGCAGGGGATCCAAACAAATTGAGCTTATCCATGGGAGCATCTAGGAGCTTTGATTTAACATGGTCTGGTAAGGACTGTTCTTTTAACCATGCATGTCTTCTGATCACTGTGCCAGTCATGGCTGATCTAAAGGAAGCCTCCAGTGCATCATAGCTGCATTTTAAGGAATGATTACCGACCTACTGAATGTTATGTACCATTTCCTGTACAGATTTTTTGTCTAATGGTTCATCCGAGGACAGTTTTTTAGTTAACTGGTCTAACATAAATTCCTGATACTGAATCATGTGGAATTGACAGTTCAAGGCCCTAGCTGAAAGAGTAGCAGAAGTGTAAACTTTTTTACCCCATCTCTCTAAGGCCCTAGAATCCCTTTCAGAGGGGAGGGGGTTTTTGGTAGAGGTAGCTGCTACAGCCTTGGGTCCCTGGGAGATAGTTTTGGGATCTGCAAAAGGGGCCTTATACAAATGATAATGTGTGTCCGGAACACTGTAGTACCTATCGGGCTTAGCAGGGGCCGGAGGAAGAGAATCAGGAGCAGTACAAGCATCATTAAAAGCATCATCCACAACAGTAAGTACTGGAGGAATGGCTAAAGGCCTATGCTGTGGCAAATGCAAAAAGGTTCTAAGCCTTTTCCTAGAGTCTGAGAAATCCTGGCCCTGCCATTGAAATTGTTCCCTCATAGCATGCAAGGTTTCCCCAAAAGAAAATTCCTCAGGCGGAGAGGCAGAAGGAATGGACTCTTCTGCATCAGAGTCCTCATAAGGAGAAAAAGGGGCCTCTGGAGGGTCTGAATTATCTGATTCATCAGAGGAGCCATCTGAAGAAACTGGCTCAGGGGGCTCTACTCTAGTCCTCTTCTTTGGAGGTGGGTGAGAGGCCCTGTCTGGATGTGGTTGGGATCCCCGGATCAAAGAAATGAGATCCTCTGCTAGACTAAGCATTTGTGAACTAGAACTGGGCCTGTGAGAGGGGGTCTTAGCAGGCACAGTTTTGGTAGTTTTTGCTGCTTTAGCCCTGGCAAAGGCCTTAATCGACATGGATGCAGGAGGCCTAGCAGCTCCACGTGCAGGGGTAGAAATATCCAAAGGGATAGTATCCGATAAATCCTGAGAACCTGCAGGAGCAGGTGGGATTTCAGTAGCAGATTCAGCCAAGCTGGAAGAGGCCTCGGTAAGTGGCAAGCTTTCGGCCGAAGGAAGAACCGTGGACTTAACCGCTGTTTCGGCCGAAACCGCGGACCGCGAGTGTCGGTCCTTTTCCTTGCGTTTTTTAGATATTTGCATAGTCGGAGGATCCGACGGCATAATGTAAGCAAAAGCGGAGCCGAAAAACTCTTCAGCAAATTCAGACAGACGTCTAAGCGTTCGTCAGTTGAAAGAAGCACAGGCTAGACAAGCTGCTACGTCGTGGTCTGGGCCTAAGCAAGGTAAGCAGTAAGAGTGGAAATCTTTATGAGGTATTTGTTTCCCACAATTTAAACAGTTATTCACTTTTTCTGACATCGGCTGAGGCAAGAAAGAGTCCCCAACGGGGTACTTAGCTTTTTAGAAGTCTTTGGTACTTGTAGTAGTAATCTCTGGTTCTGACCGACCGGCACTTGCGAACAGCTTCTGCTTCGGGCGCCACGCGGCAAGAAAGACTGAGGAAAATGGCGTCGGCTGATGCCTTTATACCCGAAGACCTGCAGCTATGACGTCGGGTGAAGTGCGACACCAGCCGAGGCCAGACCCAGACTTTGGAATCCGGCCGACCGAAGGGCTGCCTGACAACAGGACAACCCATTTGTAAGGACTGCAGATGCATCCTTGAAGGACATCTTATGTGGCAACTAACTACACATGCATGTACCTATCCAGGTATTAACAAAATGTCCTTTATACCTTGTATTCTCAGATTGAAGGATTTGGACAGAAGTAATTGACCTTGTTAACAGTATTGGACATACCGCTGTAAGAGAGTTGCGTTTAGTACTATGTTTCACATAGTTAGGTGAAGTTATAGACATTCATAACAGCCTAACGTGGTGGTTATATATTGTTAGGTCAGACTACTTCTAACTAGGAGGAACTTTCCTTACATTTGGTACACTTTTCCATAGGATTAACCCTAGTTCCAAAATCTAACTATTAACTACTGCAATTTGTTACAGCAAGTGAGTTTACAGACAACATTTTAGTTAATGCGTGACTCTTTGTAACTCGTGGACTTGCGGGAGTGGTGGTTTTGAAAGGATAAGCTGTAGTTTCTAAAAACACAATGTCACGACGAGGCTTCATATAGATATACATAAACATGAAACAGAAGAACTTGCAATTTACACATATACATTTTTTGTTAAAATTTTTAAAACAAAGGAAGTTAGAAATTGGATAGTACTATTAGTACAACCTGCAGTTGACGAGTAACAGGTTATAAAAACAATTTCTATAGAATCAGTATGTTCGCCACAACAATTGTGTGCTATTAGCATATCATGTGTTTTACCAAATTAATTTTAACTTACTGATTTTGCTATGGTCGTTTCCACCATAAGTGCGTTTGTATAGGTATAAGTGTAAATAGTACAAATGCTTTTATAAAATGGAGCCCAACAGTAAACATTGTGTTGGCATGGTTTGAACTTTTATGTTGGAGACTGACAGTACACATATAAAAGGGCAAGTACATTTATATCTTCAAGAATGGTATTACACAAGTGCACTTGTATTAGTATACACATAAGGAGCGCAGTGCACACTTGTATTATGGTGATTTTACAATGTATTAAACCATAAGGTCAGGTTCTCAGGTTTGTTGATAAACTTTTTTACTGTTGGACGATAAAGAAGAACAGAAAATGCTTGCTTTATGTGACATTGTTTTATGTGACCTTACTTGACAATATGTAACACAAAACTTTGATATTTTATAAGTATAATGTACATTAGGTGGATTTGTACCTTTAAAAAGCAGTGATGTCATGATCACTATAAAAAGGTGAAAAGGGGCGGAGTACAGGTGATTTGAAAAAGTTTCTGAACTGTTGGAAACGAAAAGCGTTTTATTTTGTGTTGTTTTAACTAACCAAATTTTATCGAAGTTGGTATCGCGTAAATAAATAACTTTTCATTTTGGAGCAATACGGTGTGGTCGAGATTTGGTTTATTGGACTTTTTACTACTTGGACTTGAGCACAAAGAAAGAACATTAGGTCAAGTAAACGTGTTTTACTTGGTCCGTTCATCCGCAGCCTTTTTTAGTGTTTGGTTCATCTTTTCTGAGTTTGTCAGTCATTATTATACAAGTGCAACTAACTCTGAGCAAGACCGCAATCCAAATGTGCAGCTTGCTACAGATCCCCGCCATGTCCCAGGATTCCCACTCCTCATTTCTTGATACACTGGAAGATATTAGGGTACAACCCAACACCCTAATAATGGGCAATTTCAACTACCCCACCATTAACTGTGAAAACTACTCATGTACTAACCCTTTTGCTAAACGTTTTCTGGAATTCATAAATTCCAACGCCTTGGATCAACTTATTCACACCCCCACCAGGGACAGCAATATCTTAGACCTGGTCATTACCAACATGGGCAACTGGTGTTCCACACCAGAGGTCAATTCCTCGTTAGTTAGATCTGACCACAAGCTAATCACCCTAGACATCCACATCCCACCCCCACCCCCCATTAGGGAAACCACTGCAAAAAAATTTCTCCAAAGCCAACGTGGCAAACTTCATGACACCCATGCAGACGGACAATAGAGGTACGACTGAAGCCTACACAAATGCACTTTATAAGCACTTACACGAATGCATGGATCGTGCAATCCTTAACAAAACCAAGATGCTAGCCTCCAAAAAAAAAAAGAAGCCCATCTGGTGGTCCCCTGCCATAAACAAACTGTACAACAGAAGAAAGAAACTTTTTTTTTTTTTTTTTTTGCAGCAAAGAGCAAAATCCCATGATTGGAGGAACTCCCTGGTCTCAGTAAGAAGCTGAAATCCCTCATTAAATCCTCCAAAGTTAGTTATGAAAACAAAATCGCCACTGATTCTAAAAGACAACTACGAAGTATTCTATAGCTATCTCAAGAATCTCAATGGCAACACTCAGATCTGCTCTAAGTTACAGCACAACGGCACTAAATATACAGAACCAACTGATATGGACAACATCCTGGCAGATAAGTTCAGTGCTAACTTTACCTCCCCTCTCACTCCCTAAAGGGCTCATCTCTATACCGGAAGAATGCAAAGTTCCTGTAATCACGGCTCCACAGGTAAAAACCACACTCTCCAAAGCCAAGAACACAGCATCCATGGGACCTGACAACATTCCAGGCTGTGTTATACATGAACTACAGAAAGTACAGTTTTGTACCTCCCATAAATGTAGATGTCCGAGAGGTATGCATCTGCAGTCCTAACAAATGGGTTGTCCTGCCTCAGGCAGCCCTTCGGTCGGCTGGATTCCAAAGTCTGGGTCTGGCCTCGGCTGATGTCGCACTTCACCCGATGTCATAGCTGCTGTCAATTGGGTATAAAGGCATCAGCCGACGCCATTTTCCTCAGTGTTTCTTGCCCCAGATGCCAGGTGCCCTCTAGGAAGGTTAAATTTGGATAAATGCAAATGATTCCAAACAGTAGAGAGCAAACAAAAATAAACATGTATGTACATATATACAAACAAATACACCATAATAGATTCCCCCAGCTAGCTACAAGATGGGCAAATACCCTAGGAGTACCACAGAGGGGAAGGAGGGTGGGTAATCCTGACTGCAGATGCATACCTCTCGGACATCTACATTTATGGTAGGTACAAAACTGTACTATGTCCTTCAAGGATGCATCTGCAGTCCTAACAAATGGGTAGAATACCATAGCCAAACTGGGGGAGGAGGCACTAAGAAGATTATGGTGTAGTTAAGATCCCTTGCAAAACAGCAGTGGCAAAACCTGCTCGGGATCTGGAGTATAAAGGCAGATTATAATGCTTGGCAAATGTATGCACGGAGCTCCAAGTAGCAGCCTCTAAAATGTCTTTGGTAGCCACTCCTCGTAAGAAAGCTGTAGTAGTGGCTGTAGCCCTTGTGGAGTGAGGTCTGATGTTTTCTTGAGTAGTCTTTCCATGAAAGAGCACCAAGTAGCAGCCTCTAAAATGTCTTTGGTAGCCACTCCTCATAAGAAAGCTGTAGTAGTGGCTGTAGCCCTTGTGGAGTGAGGTCTGATGTTTTCTTGAGTAGTCTTTCCATGAAAGGAGTAACAAAATCTAATGCAATTTCCTATCCATTTTGAGATTGTTTGGAAATTGCTTTTCCTTCTATTCCTGCTACATATGCTACCAGAAGCTGGTCAGTTTTTCTATTGTTCTTGGTTCTGTCCAGGTAGTAGCGCAATTGTCTGTGTACATCCAAGGTATGCAGTAGTCTTTCCCCCCTGTTCTGTGGGTTGGGGAAGAATGTTGGTAGGTGGATTGCTTGGTTCAATGATACCCTGGAGACCACCTTTGGCATAAAAAGTAGGGTTAGTTCTCAAGGACACTCTATCCTGATGGAAGATAAGGAAGGGCTGTACTGCCATTAATGCCTGTAATTCAGAAACCCTTCTTGCTGAAGTGATTGCAAGCAGGAAAGCAGTTTTCCAAGATAAGAACTGTAATTCTGCTGTTGCTGCTGGTTCAAAAGGGGAAGTGTTAACTTTTCTAGCACAAAGTTCAGGTCCCATGTAAGCAAAGGTGGCTTCCTAGGAGGCTTTACATTTTTAATTCCTCTCAGAAACTGCCTGAGTAGAGGATGAGAAGACTGGAGGATCCATGTTATATTCTGCTGAAATTGCTGATGCATGAATCTTGATGGAGGAGTAAGACAGGCCATTGTGGAAAAGCTCTGCTAAATATTCCAGGATGTTAGCTATGTTTGCCAATGATACATTTTCTCCTTTTGCTGTACTCCAAATGAGGTATCTTTTCCATTTTGCTGAATAAGTCTTCCTTGTGGAGGGTCTGCGAGCCTCCAGGATAATGTCTTTAACCCTCTGAGATAAATCTGGGTTATTTGGTTTTATGTAAGATTCCAAGCAGCTAGCTGCAGTGTTTTCAAGTTTGGATGCAGGATCTTGAAGTTGTTCTGTGTTAGCAGCAAAGGAACTAGGGGTAGAGGCCATGCGTGTGTCCGAGACATACTCCTCAGGAGCGGGTACAGTACAGTTTTGTACCTACCATAAATGTAGATGTTCGAAGATCCACATTGCTGCAGTCCTAACACTTGGGGTAGTCCGCTGTCCCAGTCGGCCCGAATACCAAAGTATAAGGCTGACGTCGGTCAAGGCGCATTTGTCTGACATCAGGACGTCAGGGTACAAATGTGCATGACCGACATCATATCCTCAGTCTTTTCTTGCCCCAGATGTCAGAAGACCCTAAAAAGATAAGGCCAAAACCAAAAAACACCAAAACACTCCTGTGCCTAAAATATGTACAATATATACAAATGTACAAAAAATAGAACCTCACCCACACAACCACCCCTAAACACAGAGGGAAGGAGGGAGGAATTGGACTGCAGCAATGTGGATCTTGAACATCTACATTTATGGTAGGTACAAAACTGTACTATGTTCTTCATCTCACATTGCTGCAGTCCTAACACTTGGGTAGAATCCCAAAGCAGAGGTAAGGGAGGATGGCTAAACTATAATGAAGCAGGAGCTGCCAAAATGCCCTGCAACACAGCAGTGGCAAAACCAGCCCTGGACTTAGAATAGAGAGGAAGGTGGTAATGCTTGGAGAAAGTATGCACTGAACTCCAAGTAGCTGCCTCCAAAATATCCTTAGTTGACACCCCCCTTAGAAATGCTGTTGAAGTGGCAGTAGCCCTAGTGGAATGAGGCCTAATCCCAGCTGGAATCTCCTTGCCATGATGGGAGTAACAGAATGCAATGCAAAACCCAATCCACTTAGATATAGTTTGTTTTGACACAGGCTTGCCCTGAGAACTCAAAGCAAAAGAAACAAACAACTGCTGAGACTGCCTAAAATCCCTAGTCCTGCTTAAATAATAACGCAACTGCCTGTGTACATCTAAAGTGTGCAAAATCTTTTCCCTATTTTGGGGATCTGCATAAAAAGTAGGCAAATGAATAGTTTGGTTTAAAGCCACACTAGAAACCACCTTAGGCATAAATGAAGGATTAGTACGTAATGATACCCTATCCTTATGAAAATCAAAAGGCTCCACCGCCATAAGGGCCTGCAATTCAGAAACCCTTCTTGCAGAAGTAATGGCCAACAAAAAAGCAGTCTTCCATGACAAATATTTCAACTCAGCAGTAGCAGGCTCAAAAGGTTGTAGAGTAAGTTTCTCCAACACAAAATTGAGGTCCCAAGCAGGAGTAGGAGCTCTGTGGGGTCTTATATTCTTTGCCCCTCTAAGAAATTGCTTGAACAAAGGATGAGAAAACAATGGTGGGTCACAATCATAGTGAGCTGAAATTGCTGCAGCATGAATCTTAATGGAAGAGAAAGACAAACCTTTGTCCAATAGCTCAGTAAGATATTGAAGAGCCACACTCAAATTAGGCTCAGAAACATCCAGATCCTTTGCTGCACTCCAAAATAAAAATCTCTTCCATTTTTCTGCATACACTTTACGTGTACTAGGTCTTCTGGCTTCCATAATCACATTCAAAACTTGTTGAGGAAGTTGAGACCTGCTGTGGTTCAAAACAGAATATGCCAGGCTGTTAGATGAAGAGAGTGAAGCTTGACATTGAGTAGATGACCGTCCCTCTGAGACAAAAGGTGTGGAATTAAAGGTAAAGACCATGGAGGCTTTCTTACCAGATTCCTCAGTAATGGGTACCAGTGTTGCCGAGGCCAATCTGGAGCTATCAAAATCATCCTTGGCTTGTCTTGTCTGACCTTTAGGAGTACCTTTGGGAGGAGAGGCAGAGGTGGAAAGGCATACACATGAAGATTTTCCCAACTGAACGAAAGAGCATCCACTTTCCAAGCTGTGTGATGAAAACTTTTCGTGCAAAACTTTGGCAGCTGGTGGTTTAGTGGAGAAGCGAACAGATCTATGTCTGGAGTTCCCCATGACACTGTCAATTTTGAAATACATGAAGATCCAGTTTCCACTGTGGGGATCCATGATTTGCCTGCTTAACACATCTGCTAAGGAGTTCTGTGCTCCTGGCAGAAACCTTGCCTGAAGAGTAAGCTGCAAGCTGAGCGCAGTCTCCCACAAAATCATTGCTTGCCTGCATAGAGGATAAGAATGTGTTCCCCCTTGCTTGTTGATGTACCACATGACAGTTGTGTTGTCTGTTAGAATCAACACCTGCCCTGGAAGAAGTAACTCCTTGAAAGCCATCAATGCAAACTGGACTGCTAACATCTCCTTCATGTTGATATGTAGATGCTGTAGTCTGGCAGGCCACTTGTCTTGTATCCACTTTCCATTCAGATGAGCTCCCCAAGCTATGTCTGAGGCATCTGTCGTTAGAATCTGACTCGCCTCTGGCCGGGTCACAGAGAGTCCCTTGTTTAGGTGACATTCCTGAGCCCACCACAAAAATTCCATTTGAATGCAAGGTATTATTTGAATGACAGTGTCCAGATCCTGGCAGTGCTGTGTCCATACATTTTTGAGATACCATTGTAGCTTCCTCATATGCAGTTTGGCATTGGGAAGCACCAGAATACAAGATGCCATGAACCCTAATGCTTGAAGGACTGTCCTTGCAGTCAGCACGGACTGATGAGATAGTTGATGGAAGTAAAGGGATAGACTCTTTTGTTTGTCCGGGTTAAAAGGCCATCTGGGCTGCTGTATTCAGTCTCACACCCAGAAAGCACATGTCTTGAGAGGGTACTAGACTGGACTTTATTTCGCTCACAGAATACCCCAGGCATCTTAGCACTGCTATCACATATTCCAGATGCTGAAGAAGCTCGTCCTTTTCTTGAGCCAGAATCAGACAGTCGTCCAAGTAAGGATAGATTTGTATTCCTTTTAGCCTGAAAAAGCTACAACTGGAGCCAGAACTTTTGTGAATACTCTGGGCAGTAGATAAGCCAAAGGGCAATGCAGAGAACTGATAATGGGAATTTCCAGCTCGAAACGCAGATACTTCCTGCAACTGAGTCTGATAGGCACATGAAGGTAAGCCTCCTTGAGATCTAAAGTTACCATCCAGTGATCTTTGCCCAGCAGAGGTAAAAGCTGTTGTAACGTCAACATTTTGAACTTGGGAATGTCCAAATAAGTGTTGAGGATAGACAAATCCAAAATTGGTCTCCACGTGTTCCCCTTTTTGGTACTAGGAACAGGCGAGAATAAAATCCTAGGCCCCTTTCTGGCACAGGAACCGGCTGAATGGCCCCTATCTGGAGCAACAGAGAAATTTGCTTGTGAGCCGCTTTTCTTTGTATAGGAGGAATGTCTGGCATGCCTTTGAAAGGAGGCAAGGTATGGAAATAAAACCTGTAACCGTGGTGAACGATATCAAATACCCATCTGTCTTGGGTAATAACACTCCAGTTTTCTTTGAAAAGTGCCAGCCTTCCTCCCAAAGGTGCTGCCAGACGAGAAGGCTCTGGCAGCTGAAAAGGCAAGTCATTGGGTCTGCTTACGAAAGGACTGACCCCTGCCCTCACCAGAAGACTGGGCAGGCGAACTGCCTGCTCTAGGCCTAAAAGAACCTTGAGCTCTACCCCTAGACTGAGAATCATAAGAAGGATAAGTCCACCCCTTAGTAGGCCAATTTCTACTAAACTTTGGAGGCTGAACCTGCAAAAAATCTTTAACAGTCTGCATAGACTTAGCCTTGTCCTCCATTTTCTGTAAAACTGCGTCCACAGGCGCACCAAATAACACATCAGATTGTAAAGGAGCATCTAAAATCCTTGTCTTTACATGTTCAGCTAAATTCTGATCCCTGAGCCAGGCGTGCCTGCGAAGAACAGAACCAGTGGCTGCCACCCTCGAAGAGGCCTGTACAGCATCAAAACCACATTGCAAGGAATGCTTACCCACCTGTTCAGAAACATGAACTAAATCCTGCAACTCTTTACACTCAATACCAGAGCATCTACCTTAGACTTCAATTGTGAAAGGAGATAATTTTGGTATTTCAACATGTGAAACTGGCAATTCAAAGCCCTCATGGCTAAAGTGGAAGAAGTATACACCTTTTTCCCCATCTATCCAAAGCCCTTGCCTCTATCAGAAGGAACAGGATTTTTAACAACAGAAGCCTTAACACCTTTAGGGCCCTGAGAAACAGTTTCTGGGTCTGCCCTAGGACTCTTAAAAAGATACTTATGAGCTTCAGGCACCCTATAATACCTGTCCGGTTTAACTGGGGCAGGAGGCAAAGAATCAGGGTTCAGGGAAGCCTCTGCAAAAACATCCTCTACCACATCCAGAACAGGAGGTATAGCTAAAGGCCTATGCTGGGGTAGAAACAAAAATTCCCTAAGCCTTTTCCTAGAATCAGAGAAATCTTGACCTTCCCATTTAAAATGCTCCCTCATGGAATGAAGGGTCTCTGAAAAAGAAAAATCCTCAGGAGGAGAAGCCGAAGGTGTAGAGTCATCTACATCAGAATCAGAATAAGGAGGATACTCCTGCAAGTCTTCAGTCAAGACTCAGAAGCCTCCGAACACTGCTCAAAACTCTCAAGCTCAGGTTCCACCCTAGGCCTCTTATCAGGGGGGGGCATAGAACCTCTAATCATAGTAATCAAATCTTCTGCCATTTTAAGCATATGTTTCTTAGGCAGAGACCCTGAAGAACTAGGGGAGACCCCCACTGAAGTTAACCCTGGCCTGCCTCTAGAAGGAGCCTTGGAAACAGAAGGGGAGGGCCTAACCACCTTAGGAAGGGAGGGGAGAACAGCTACCTGAGAAGCCCCTTCAGCCTGGCCTACCTCCTGAGAGGACACATCTTGTAACATTAAAGTCTCTCCCTGAGAATCCAAAGGAACTTCTGGTAGAACCACCGGCTCCACCGAGCCCTCTAAAGAACCGACGTCCGGGACAGACGGTTCTTCCACCCTAGGCTTCGCTGCTTTGTCCTTGCGCTTTTAGACGAAGCGGCCGGAGCATCCGGCGGCATGTTGTAATTACAACGCTTCCCAAAACTAACCTGGCACAATCTAATCTTTTAATAGTGCGTTTGTTAAATCTAGCACAAGAGCGACAGCCAACAACGTCGTGCTCAGGCCCTAAGCAAGGTATACACAATGTATGGTAATCTCTATGAGGTATCTGTTTCCCACAAGAAATACAGTTATTCACTTTTCTGACATCCGGTTAAATACTGAGGCAAGAAAAACCAAAATATTCCCAACGGGTACTTAGCCAACTTTGATTCGGTCTGAAACTCCGACTTCAGAAAATTTCAGAACGCCAACCTGCACTCGCAATACTGCTTCTGCATCGGACCATGCGGCAAAAAAGACTGAGGATATGACGTCGGTCATGCGCATTTGTACCCTGACGTCCTGATGTCAGACAAATGCGCCTTGACCGACGTCAGCCTTATACTTTGGTATTCGGGCCGACTGGGACAGCGGACTACCCCAAGTGTTAGGACTGCAGCAATGTGAGATGAAGAACATCAATGCTGCCTCGGCCAGTCTGGAGCTATCAGTATGATCCTTGGGTGATCTTCTTTGATCTTCAGTAGCACTTTGTGCATCAAAGGAAGAGGTGGGAATGCATATGCTGTTAGGTTTTCCCAACTGAAGGATAGGGAGTCCACCTTCCAAGCAAGTGGGTGGTATGTCCTTGTGCAGAATTTTCTCAATTGGTGGTTGTGTGGGGATGCGAACAGGTCTATTTCTGGTAGCCCCCATTTCTTTGAAATGGTTTTGAAGATGCCCGGATGCAGCATCCATTCGTGGGCATCCGTGGTAGTTCTGCTTAAGGTGTCTGCTAGTATATTTTCTTTTCCTGGCACAAATATGGCCTGGAGCTGAATGTTGAGGTTCAGGGCCACATGCCACAGGTCCATTGCCATCCGGCATAGAGGATATGAATGTGTGCCTCCCTGCTTGTTGATATACCACAACTGTGGTGTTGTCCGTCCTTATCAGCAAATGACCTTGTTGAAGAAGCGGTCTGAATGTCTGAATTGCCTGTTTCACTGCCAGCATCTCTTTTTGATTTATGTGTAGGTTCAGCTGGTCCTGTGTCCATAGGCCTTGTATACACTTGTCTGCCATGTGTGCCCCCCAACCGAGGTCTGAGGCATCCGTGGTAATAGTCTGGCTTGGGTGAGGTCTGTGGAAGGGCAGTCCTTTGTTCAACTGACAGGCCTGAGCCCACCACAGGAATTCTTGCTTCAGGCATGGAATTATTGGAATTTGGGTTTCCAGGCTGTGCTTGTGCTGAGACCATAAATTCCTTAGGTACCACTGTAACTTCCTCATATTTAGTCTGGCATGTGGGATCAATATTATGCAGGATGCCATGTAACCCAGGGCTTGCAGGACTTTCCTTGCTCTAAAGCTGGTTCTGCGTTGTTAATGCCATGAAATAGAGAGATAGTTGTTTTTGCTTTTCTGCTGTGAGAAATGCCATTTGATTTGATGTGTCCAGTTCTGCACCCAAGAATGTAATCCTTTGGGATGGTACCAGTCTTGACTTTTTTATGTTGACTGTGTATCCCAAGGCCTGCAATAGGTGAATAACCTTTTCCAAATCTTTTGTTAATTTGATCTTGTTGTCCGCTTATATCAGGCAGTCGTCCAGGTATGGACAAATTTGAATTCCCTGAAGCCTGCAATGAGCAATTACTGATGCCAGGCATTTCGTGAATACTTTGGGCGCAGTAGATAAGCCAAAAGGCAATGCTGAGAATTGATAATGCTCTGATCCTGCAAGAAATCTGAGGTATCTTCTGCAATCTGGTCGAATAGGGACGTGCAGGTATGCCTCCTTGAGATCTAGAGTCACCAGCCACGACTCCTTGCCCAGCATGGGAAGAAGTTGCTGTAGAGTCAGCATTTTGAATTTTGGAACAATGAGATATGTGTTCAGAGCGGACAGGTCGAGAATAGGTCTCCAGTGGTTTTCTTTTCTTGGCACCAGGAAAAGTCTGGAATAAAATCCTTGTTCCATAGCCGGTACCTTTTCTATAGCTCTCATCCTTAGTAAGAGGTTGATTTGTCCTAGAGAGTTTGTTTTTTGGTTTGGTGGCAGGTTTGGCATTCCTCTCTTCCTTGGCAGAGTATGGAAGTGAAACCTGTAACCTTTGTCTATTGTCTGTAAAATCCATTTGTCTCCTGTAATGTGATGCCAGTTTACTGAAAATAAGGCTAGCTTTCCGCCTAAGGGTGCTTCCAGTTGTTCCCTGGTAGGCGGTATCAGAGTCAAGTCACTGTGACTGTCCTGTGGAAGTGGTTGTAGGTGGATCTGTGGCAGTACTTCTCTGGTTGTTAGGCTGCCACTGACGTCCACTGTAGGCACCTCTGGATTGACCTCTGCCTCTTGAGCGCCTATTTCTGCCTCTCTGTGCTCTGGTGGTGTCTGGAAAGGACCAATTCTTCGAAGGCCAATTTCTACTAAACCTAGGAGGCTGGACCTGTAAGAAATCCTTGACTGTTTGGACAGATTTTGCTTTCTCTTCCACCTTCTTTAACACTTGCTGTGCAGGGGAGCCAAACAAACTGAGTTTCTCCATGGGAGCATCTAGGAGCTTTGACTTTACATGGTCTGGTAAGGATTGCTCTTTTAACCATGCATGCCTTCTGATCACTGTACCAGTCATAGCTGATCTAAAGGAAGCCTCCAGTGCATCATAGCCGCATTTTAAGGAATGATTACTGACCTGCTGAGTGTTATGTACCAAATCCTGAAGGGACTTACGGTCTATAGGTTCAGGAGAGGATAGTTTTTTATTTAGCTGATCTAACAAAAATTCCTGATACTGAATCATGTGGAATTGACAGTTTAAGGCCCTAGCCGAAAGAGTAGCAGAAGTATAAACTTTTTTACCCCATCTCTCTAATGCTCTAGATTCTCTTTCAGAGGGGAGGGGGTTTTTGGCAGTTGCTACAGCCTTAGGGCCCTGAGAAATAGTTTCAGGGTCTGCAATAGGAGCCTTATACAAGTGATAATGTGCGTCCGGGACCCTGTAGTAATCTGTCGGGCTTAGCAGAGGCCGGGGGAAGAGAGTCAGGGGCAGTACAAGCATCACTGAATGCATTATCCACAACTGTTAGTACTGGAGGAATGGCTAAAGGCCTATGCTGTGGCAAATGTAAAAAGGTCCTTAGCCGTTTCCTAGAATCTGAAAAATCCTGGCCCTGCCATTGAAATTGCTCCCTCATAGCATGCAAGGTTTCCCCAAAAGAAAATTCCTCAGGAGGAGAGGCAGAAGGAATGGAGTCTTCTGCATCAGAATCCTCATATGGAGAATAAGGGCCTTCTGGAGGATTTGAGTTTTCTGAATCATCAGAGGAGTAATCTGTAGAAACTGGTTCAGGGGGCTCTGCTCTAGGCCTCTTCTCTGGAGGGGGATGAGAGGCCCTGTCAGGATGAGGTTGGGATCCCCTGATCAATGAAATGAGATCCTCTGCCAGGCTGAGCATTTGGGAACTAGAGCTAGGCCTGTGCGAGGGGGTTTTAGTAGGCAAGGCCTTAGAAGATTTAGCTGCTTTAGCCCTAGAGAAAGCCTTGATAGACATGGATGCAGGGGGCCTAGCAGCTCCACGTGCAGGAGTAGATATGTCTAAAGGAATAGTATCTGATAAATCCTGGGTGCCTGCAACAGCAGGAGAAATTTCAGTAGCAGATTCAGCCATGCTGTGTGAGGCCTCTGCTATAGGAGGTATGCTTTCGGCCGAAGGAAGAACCGAGGACTCTGTTTCAGCTGAAACCGAGACACTCGCGGTTGGCTTAACTGTGGTTTCGGCCGAAACCGCGGACCGCAAGTGTCGGTCCTTTTCCTTACGCTTTTTAGCTAATTGTGAAGTCGGAGTCTCCGACGGCATTTTGTAAGCAAAAGCGGGACTAAAAAACTCCTCCGCAAACTCCGACCGACGTCTAAGTGTCCGTCGGTTGAAGGAAGCACAGGCTAGACAAGCTGCTACGTCGTGGTCTGGGCCTAAGCAAGGAAGGCAGTAAGAGTGGAAATCCTTATGAGGTATTTGTTTCCCACAAGTTAAACAATTACTTACTTTTTCTGACATCGGCTGAGGCAAGAAAGAGTCCCCAACGGGGTACTTAGCTTTTTAGAAGTCTTCGGTAGTAGAAATCTCTGGATCTGACCGACCGGCACTTGCGAACAGCTTCTGCTTCGGGCACCGCGGCAAGAAAGACTGAGGAAAATGGCGTCGGCTGATGCCTTTATACCCAATTGACAGCAGCTATGACGTCGGGTGAAGTGCGACATCAGCCGAGGCCAGACCCAGACTTTGGAATCCGGCCGACCGAAGGGCTGCCTGAGGCAGGACAACCCATTTGTTAGGACTGCAGATGCATCCTTGAAGGACATCGAACCGGCACCCCACCCAAGTACCATGTTCAATCATAGCCTCACCTCAGGCTTTGTGCCCACAAAATGGTGCACAGCGATCGTTATCCCACTCCACAAAGGGGGAGCCACCACAGACCCTGGGAACTACTGCCCCATTAGCCTGACGAGCCTGGTCTGCAAGGCTATGGAATGTATCATCATGGAACTTATAAACAATGACACTGGTAATCTCCAAACCCTGGACCCCACCCAGTTCGGGTTTGTAAAGGGCAGATCATGTCTCCTGAACCGGATAAGACTTCTTTGATGCAGTCACCAAAGCCGCAGATGAGGGTAAGGTGGTTCACACAGCCTATCTAGATCTCACCAAGGCTTTCAACACCATCCCCCACTCTGGAATTATAGATAAACTCACTAAACTAGGTATAACTCCCTATATCACAAGATGGGTTGCCAACTGGCTCACTGACAGAACCCACAATGTGAAAGTAGCAGACTCTAAATCTGGCGTCAGACCAATTACAAGTGGGGTACCACAGGGTTCAGTCCTGGGTCCTCTCCTGTTTTGGTATCCACTTCTCTGAAGTACAGGCTAACACAGAAGGTCTTTGGCTAACGAAGTTCGCAGAGGACTGCAAACTAGGAGCCATAATCTAAATTCTTAAAGGTGTGGACATCCTACAAATGGGTCTCACTGAGACAGATGCCTGGTGTCAAAGCCATGACCTCAAGCTCAATGCCAAAAAGTGCACTGTCATCCCATGAAGTACCACATAGGCAGTAGTCTACTTAACACCGAAAGTGTGAGACCTTGGGACACAGGTGGACAGTAGTCTCTCCTTAGACAATCACATCACCACAGTAGTCAGGAAATCCTTCTACATGGCACACCTCATCACAAAAGGTTTCTCATCCAGGAAAAAAAAAAAAAAAAAAAAAAAGAGGTCATTGTTCTTCTCTACTCGTCAATCATTAGACCCATTATAGAGTACAGCGCCCCTTTTGGTATGTACCTCACAAGACATCTACAACTGGAAAGGCCGCAGAAATACCTCACAAAGAGGATTACCGGCCTCAAACAGATGCCATATGCAAACAATCTCAAACAACTCCAGCTTTACTCAGTCGTATTTCGCCTACTCAGAAGCAATCTCTGCCTAACATACAAAGCTATGTCAAACCCAGAGCTGTTGGACATGCTCCACTTAAAGAAATCCCAGTCCCTGCAAGCTACACACTCTAGAGACTCAAACCTTGTCACCACAATAAACAGAACATGCTGGAGGGATAGATTCCTGTCCCAGAGACTTCCCATACTCTGGAACAAACTACCTATCTATATCAAACAAAGCTCCTCATTAGCACTCTTCAAGAAACATCTTGATGGATGGGAGATAGGAAATTCACCCCAGGGACCACTTCTGTGGCTCTGCTCAACAGGTTCACATGAAAATAATTTTCTTAGGTAGCGAAAGCCAGGGTACAATTTTGGCTAGGCTTATATAGGCCCTAGGGTCAATAGCCTCGTACCTACCTATGAACCTATATGGGCTGCACATTGGGCTCTCCTTAACAGGAGATGCCTTCTGTTATAAATACTGCAACAGTGACACGGATATCATATGTGACGTACAAGGTATGTAAAGGGTTGTTTTCTATTAATGTGTGTGTGCCTACATCTTAAGTGATAATTTAATAAAAGTGTTTAAAAAAAATAGAAGCAGTGTGTGTGTACACATGTATATGTACATACACACAAAGCTGTATGGGGCAGATGTGTGTAAGTGTGTACGTATGTTAAGAGGAAGAAGGGCAGGAATGACAACGGGAGTTCGTCAGAGGCAGAAATTTAACAGTGCCAAACTATTACACTTACACCACAAAACTTATTCAAATGGAAGAAAATCTTAAGGAATTCTGATCTTAAATCATAAAGAAAGGAAAGGCCTTATCTGCATTCAGCAAGAGCCAAAAGAAACAATAGGCATCAGAATCCCATCTTACTGCAGTGGTGGTAAACAAAATCTGAGGTACAATGAGGGCAGAGGGAAATTATGGGTAGAGGGGAGGAGTCGGAGCCTTTGATCCAACAGACAAAGTTGTCAGCTTCAGATCCCATACACACCAACAGTTGAGGTGGGTGGGAAAAAACATTGCATCTTTATAGATCTGATTGTCTCCGTGTCTGTCCAAGATCATAACATCATAACTATCACAGCAACTAACAAAACAAAGAAAAAGAATGGAATTCCAACTTCTTGATAAAAACTTCCAGGAAGACTGGACGCCCTGCTACAAGCAGTCATCTGTGGGTAATCAAGATGTTTCTACGCACTTTGTACACACAAAATGTTGGAGCCCTTGGGTCCTTAACCAGTTTTTGTAAATATTTCTCTGAGACACAGAATGAAAAAAGTTAGCGTGTTTTCATTCTTCAACTGATGGGCTCGGATGTCATCCCTTGGATCCAACTCGGAAGTTGCTAAAGCTCATGGCAACCAAGAACTCTCGAACTTCTCCCGCAACCATAATGCACCAACCCCAATCATCTCAGATCTTGTTTGTTGCCTTAGTAGAAAGTAAACCATGGAATTCTTTTACTATAATTACTATTATAATGGAAAAACTATATCTGGAGCTTATATATATATTAAAAAAAAAAAGGACATGTATAGGTGCATTAAGCACTCATTCTTCCAGAAGCCATAAGGATGGGGGTTGGTGGGAGGGGAGATGAGGAAGAATGAAAATGGACAATACAAATGGAAAGTTATGGTGAGTACATAACATCTTTATCTGATGTTGTCAATTTTCATTCTGACCACAACTGGATAGGACAGAGACCCCAGCTACTTAATTTCTAAGGCAGACTCAAGGAAGGATATTCCTGAGCACCACAGAACCAAAAGATGCCTTTCCTCTGGAGACTAGATCTAATTTGTAATGAGTAATAAAGGTATGAGGAGTAGTCCAAGTAGCTGCTGCACAAATGTCATCCATGGACACTTTGGACTCAAAAACTAAGGAAGCTGCCATGGATCTGGTAGAGTGGGCTCAAACAGGTTTTGTCAGAGCAATGCCCTATTTGTTATACACAAAGAAAATGCAATTTGTTATACATCTAGATAAAGAAACTTTAGTAACTGGTTTACCCAATGTTGATTCAAATATAAAACAAATCAGAGTCTCTGATTTTTTTTGTCCTACGTAAGTAAAAACGTAGAGTCTATGAACATCCAATAAAATGCAACACATTCATCTCAGTTAGAAAATTTTGGGAAGGAATACTGGCAAATTAATCTACTGATTTACATTGGATTCTCACATCACCTTTGGGAAAAATGACTGGTTGGTATGCAAGACAACTCCGTCTTTGTGGAAAATCAAGTATGGAGGTTTTGAGCACAATGATTGGATCTTAGGAATTCTTCTGGCTGAGGTAATGGCTACCAAGAAAATTGTCCATGAAACATATAGGAGTTTGCATGCAGCGGAGGGTTGAAAGGGAGTCTGTAAGAAGCACAAGGTTTAGGTCCCAAAGGGGGAGGGTCTTTAAAGGGTAGCTTTAATAGTAGAATGCCTTTCAAAAAATAAATAAATAAAACTTTGCTCAACTTGTGGGATGCTACAGAAGAACCATTTATTCCAACATGAAAATTAGAAATCACTGATAATTGAACTTTAACAGTAGAACTAGCTCCTTCTTCAAAAAGATGCGCTAGAAATTCCAGGATATTATGCATGGGGGCTGAGAAAGGTTCAATATTAAGTTTGAGAGGCAAAGAGCAAATCTCTTTCATTTGCTGGAGTACAGCTTTCTGGTGGAAGGTTTACGGGAGGACAAAAGAATATCACGAACAGGAGAAGAGAGCATAGGACAAACCAAGAAGCAATGAAAAAAACCTTGACAAACTAAGAAAAACACAGAGAACTGCACAGTGATAAGTGAGTCAGTATACTCAATATAAAGCAAAATAGCTTATAAACTGCAAATACGTCCACAAAATAAATATCCTTTTATTTAAACCAACAAAAACATTACACTTAGTGCTTTCATCCCAACTTAAAGGGATTTCAGAGTAACGTATCATTCCAAATACACGGTTTAGATTGGCAAAAGCCAGTGAAAATACACTGCAGCACAAAAAAAAGTCCCAATTTAAAATAATGTAACATTAAAGCTATAATATTACAAAACAAGACAATGACATGCAACTGTAAAACAAGAATACCCAAAATTCAACATACTAAAAAAATCAGTGTTAACATATATACACAAACTAAAAATAGACTTAAAAAAAATCAAAATTGAAAAACATTAAATATACAAAACTCTTACCTAAATCAAAAAACATTGGTGCTATAATAATGGTTATAAACTAGTACAATAATGCCCTCAATTTAAGGAAACAGGAAAGGGAAATAGAATCATTAAGGCCATTAGGCTGGTGGCATTAGTCTTAATCTGCCACTCAGCCTCCTTATGCTCAAGTTGCATTTTCCATGGTGCACTCTTCCATCCAATTGCATCATGTATACAATAAAAAAAAAAAAAAATTCACGCCCTTCATTTGTCTGGAAATGAAGCCATAAGGCATTTTTCATATCTTTCTTAATTTCCCCTCAAGTGTTCATATATCCTGTCCTTAAGTGGCCTTTTGGTCTTACCAATATAAAATGGTGGGCATTCTGTACAACTTGCAATATACTCCTTATCACTTCTACAATTATAACGGGATGGACACTTGATCTGACCATATCCCATTACATCAAAAAACTCTTCTTCACAGATAAAAGGACAACAAGCATCTACCACATTTTATCATCCTAAAACTTTTGTTACTAGAGACTTTTTTTGGTCAAGAAAATTCTTAATATTCCTGTCTCGCCTATAAGCAACAATAGGACGGGATACCAACTTACTCATACTTGACTTAACTACCCAGGTCCAAAATTCTCCAATTAGTGATTACAATTTCTTTTACAGAAATGCCCTTTTGATTATATGTTAAAATACACCCCTTGTTGAAATTATCTCTAACCGTACATACTGTAGTGATCTCGTTGTTAGTCCTAAGAGTGGTTTGTAAAATAAATCACTCCTTTTCTGATTTACTTCTTTAAAGATTTCATCTAATAAAACAAGGGGATAACCACAATTCAACATGCCTTTTAAAACTAACCATTCTTTGACAAAACACTTGTCTTCCAATACCATTTGTGCTCATCGCACCAACTGTCCCCTTAACTAAAGCTTCTTTCTGATTAAATGGGTGCCAGCTTTCAAAGTGCAACAACGAGTTAGGAGTAAGTGAGTTTTCTAAACAGGGTAGATGTAAAACAACCATGACTAAAATCAATTTTCAACTGAACATCTAAATAATTAATTAATTCAAAGGACTGAGTCACGGGGGGGGGGGGGGGGGATTCAGTGGTGGTGTTAATATATATGAAAAATTCTTCTAACTTAGCTTCTGTGTCACACCAAATAAGGATGATACCATTCAAATAGCGGCCATATAGGCCGCAACACCCCGAAAGTGACTGTTAAATATATACTGGTGTTCCCAAAATGCAAGGATGATTTCAAAAATGGGGGCAAATGCGGCCCGCATTGCTGCACCTTGCACCCGTCTATAAATAGTACCCTCAAACCATATAAAGTTTGAATCCAATACAATCTCCATGAGGGTAGTGACCAGGTTTCTGCCTGCAGATAGAGGTATTTTATGACTTTGTGTCTCTGTACCCAAGACACTGTAGTCACTAACTGAAGAACTGTAGAGCAAAAAAGTCTTTCACGCTAAGTGAAGACCAAAACAACAGAAGTGGCTCCACTTTGCCATTTATTATTGGCCTGTATGCCGGTTTACGAGCCAATCAAAAATCACAAAGCAGAGCCTCTTCTGTTCAATGTGGAACACCCAGCTGTTTTGCCAGGATTTTAAGAGGCAGTGCGGGACTTGGGACTGGGCTGCTGATCATGGGACAGTCCTGCGCAAATAGGGATGTCTGGCAACCCTGGTAGTGACAAACTGTAGTAAGCTACTGTCTATGCTGGTATACATAGTTGAAAGCATAAACCACTCCAACCCAATATTATATAGCATGACAGAAAAAGAGGTCCTTGATATCAAATGGTCACCAAGATTATTCTGTCATCACCTAACTATTTTAGGACCTTTTGAAGGAAATCCCAAAAATCTTTGTATATATGAACAACTTCTTTTAGAACATGTTTTAATTTATTGTCATTGAACTTGGCTATACCATGCGTTTGAGCCATTTGCATCGACAATCGGTCAAAGACGAGGGTTGTGTAGATTTTTATGGATCTTCAGTATCCCAAAAATCGATGGCATCCATGGGAAGTCATTTTTAGTGTAGTTGCAATCATCTACTGTAAGGACTTAAGAGTACTAAGTTGTATAAAGCCCCATCAATTTTACCATATTAGATATTCAACCAGTTCCTACAACTCTCCTCGTAGTAATCGGAAAATAAAATGGCTTCCATTACACTTGCATAATCTATTTTGTCCAATACAACCACCCCCCTCCTTTAATCAGGTTTCATACATCTAATACTAGGGTTGTTACTAATCTCTATAAGTAGGTCCCATTCCATCTTAGAGAAATTATTTGATACTTGTTAGAAGTGGTGTGCAAATCTCCTCAAATCATATTCATAAATTTTCTCATATAATGCAATATTAGGGTGGGGGGGGGTTAAAAATACCTGGTTTTCTACATATGCCAACATCAACCCGGTTAGCATTCTCATCATTAAATAAAACATTATTTTCTGGTCATATTCCAACTTTATCAGCCGTTTTGTTTTATATTCAGTATACCGGCTCAAGTCTCACCATGCCGTTCACTCAGCAAAAGTAATCTGGCTATTAATGGAACTGCAGGAACCAGGCAGCCAGCCTGAGATTCACTATATCAGGGTGCATCATGCCTGTTGGGTGAGACAGGAGGTCCAGAGTCAGATCCAGAAACCAAGGTGGCTGAATCAAGTGAGGCCAAGGGAAGGGAAACCAAATCTGGAAATGAAAGGAGTGGGAGGATACATGCAAAGGAGACAGGGGGGGCTCAAACATGAAGTATAGCATCCATCAGAGATTCCCACTGTGGGGGGGGATTAAGGCAAAGTAGATGCTGCATTTGTTGTTTAGAGGAGATGGGAATAGATCGCAATGAGGCTGGCCCCATTGTTGAAGACTGTGTTCGTAATCTTGTTGTTGAGGGACCTTTTGCAAGGTAGAACAATGCACCTGCTCAATTTGTCTGCTATCACCCTGGACTTCCAACCTCTTTCTTTTAGCCGTGCACATTCCGGGAAAATATCTCCCATTGCCACACACTGAGTTTCTTAACACAATGGGTAGGACTTGGTTCCTCCCAGTTTGTTGATGTACCAGACTGACATGTTGGGCAACTGTACTGCAACTGTCCCCAGAGGGAGAGCATTCTGAAATGCCTGCAACTCCAACAGCACTGCTCTCATCTCAAAGACATTTACATGCAAACTGGACTCCTCGGGGACCAGGTGCCTTGGACTGTCTTCCCCACATAATACACTCCCCACTCTAGCTGGGAAGCATCCGTGGTCACAGTCACAAAAGGAAATACTGCCATTCTAGCTATCTGGAATTTTGTAAACAATTATATGTCATTTGTGAAGATCAGCATGATTCATATGCTTGTGTTACAAATGTATTAGAATTGTATGTTATATAAGATGGTTTTGTGCAGACATGTTTGCTAAACAAATATTTTGTAAAAGTATTGAGCTTAGAGATGTGACCAGTGTACCCCGCTGGATTAGAACAGAAATGTATACACACTATTGTAACTGTTAGATGCATACATTTTGACAATGGAAACTGGAACCTAGGAGGTTAATTTTAGAAAAATAGTTGCAATTTTAAATTACTTTATGACCATGTATTAAACAATGTTATCTTTCAGTTTCAGTGTAACAGGAGACAATGTCTATACTAGAAAAGTTTGTTGCATAGTCTTTAAACGTGGAGGAATGTCAATTATTTTATGAGTTCCACCATTTGCCAAAAAGATTCGAGGTCTATGTATTTTCACAGGTAGATGCTAAATACTACCAGCTGCATCAGTGGCATTTTCACCTGGGACAGAGTCAGATGACAAGAAGTGATGTCATTCTGCAAGCTATCCCAGCAGTAATATCTGGAATATTAATTTAAGAACCGGAGAGAATGAGCATTTTGTATTTGACCTGACAAGAACATCCACTCACCACACCTGCCTGCTTGCTCTAAGTCAGTCTAGGGAACAGTATAATTCTATTAGATAGAGTCAGGAATATAGTGAAGTATAGTTTAGATGTTTTCTTTCTTTATTTCTGACTCTCCCACAAGGTTTTAAATATTTCCTGTGATTTTAGACTCTGATGTAACTGATTATATACTGAATATTGTCTTGTTCTTTTATTTTTTATTATGAAATATATTTAAACCTTTCATCGCGGCCGATATTTGAGAGACATACTTAAGTTCGGACAGTACTCGCATATTTATCTGGTGACACTGTGGGCCACTACTAATAGCCTTGCTCACAGTCAAACTACCATTTGGATTAACAGTAACATTGGACACCCTTTGTCAAGGGCCTTAAAGTAGCTGATAAGGAGATGGCTGACGGCAGTGACAACTACCTTCTAGTCTGGGCAAAAGGGGGCATAGCTAGTAAACCTGTGCCAGCCTTTCCCAGGTGTGTGTGTGTGTGTGTGTGTGTGTGTGTGTGTGTGTGTGTGTGCGTGTGTGCGTGTGTGCGTGTGTGCGTGTGTGTGCGTGTGCCAAACCTCAAGAGTGTGTCAGCTACTTGGTTAGAGACATGAAGCACTGGTTGGACAGAGAGGGTGCTGGAGGTCTTGGCCTGGCCACTCAGCAGAGATCTCAATTCTATAGCCGTGCCAGTGGGGAGTCTTACGGAAGATCAGGAGAAATCAGCCCCAGACTGACTGGGGTCTGTGTGTGCTCTTATGGGAAAGTGTGTGTGTGTGTGTACTTGTCATCCTCTCAATGTAATCCCCCACTGGTGCTAGTGGTGAGGATTGAGGCTCCTTGATTACTGGGCCAGTGGTGGGCTGTCACAGTCTCTATGGCCGAGGGTGAATGAATGGACAACCTTGTAGTACTTGGTCTAAATGAATCTGCCATTTGAGAGCTCTCTTACAGATGCGAGTGATTCTCATCTTGTAAGACACAAGCTGATAAAGAATCGACCATTGAGCAACTAACATCCACTGAAGAATTCTCATAAAACCTGGCCAGTGGTACTAATGTTATTGCTGCTGCCATCGATCCTAGAGCCTGAAGGACCAGCTGGGCTGAAATTGGGGTGTTAAAGATGACCTTTTTTTTACTCAGAATCTTGTAGTCTGAACTCTCAGCAATGGAATGGTTGTTTTTGTATTGAGAAATGCTCCTATAACCTCTAAACATTGAGCTGGTTGCAGATGAGATTTGTCATAGTTTATGGTTATCCACAGAAGACAGCAAGTCTGGAGAACTTATTCTCTTGCATATACGAGTTGATGCCTGGTGGAGCAGTAATGACCCAGTCATCCAAATATGGAAGGACTCCGAATTGACCCAGTCATCCAAATATGGAAGCACTCCGAATCCTTGCAGTCTCAGGTGAGCTGCTACTACTACCATACACTTGGTAAACACACTGGGGGCTAGGAGTCCAATGGGCAGTACTCTGAATGGATGACTGTCTCCTAGCCGAAAGCATCAGCTGGAAGTGTAAGTACCTTCTGGACTGTCTGTTAATTTTTATGACAGCACGCGCCCTGAAGGTCTATAGAGCACATCCAGTTGTCCTTGCACAGAAAGGGGAGAATGGAATGAACTGCGACCATTTGAAACTTGGTTCTTCAAAATGACTTTAGTTTGGAGAGATTCAGGGTTGGTCTCCAGTACCCTATTTTCTTTGGCACCAAAAAGAATCTTGAGTAAGTTTTGGATTAGATCTGGTCTAGCTCTTGGATGACTCTTTCTAGCAGCTTTTGTATTTCAACTGCTACTTGCTCCCCCTGACTGGGTGGAACATCTGGGATTTTCCTTTAGGTTGGTGGAGAAATGGAAAAACACAGTATAACAGCCTCTGGAAATAATACTCTGCACCCATATATAGGTTCATAGGTAGGTACTAGGCTATCGGCCCTGGGGTCTATACAAGCCTAGCCAAAAAGGTTCCCTGGCTTTCGCCACCCAAGAAAATTGTTTTCCTGTGCCCCTGTCAAGCAGTGCTGCAGAAGTGATCCCTGGGGTGAATTTTCTATTTCCCATCCAGTCATCAAAGTTTTTCTTAAAAAGCGCTAATGAGGAGCTTTCTTTGACACAAATGGGTAGTTAAAAAGTACAGTTTTGTACCTACCATAAATGTAGATGTTCGAGTGCTAATACAGCTGCAGTAATCACAGATGGGTTTTCTGCTGTCAGGCGGGTCCTCGGTCGGCCGAATTCCAAAGTCTAGGTCCGGCGTCGTTGTTGTCGCCTTCTTTCCTGACATCAGTGCGACAGGGAATAAGACACAGCCGACGCCATTTTCTTCAGTCTTTCTTGCCCCAGATGTCAGGTGCCCCCAGAAGGAAGGAAATACATAAATTATATAAATTATATATATATATATATATATATATATATATATATATATATATATATATATATATATATATGTAAAAAATCCTGCAATGCAATATAATCAAAAATCAGTAGTTGCAAACAAATACACCATAGAAGGATAACCCAGTCAGGTTGAATGAGGAGGTGTTAGCCACTAGGCCTTTCCCAAGAGGGGAAGGAGGGAGGGAAACCTGTACTGCAGCTGTATCAGCACTCTAACATCTACATTTATGGTAGGTATAAAACTGTACTATGTTCATCGTGCATACAGCTGCAGTAATCACAGATGGGTAGAATCCCAAAGCTACGCACAGGGTGGTAGGCACTAGGTGGAACTGGGAAGAGCCAGAATGCCCTGCAACACAGCAGTGGCAAAGCCTGCTCTAGTTTTGGAGTATAAAGGCAGGTGGTAGTGTTTTGTGAAGGTATGCACAGAACTCCAAGTGGCTGCCTCCAAAATATCTTTGGTAGGGACTCCTCTGAGGAAGGCTGTAGAGGTAGCTGTGGCCCTTGTGGAGTGGGATCTGATGCCTGTAGGAACAGATTTGCCATGAAAGGAGTAACAAAACCGTATGCAGTGGCCTATCCATTTTGAAATTGTCTGTTTGGAAATT
The DNA here is from genome assembly GCF_019279795.1 of Protopterus annectens. Taxonomy (NCBI): domain Eukaryota; kingdom Metazoa; phylum Chordata; order Ceratodontiformes; family Protopteridae; genus Protopterus; species Protopterus annectens. The sequence goes on from NC_056735.1 coordinate 1,167,739,524, forward strand.
GGCTTCCGTTGAGCTCCTACAGCATAGGACACAAAGAGTTGTTCTGATTTCCTGAAAGGCTTTGTTCTGTCCAAATAGTAACGTAGCTGTCTATGGATGTCTAAGGAATGCAGCAGCCTTTCCCCTTTGTTTTGAGGATTGGGGTAAAAGGTAGGCAAGTGTATGGCCTGATTTAAAGCTACCCTGGATACTACCTTCGGCATAAATGACTGGTTGGATCGTAGGGAAACCCTGTCCTGATTGAAGATGAGAAAGGGCTGCACAGCCATGAGGGCTTGTAGTTCCGAAACCCTACAAGCTGAGGTAATGGCCAGAAGGAAAGCAGTTTTCCAGGACAAATATTGCAAATCTGTTGAGGCAGCTGGTTCAAAGGGGGGCAATGTTAAATTTTCTAGAATGTAATTAAGATCCCAGGCTGGTATTGGTTGTTTCCTTGGAGGTCTTATATTCTTAGCCCCTCTGAGGAACTGTCTTAAGAGTGGGTGAGAGAATAAGGGTGGATCAGTGTTGTATTCTGCAGAAATGGCTGAGGCATGAATTTTGATGGAGGAAAATGAAAGTCCACTGTTCAGCAGCTCAGCTAGATACTGTAATGTCTGAGGCAAATTCAGTTTTCTAGGATCCTGGCCTTTTTTCTCATTCCAAGCGCAAAAACGTTTCCATTTTGCGGAGTAAGCCTTTCTAGTAGATGGCCTTCTGCCTACAAAATGACATCCTGTACCTCTTTGGAGAGTAGGGTCTATTGTGGTGTTAAGTAATTTTCCATGCAGCCAGATTGAGTGTTTTCAGCTGACTGTGAAGAGTTTTGTAGCTGTGCTGAGTCAGTAGAAGAGGCATTAGAGGTAGAGTCCAGGGAGGAGTGTGTGTTAGGCTCCTCGGGAGTGGGTACCAGTGTTGTCTTGGCCAATCTGGAGCAATCAGTATCATCTTCGGTCTGTCTGCTTTTGCTTTCAAGAGTACCTTGGGCAGAAGAGGCAAAGGTGGGAAGGCGTAAACTGTCCGTGCTGCCCAACTGAAAGAAAGGGCGTCCACTCTCCAGGCCTTTGGATGGAAGGTCCTTGAGCAGAACTTTGTCAATTGATGATTCCTGTGGGAGGCAAAGAGATCTAGGTCTGGCCTTCCCCACGCTTGGATTATCTTTGTAAACACTTGAGGATGCAACTTCCATTCATGTGGGTCTGTCATATTTCTGCTTAGATTGTCTGCCAGCGTGTTTTCCAATCCTGGCAGGTACTGTGCTTGAAGTTCGATTTGCCATTCCAGAGCCAAGTTCCAAAGTGACATGGCTAGCCTGCACAGGAGGTATGAATGTGTTCCTCCTGGTTTGTTTATGTACCACATTACTGTGGTGTTGTCTGTTCTTATCAATAATTGCCCTGGATGCAGGAGGTCCTTGAAAGCTGTAAATGCATTTATCACTGCTAGCATTTCCTTTTGATTGATGTGAAGGTGCTTTTCCTTTTGGGACCACTTGCCCTGAATGCACCTGTCATGTGTGTCCCCCCAGGCGTAGTCTGAGGCGTCTGTTGTGATGACTTGATTTGCTTGAGGCTTGCAGAATGGTAGACCTGTGTTTGTTTGGCATGCTTGGGCCCACCATAGAAATTCCTGTTGCAAACATGGGATTATTGGTATTATTGTTTCCAAACTGTGGCTGTGTTGAGACCATAGGTTTTTTAGGTACCACTGAAGTTTCCTCATATGCAACTTTGCACATGGGATTAGAAGAATGCAAGATGCCATGAAGCCCAGAGCCTGCAGGATTTTCCTTGCAGTTAGCCTGGTACAATTTGCTAGTATTTTGAAGTACTGAGTTAGTTGCCCCTGTTTTTCTGGCGTAAGATAGGCCATCTGTGTGTTTGTGTCCAAGTTGGCACTCAGGAAAGTTATTTTCTGAGATGGTGTTAGCCTGGATTTCTCTTTGTTGACTGTGTATCCCAGAGAATTCAATAACAGTGTTACATAAGCCAGATGTTCCAGAAGTATGTGTTTGCTGTCCGCTTGGATCAGGCAATCGTCCAAATAAGGGTAAATTTGCATCCCTTGAAGTCTGCAGTAGGCAATTACTGATGCCAGGCATTTCGTGAATACTCTGGGCGCAGTAGATAAGCCAAAGGGCAATGCAGAGAATTGATAGTGGATTGAACCTGCAAGAAATCTGAGGTAGCTTCTGTAGCTTTGATTGGGACATGCAGGTATGCCTCCTTGAGGTCCAATGTTACCAGCCAAAACTCCTTGCCCAGCATGGGGAGAAGTTGCTGTAAGCTGAGCATCTTGAATTTTGGTACGAGTAGAAATGTGTTTAGGATGGATAAGTCCAAAATGGGTCTCCAGTCGGTTCCTTTCCTTGGTACCAGGAATAGTCTGGAATAAAAACCTTGACCTTGTTCGTGAGTAGGTACCTCTTGAATAGCTTTCATGCCCATGAGCTTTGAAATTTGTATTTGAGCCTCTGCCCTTTGATTGTGTGGCAGGTTCGGCATGCCTCTCATTTTTGGAAGAGTGTGAAAATGAAATCTGTAGCCTCTGTTTATGATGTCCAGGATCCATTTGTCTGTTGTGATAATATGCCAATTTCTTGTAAATAATGCCAGCTTTCCTCCCAAGGGTGCTGCCAGCTGAGACTTGCTTGGCATGAAAAGGGGAAAGTCATTGGTTTTGTTTCCTGTATTGTTGTGCACTGTCTTCGCCACCTCTTGGTGCTGGAGTTTGCCATTGTCTGCCTCTATATGATCCTTGAGATTGTCCTCTGCCCCTTGTGCGCCTGTAACTACCTCTTTGGGGATTGTCCGTGGCTGGAAAGGACCAGTTTTTTGAAGGCCAATTTCTGCTAAAACGTGGTGGTTGAACCTGTAGAAAAGCTTTGACAGTTTGCATAGATTTACCTTTTTCTTCCATTTTTCGTAGCATCTCCTCAGCATTAGTACCAAATAATACATCCTTTTGTAAAGGAGCATCTAGTAGTTTAGCTTTAACATGATCAGGCAAGGTTTGTTCCCTAAGCCAGGCATGTCTACGAATGACTGATCCTGTAACAGCAGCTCTACTTGAGGCCTCTAGAGCATCATAGCCACATTGTAAGGTGTGTTTACCCACTTGTTCTGCACTATGCATCATATCCTGCAACTCCTTCAAATCTGGTTGTTCAGGTTGTGACATCTTATTCCTTAATTGTGATAACAGAAACTGCTGATATTTAAGCATATGGAAAGTACAGTTTTGTACCTACCATAAATGTAGATGTTCGAAGATCCACATTGCTGCAGTCCTTACACTTGGGTAGTCCGCTGTCCTCGATCGGCCCGAATATCAAAGTATTAGGCTGACGTCGGTCAAGGCGCTTAAGACTGACATCAGAACGTCAGGGTACAAATGCGCATGACCGACGTCATATCCTCAGTCTTTTCTTGCCCCAGATGTCAGAAGACCCTAAAAAGAAAGGTCACAACCAAAAGACAGCAAAAAACAACCAACCACCCTTGTACTAATTATATGTACAATATATACAATATCCACAATATTCACAACCCAAACCACACAACCGCCTCTAACCACAGAGGGAAGGAGGGAGGGTAAATTGGACTGCAGCAATGTGGATCTTGAACATTACATTTATGGTAGGTACAAAACTGTACTATGTTCTTCATCTCACATTGCTGCAGTCCTTACACTTGGGTAGAATCCCAAAGCAGAGGTAAGGGAGGATGGCAAACTATAAAGCAGTAGGAGCTGCCAAAATGCCCTGTAAAATTGCAGTGGCAAAACCAGCCCTAGATTTAGAGTAAAGTGGAAGGTGGTAATGCTTAGAGAAAGTATGCACTGAACTCCAAGTAGCTGCCTCCAAAATATCTTTAGTTGCCACCCCCCTTAAGAAAGCTGTAGAAGTGGCAGTAGCCCTAGTGGAATGAGGCCTAATCCCAGCTGGAATCTCCTTACCATGATGGGAATAACAGAAAGCAATACAAAACCCAATCCACTTAGAAATAGTTTGTTTTGACACAGGCTTGCCCTGAGAACCCAAAGCAAATGAAACAAATAACTGCTGAGACTGCCTGAACCCTTTAGTTCTGCTCAAATAATATCGCAACTGCCTGTGTATATCCAAAGTGTGCAAAATCTTTTCCCCTTTATTTTGGGGTTTGCATAAAAGTAGGCAAATGAATAGTTTGGTTTAAAGCCACACTAGAAACCACTTTAGGCAAAAAGGAAGGATTAGTACAAGATACCCTATCCTTGTGGAAAATTAAGAAAGGCTCAACCGCCATAAGGGCCTGTAATTCAGAAACCCTTCTTGCAGAGGTAATGGCCAACAAAAAAGCAGTCTTCCATGATAAATATTTCAACTCAGCAGTAGCTGCAGGCTCAAAAGGTTGTAGAGTGAGTTTCTCCAACACAAAATTGAGATCCCAAGCAGGAGTAGGAGCTCTGGGTCTTATATTCTTTGCCCCTCTAAGGAATTGCTTAAACAAAGGATGAGAAAACAATGGTGGGTCACAGTCATAGTGAGCAGAAATTGCTGCAGCATGAACCTTAATAGAAGAGAAGGACAAACCTTTGTCCAGTAACTCAGCAAGATATTGAAGAGCCACACTTAAATTAGGCTTAGAAACATCAAATTCCTTTGCTGCACTCCAAAACAAAAATCTCTTCCATTTATCTACACTTTCCTTGTACTAGGTCTCCTGGCCTCCAAAATAACATTCAAAACTTGCTGTGGAAGCCGAGACCCTCCAGGGTTTAAAACAGAATATGCCAGGCTGTTAGGTGAAGAGAGTGAAGTTTGACATTGAGTAAATGACTGTTCTCCTGAGACAGCAGGTGTGGAATCGAAGGCAAAGGCCATGGAGGCTCCTGTACCAGACTTCTCAGTAATGGGTACCAGTGCTGTCGAGGCCAATCTGGAGCTATTAAAATCATCTTTGGCTTGTCCTGTCTGACCTTTAGAAGTACCTTTGGGAGGGGAGGCAGAGGTGGAAAGGCATACACATGAAGATTGCTCCAATTGAATGAAAGAGCATCCACTTTCCAAGCTGTGGGATGAAACCTTTTTGTGCAAAACTTTGGCAGCTGGTAGTTTAGTGAAGAAGCGAACAGATCTATGTCTGGAGTTCCCCATAACACTGTCAATTTCTGAAATACATGAGGATCCAATTTCCACTCGTGGGGATCCATAATTCGTCTGCTCAACACATCTGCTAAGGAGTTCTGTGCTCCCGGCAGAAACCTTGCCTGAAGATTTACCTGTAAACTGAGAGCACTCTCCCACAAAATCATTGCTTATCTGCATAGAGGATAAGAATGTGTTCCCCCTTGCTTGTTGATGTACCACATGACAGTTGTGTTGTCTGTTAGAACCAACACCTGCCCTGGAAGAAGTAAATCCTTGAAAGCTATTAATGCAAATTGGACTGCTAACATCTCCTTCAAGTTGATATGTAGATGTTGTAGTCTGGCAGGCCACGTGTCTTGAATCCACTTTCCATTTAGATGAGCTCCCCAAGCTTTGTCCGAGGCATCTGTCGTTAGAATCTGACTCGCCTCTGGCCGGGTCACAGAGAGTCCCTTGTTTAGGTGACATTCCTGAGCCCACCACAAAAATTCCTTTTGAATGCAAGGTATTATCTGAATGACAGTGTCCATATCTTGGCAGTGCTGTGTCCATACATTTTTGAGATACCATTGTAGCTTCCTCATATGCAGTTTGGCATTGGGAAGCACCAGAATACAAGATGCCATGAACCCCAAGGCTTGAAGGACTGTCTTTGCAGTCAGCCTGGACTGATGAGACAATTGATGGAAGTAAAGGGAAAGATTATTTTGTTTGTCCGGGGTCAAAAAGGCCATCTGGGATGCTGTATTCAGTCTCACACCCAGAAAGCACATGTCCTGAGAGGGTACTAGACTGGACTTTATTTCGTTCACAGAATACCCCAGGCATCTTAGCACTGCTATCACATATTGCAAATGATGAAGAAGTTCGTCCTTTCCTTGGGCCAGAATCAGGCAATCGTCCAAATAAGGATAGATCTGTATTCCTTTTAGCCTGAAGAAAGCTATCACTGGAGCCAGAACCTTGAACACTCTGGGCAGTAGATGACCCAAAGGGCAATGCAGAGAACTGATAATGAGAAGTCCCAGCCCGCAAACGCAGATACTTCCTGCAACTTAGCCTGATAGGAACATGAAGGTAAGCCTCCTTGAGATCCAGTCACCATCCAGTGATCTTTGCCCAGCAGAGGTAAAAGCTGTTGTAACGTCAACATTTTGAACTTGGGAATGTCCAGATAAGTGTTGAGGATAGATAAATCCAAAATTGGTCTCCACGTGTTCCCCTTCTTTGGTACTAGGAACAGGCGAGAATAAAATCCTAGGCCCACTTCTGGCAGAGGGACCGGCTGTATGGCCCCTATTTGAAGTAGCAGAGAAATTTGTTTGTGAGCCTCTATTCTTTGCTGAGGAGGAACGTCTGGCATGCCTTTGAAAGGAGGCAAGGTATGGAAATAAAACCTGTAACCTTGGTGTATGATATCCAACACCCATCTGTCCTGGGTAATTAAACTCCAATTTTCTTTGAAGAGTGTCAACCTTCCTCCCAAAGGCTGCCAGACAAGAAGGCTCTGGCAGCTGAAAAGGTAGGTCATTGGGCCTGTTTACGAAAGGACTGGCCCCTGCCCTCACCAAGACTGTGCAGGTGAACTCCCTGTTCTAGGTCTGAAAGAGCCCTGAGCTCTGCCCCTACCACGCCTAGATCTTCCCTAGACTGTGAATCATAAGAAGGGTACGTCCACCCCTTAGCAGGCCAATTCCTACTAAACTTGGAGGCTGAACTTGCAAAAATCTTTAACAGCCTGCATAGACTTAGCCTTGTCTTCCATTTTCTTTAAGACTGCCTCCACAGGTGAACCAAACAACACATCAGACTGTAAAGGAGCATCTAAAATCCTTGTCTTAACATGGTCAGATAAATTCTGATCCCTCAGCCAGGCGTGCCTGCGAAGAACTGACCCAGTGGCAGCCACCCTAGACGAGGCCTGTACAGCATCAAAACCACATTGTAAAGAATGCTTACCCACCTGTTCAGAAACATGTACCAAATCTTGTAATAATTTACACTCAATGCCTTCCGCCAGAGCATCTACCTTAGACTTCAATTGAGAAAGAAGATAGTTTTGATATTTCAACATGTGAAACTGGCAATTCAAAGCCCGCATAGCTAAGGTGGAAGAAGTATAGACTTTCTTTCCCCATCTATCCAAAGCTCTGGCCTCTTTATCTGGAGGAACCGGATTTTTAACAACAGAGGCCTTGACGCCCTTAGGTCCCTGACTAACTGTTTCTGGGTCCGCCCTAGGACTCTTATAAAGATATTTATGAGCTTCAGGCACCCTGTAATACCGGTCAGGTTTAACAGGAGCAGGAGGCAAAGAATCAGGATTAAGTGAAGCCTCTGCAAACACATCTTCCACAACATCCAGAACAGGTGGTATAGCCAAAGGCCTATGCTGGGGTAAAAGCAAAAATTCCCTAAGCCTTTTCCTGGAATCAGAGAAGTCCTGACCTTTCCACTTAAAATGTTCCCTCATGGAATGAAGAGTCTCTGAAAAAGAAAAATCCTCTGGAGGAGAAGCAGAAGGAGTAGAATCATCCACATCAGAATCAGAATAAGGAGAATACTCCTGCAAGTCTTCAGCCAAGACTCTGAAACATCCAAGCCTGCTCAAAACTCCCCAACTCTGGTTCCACCCTAGGCCTCTTATCAGGAGGGGGCAAAGAACCTCTAATCAAAGTAATTAAATCTTCTGCCATTTTAAGCATGTGCTTCTTGGGCACAGAACCTGATGAACTAGGAGTGACACCAACAGAAGCTAAACCTGGCCTGCCTCTGGGAGAAGCCTTGGAAACAGAAGGAGAGGGCCTAACCACCCTAGGGAGGGAGGGGTACAGTAACCTGAGAAGCCCCTTCAGCCTGACTTGCCTCCTGAGAGGCCACATCCTGCAATATCAAAATCTCCCCCTGGGACTCCAGAGAAGCCTCCGGCGGAACCACCAGTTCCACTGACACCTCTAAAGAACCGGTTCCGTACGGCCAACGACTCTTCTTGCCTGGGTTTAGCTGCTTTGTCTCCGACGGCATATTATAATTGCACCGCTTCCCGAAGACCAACCTGGCACAATCTAACCTTTGCTTAATAGTGCGCTTATTGAACCTAGCACAAAAGCGACACCCAACAACGTCGTGCTCAGGCCCCAAACAAGGAATACACAAAGTATGATAATCTCTATTATCTGTTTCCCACAAGAAATACAGTTATTCACTTTTTCTGACATCCGGTAAACCACTGAGGCAAGAAAAACTAAAATATTCCCCAACGGGTACTTAGCCTACTTTGACTCGGTCTGAAACTCGAATTTGAAAAATTTCAGAACGAGCGGCACTTGCAACGCTGCTTCTGCATCGGACCATGCGGCAAAAAAGACTGAGGATATGACGTCGGTCATGCGCATTTGTACCCTGACGTTCTGATGTCAGTCTTAAGCGCCTTGACCGACGTCAGCCTAATACTTTGATATTCGGGCCGATCGAGGACAGCGGACTACCCAAGTGTAAGGACTGCAGCAATGTGAGATGAAGAACATCTGACAATTTAAGGCCCTCATGGCTAGGGTGGCCGAGGTATATACCTTTTTTTCCCCACATTTCTAAGGATCTAGACTCTCTTTCGGAAGGTAGTGGATTCTTAGCAGTAGAGGCCTTCATTCCCTTGGGGCCTTGAGAAATGGTTTCAGGGTCAGCATTATGGCTTTTGTAAAGAAATTGGTGAGAGTTAGGAACTCTGTAGTACCTATCAGGCTTGACTGGGGCAGGAGGCAGGGAATCTGGATTAAGGCAAGCCTCCGAGTAAACATCATCAAGTATGTCCAAGACAGGAGGTATCGCCAGAGGTCTGTGCTGAGGTAGCAAAAGGAATTCCCTAAGTCTTTTCTTGGAATCAGAAAAGTCTTGGCCTTCCCAATGGAAGTGTTCCCTCAAGGTATGCAAGGTTTCCCCAAAAGAAAAATCCTCTGGGGGAGATACAGAAGGAATGCACTGCTCTGCATCAGAATCTTCAAAAGGGGGGTACGAGTGTTCCTCATCAGAATGTTCTGAAATAATGGAGCCCTGGTCAGAAAAGGGAGAATCTTCCTCCACTCTGAGCCTCTTGTCCGGAGGGGGTTGGGAACCCCTGATAAGAGTAATTGAATCCTCAGCCATTTTTAGCATCTGTTTTTTAGGCATGGGGCCTGGAGATGGGCCCTGTGCAACAGGCCTCTTGGGATGCATGGCTGATTTTGACTTAGTAAATGCCTTTATGGAAAAGGAAGATGAGGGTCTAAAGACACCATGGGTGGAAGTGGACCTGTCCACATTAGGAGGCTCAACACTCACAGTGGCTTCGGTAACTGTAGTCTGGGTATGGGCCGAGGCACCTGCGGTCTCGGTTACAGAAGACACCGCTAGAGAAGTGTCGTCGGTAGTCAGGGGCTGCGTAGGCGCCTCGCTGAGAACCGGACCACGTGTAGCCGGTTTTGGCGTGGTGTCGGAGGAGACCGCGGACCTCACGTGTCGGTCTTTGTCCTTGCATTTTTTGGACAAAACGGTAGTCGGAATCTCCGACATTTTATAATCAAAGGATTTACCAAAAAAGTGCTGGGCGAACTCCGCCCGACGCTTAATAGTGCATTTATTGAAAGTAGCGCAAAAGCGACAGCCCAAGACGTCGTGGTCTGGGCCTAAACAAGGTATGCAGAGGGAATGGAAATCCTTATGCGGTATTTGCTTCCCACAAGAAATACAATTGTTAACTTTGTCTGACATCGGTCTGAGGCAAGAAAAGTTTCCCCAACGGGGTACTTAGCTTTAAAGAAGACTTCGGTTTCCAAATTTTCGTAATTTCAGGAGCTGGCCGACCGGCACTTGCGAACTGATTCTGCTTCGGGCACCGCGCAGCAAAAAAAGACGGAAGAAAATGGCGTCGGCTGTGTCTTATATACCCCTGTCGCACTGACGTCAGGAAAGAAGGCGACAGCAACCGACGCCGGACCTAGATTTTGGAATTCGGCCGACCGAGGACCCGCCTGACGGCAGAGAACCCATCTGTGATTACTGCAGCTGTATGCACGATGAACATCAAGAGTATGCAAAATCTCTGGGACAGGAATCTATCCCTCTAGCATGTTCTGTTTATTGTGGTGACAAGGTTTAGGTCCCTGGAGCATGTGATTCAGAGAGATTGGAATTTCTTTAAGTGTAGCATGTCCAACAGCTCTGGGTTTGACATAGCTTTGTAGGTTAGGCAGAGATAGCCTCTGAGTAGGCGATATGCGACGGAGTAGAGCTGGAGTTTTTTTGAGACAGTCTGCATATGGCATCTGTTTGAGGCCGGTATCATCTTAGTGAGGTATTTCTGTAGCCTTTACAATTGTTGTAGGTGTCTTGTGAGATGCATGCCAAAGGGGCATTGTACTCTATAATGGGTCTGATGAGGGATGAGTGGAGAGGAACAATGACCTTTTTTTCTAGAGAAGAACCCTTTTGTGAGGAGGTGTGCCATGCAGAAGTATTTCCTGACTACTGTGGCAATGTGGTTATCAAAGGAGAGAGACTACTTGTCCACCTGTGTCCCAAGGTCTCATCATACTTTCGGTGTTTAGTGCGCTACTGCCTATGTGGTAGTTCATGAGTACCAAATTTTTCCAAAGGGGATGACAATGCACTTCTTGACATTGAGCTTGAGGCCATGACTTTGACACCAAGCATCTGTCTCTGAGGCCCTTTTGTAGAATGTCTGCATCATTAGGTGATTATATTATAGCTCCCAATTTGCAGTCATCTGCGAACTTTGTTAGCCAAAGACCTTTTGTGTTGGCTTGCCCTTCAGAGAAGTAGATGCTGAACAGAAGTGGGACCCAGGACTGAACCCTGTGGTACTCCACCTGTCATTGGTCTGAAGTCGGACTTGGAGTAAGCTACTTTTACAGTGTAGGTTCTGTCAGTGAGCCAGTTGGCCACCCATCTTGTGACGTAGGGATTTATGGCCAGTTTAGTGACGAAGGGATTTATGGTCAGTTTAGGGAGTTCATCTATAATTGCAGAGTGGGGGATGTATTAAAAGCCTTGGCGAGGTCAAGACAGGCTGTGTGCAGTACCTTGCCCTCGTCTACGGCTGTAGTGACTATCTTAAGAAATGAAGAGTAGGAATCCTGGGGCATGGTGGGGGATCTGTAACAAGCTACAACCTGGATTGCAGTCTTGCCCAGTGTTAGTTGCACTTGGATAATTTCGGATGCATTATGTTTTGCAACTAGCCTGGAGGTGTGGATATCCTTAATTAATATGGGCACGCCTCTGCCTTTAGTGTTTTGGTCCAGATTAGGTGGCCGAAAGGTGTGGTATGAATTATAGCCTGGTAATGCAGGGGTGTTCTCTGGAACCTGAACCAGGTCTCTGTCACTGCACAGAAGTCGAAGTTCTCCATTTTAAGGGGTGCCTCGAGTGAGTGCATTTTGAGGTTTACCCTCAGAGTTTGCTTGCACCTGTTACGGTGGTGAATTTAGCATTTGAACCATGCCTAAAAAAGGCACTATATACAGGTGGGCAAGAGCCTTAGCCAGTATCCAGAAACCCAGGGGCGACGGGTGCAGCCCATCTCTGGCAAAGCATAGTGGTCTGTCTACTATGTTGCCCCAGGCAGAAAGATACTAGAGCCCCTTAAATGACACTAGAAGCTTAGCCAACTGGTGAAGTTAATAATTTTATCCTTGCACTGTGGTAACATTCTGGGCAATGGCAGGATGCTACTCAGGGCTAGGGTCACACCTGCCTGGGCTACAAGATCAAGAGAGCTCTTCCATGTCTCTTTTCATGTAGTCCTGGGAGGTACGTCTCAGGTCATTCACACCAACATGGCCAATGCCAGAGTCGTATTTGTACTTGTTGTGGCATGACCCGAGTGCGTGCGTTATTTGGCGGATCCTGACACCCGACAGGCAGCTGACAGTAACTTTCTCCTTGTTCAGCCTGGTGAGTGGGACATCAGTGTGCCTGACTAGAGAGTCACCTATGACTAGTGTGTTGGGTACGTTGCTTTACCTTATGGGCTGAAGTCGAGTGGCACACTGATTTTGTGAGCTGTGTCTCATTTGGGTAGTGTTGTGGGGTGGTGGTTGCCTGCGTTTTAGCTTGGGAGGTCTCTATTGCTTGGGTAGATTTTTATTGAGAGCCTCCGTGAATGTGGGTATGTGCTTTGTGTTTCTATGTGTGGGTTTTGGTACTGTGGGTTTTGAAGGACTGCGTGTCGAGTGTGGTGTGGTGCAGGTGTTAACCTTCTCCTCTTGACTGTCTAGTCCAGTCTTGGCTGGAGAGAGCTCGGCTTCTAGTTTGGCTATATAAGTGCATCTCTCGCAGGTTGTAGTGTTGGGTGGTAGGAGGAGAGGGTTGTCCGTGTACATGAGGCAATTGCTACACTGCCCCAAGATGCCCAGATTCAACAGGTGGATAGGAAAAAACATCAGGAGCCGATTCATGGACATGCCTGGATAGTAGGTGCTTATTAAAGTACTAAGAACGGTTTTCCGCCTGACAAGTGAGGAAAGTAGAGTGCTGTAGTAATTTGTTTATTTAGTGCTTACAATGATTTCTGAGCCAGTGATGAGCACAAGGAAACCGTTTTGAGTGCTGAAACTAAAATATTGGCTAGTTCCAACTAAAACTAGCTAGTTTTAGCACCAATCCAAGAAGAGAAGCAGGCTACGGCCCGTTTGGTGATCCACAGTCTTGTCCCAGATGATGCGATGCTTCGAATTGCAACCTGAGCAATCGGGTATGTTAGGCACAGACACTCACTCTCCACTCAGAAACAGTCAGGAATCAATGCGCTCTGCTCCTACTCTCACCAGGATCAGAATATAATCACAGATTCTAAGCTGGCATCTATAAAGCAGTTAAGCTTTCTGTGTATCCGCTGTCTGAATGAAATAATGTAACTGCACTCCTCTTACCAGAAAACAGACGCACTAATCCAAAGATGACTACTGAGAGGCAGAATGTGGGCTCTACAATAATTGGTGGTCTTGCAATAGATGCTTAAAGATTAAGATGAAAACAATGGTTTATCCTAAACACTGCAGTGTGCACTAGAGGAGTTAGATGTGAAAGTAGATAACTTTTAGAAGTGTAAAACTTAAGTTTTAGTGGAGAGTCACTATTTTTAAAACCGCAAGATAGATTGAAAGGGGGTGGTCACTTTTGTATTCTTGTACTACGGAATAAAGTAGGATGGCCAATAAATTGAAATAGTTGAAGGTGAGTGATTTCACAAAATGATAATTTTGTGCTTACTCACACTAGCCAGTAAAAGCAGAGAGGAAATGAGACGTACGGTCAAATTAACTAGAAAGACGGTGGTGTTTAAAACACAATAGTAACCGGGTGGGAAAAATTTGTGTCCGACTCACAAGAGATAGAGCTGTGGTCTCTTTTCAAGTTTTAGTATGCACTTAAAAGCAGAATATAAGTAAAACAGTGTAAAGAAAACAAATCACAGAATACAAAATAGAAAAAAGTCAATAAAAATAATACAAAACACAAATAAAAAGCAAACTAACCCTTCCCTCACAGCAAACTGTAGCAGAATCTGGGTGAGCCTTTACAGTATCATTTGTTATACCTAGCAAGGCTCTCTATTGCAGGGATAATCATCCCCAGACTGTCGCCAGAAGTGGACAATTGGGCCTCCTTTCAGGAGTGCTGGTGGGGTTTGTCAAAGAATGATTCTCTGGAACCCTGGTTCTGCGGGCCACTTCTGCCATGGGGCCATCTTCATCCATTAGAGTTCCCTCCTCTACATGTATATCTTGAAAAGGACTCAGACTTCTTGGAGGACATTTTTCCTTCTACCACCTCGTAGATTCCTGGAAAAGTTTGAGTCAAAAAAAACATACGCCCATGGCAGACAGGGTCTTTCTGTCCTCTTCACACCTGGATAGAGTGTTTTTTTTTTTTTTTTTTTTTTTACTTTGGGGCCGAATAAAGACGTTCCATCAAAGGGAACACTGATGAAAGACGACCCAAAAGGCTCCACAAACTCTCACAGAGCAGCCAGGTGCGTCTCATTATGGAAACGCCTGCACCCGCTGACCCTGAAGTTCCTCCCACCAAGAGAGATAAACCTCATGAATGAATTGGATATGGACTGAAGGGTCATCAGCTGGAAAGTAACAGATGCCGGAACTTCATCAGAAACAGCACCCAAGAGGGTATTTGATAACTCCATGATCAAATCCCTCTGTAGCCTAGCAAAAAAGTGGGCCAAATAGTTCAGAAACCTCAAAGCGAAGGTTGGTGAAGGACAGACACGCTTCCCAAATCTGTCCATCATCTGGAACTCCCTGCTGGGGGGTGGACAGAGGAACTTTCCTCAGCTAGTTCCTTCTTGATGGCCACTGTAACAACCATGGCATCAACAGGAACTCCTTTCCTCCAAAACTGTATATCTGCAGGTGGTGCCATTATCCTACCTGGAGTCTGCGAGGAATGGGATCTATGTTGTCGGAGTCCTTCCACGCCAGCTGTGAGAAAGTTAATGACCTCATTTGCAGGCAGAGTCACTCAAGAGGTAGAGGGTTCAGTAACAAAAGCCTCCAGGAGGACAGATTCCTCAGATATAGTTGTTGAAACTCCAACCACCTCTCTGCTTATGGATTTCTAGGATGTCTCCAAAGGAGACATCTTCAGGAGGTGATCGTGGGGACCCTTCACCTTCGTTGAAATCTGTCTCTTCAGTGATGGATTTCTCCGAGGAGTCGGCTTCTCTTACATGTCCGCTTCTTGGGGATCTCCTCAGTGGGGTGCTCTGGGGAGCTATCAGAAGAGGAGATTACAATTCCCTGGGAGGGAGCCTGGGGTTCTGGCATTGGCTGTTCCTGTGGAAAGAGATGGTGAAGCTCTGAGCACTGAGGCTTCTCAATAAAGAACTAAGGATCTGAGGGGGATGGGTCCAACAGAACTGTCAAGGCTGAAAATACCCTCTTCACAGCCTCAAAGGCAGAGAGAGAAAGATAGAGAGGGGGGGGGCATCGGATGTAAGACAAGCTTCTGAATCACAGGCCTCCCCTGCTCCACGGGCGAAAGCACAGAGGTGGGAGCCAGAGCCAAGTTATCCACTGCAGAGGTTTCCGAGCAAAGTTGCTGCAAGAGTACATCACAAATGTACTTCCATGTACATGCAAATATATAGAGCCGAGTATATTTTTCTGTATTCTGTATTATAGAGCTAAATTGTTGCTTAGATATCGGTTGTCTTACTGTTCAGCAAATATACAGAGATCAGTATATATTTTTTTGGTTTTATAATTTGCACTCAGATTCCTCACATCTCTGTTGAACCCCCCCCACTCTTGGTTGTAGTTTAAATTTGGTGGCTTTTGCAGTGCCCGCCCCACTGCAGATTTGATCTAGGACACTCCTCCAGTCCCATCTCTTTACCGCATTCTACCTAATAAACCCTTTCTGCACTTGCTTTTAGTCCTTTTTAATTTAATTACATTTTTTCAAACTATGTGTGGACTAATATTGCTACATACTCAAGTGTGCCAGCTTGCACTGCATATGAATTGTTTTTACTACTGTTTTTTGCTACTTTTCTGAAAAAAAAATTGTAAGCCTGTTTCCTACCTTTCCTGTAATTAGTGTTCCAGATACAGATTTGCTGTATCCAGGACTATTTGTAAGCTTCTGAGCCCCCCAAGTCTTTCAGTGTTGGAGGGAAGCCTTCTAGCTTATCAGTGGGAGTGGTAAGCACTAGGTAACCGGTCTACCACATAAGAAGTGGTTCTGGCCCAGAATTTGTAGTTATTGGCCATTTGGGCGGTCTTCCATCTCTCTCAACTTTCTGATTTGAAGGCCTGCATTTGCACTTGTTTCTTTCCTGTAACTCCTGGGCCCATCTCATTTGCTCATTCAAAAAAAAAAAAAAAAAAAAAAATTATCTGCTTTTACTGTATTTGTGTTTCTTCCTACTTTATTGTGCTTATGCGTCATCTTAAAAGTACTCAATTGTATTTATAACTGCTTGGTGTAACTCATTCTAAGCCTTTTAGTTTAAGCACATTAGGAAGGTTTGTGGTCTGCACTGTAGTGGCAGGACAGGTAGCTTACATCCTTCTAAATTGTGAACTGCTGATTGAGGGCTCAGTGTCTTACTCTAAAAGTGTATTTATTCTGTTTTAAGCACTTGGGCTTCAGGCCAGTTATTTTACATTAAAAGGGTTCGTGGTCTGCACTCTTGTGGGAGGAGAGGCTGGACTCTGCCCTTCTAGCTGGGAATTTCTGGTTAAAGGCTTATAGTGCCTGCATATATGAACTGCTTCTTACTGAAATTGGTACACCCTGTTTGCTGTAGCATAGACTAGATCCAGGCCTGCTGACTCTAGCTTTGTTTGTATAACTTGAGCACTAATCCAGGCATTCTTTAAAGTATTCAATTGTAATTATTAGTGCTTGGTAGTAACTTGATTAAAGTGTAGCTATCATTCTAAGTCTTTTGGATTAACAACTTGGGCTTCAGACCAGTTGTTTTACATTAGGAAGGTTTGTGGCCTGCACTGTGGTGGCAGGACAGGTAGCTTACATCCTTCTAAGTTGTGAACTGCTGAACGAGCCAGTGTCTGTTATTCTAAAAAAGTGTATTAGTTCTGGTTTAAGCACTTGGGCTTCAGGCCAGTTATTTTACATTAAGAAGGTTCGTGATCTGCACTTTTGTGGGAGGAGGTGCTGTACTCTGCCCTTCTGAGCTGGGAATTTCTGGTAAAAGGCTTATAGTGCCTGCATATTTGAAAGGTTTCTTACTGAAATTGGTACACCTTGTTTGCTGTAGCATAGACTAGATCCAGGCCTGCTGAATCTAGCTTTGTTTGTATGCTTGTTGTTTGTTTGCTTGTTATTTCCCTGAAACTCTAATTCCACCTAAAACGCGTCTTTTCAGCGCTTCTGTGGATCCCTAGTGATATCTGCATTGCTTACTGTACTTATTTCCTTGTTTCACTTGAAAGAAAGTTACTGTTTGTTGTTTTTGCATTTAAGTTACCTGTAACACATTGCATTTAAGTTACCTGGCACTTGCTCACTAAAGTAATTATACAAGTCAGCACTAAAATATTAAAAGCACTACACCCTCACAAACTCCCCGCTGGCCCTTTTTTCAATTATAAAGGAATTCCCAATACTATTCTAGCATGTCCAAAGGTCAGTTTGTCAATCTCCTCTCCGGTCCAGCTGGTGAATCTGGGAATCTTGAGGCGATGTTACAACTGCCTCATGTACACAGACAACCCTCTCCTCCTCCCAACAAATTCCAACACATGTGAGAGATGCAACCATACAGCCATACTGGAGGCTAAGCTCTCTCAACTCAGTACTGGCGAAACCAGTCCGTCAGGAGGAGAAGGAAACCACATTCACTACAATTCCAGTCTCACCATCTCCAGTCTCTACCATGACAGCAAACCAAACACAAACACCCAAAAACATACTCGGAGGCTCTAAATAAAAATCTGCCTAAGCAGCAGAGACCTCCAAAGCAGACACCCAAGCAACCGCTACCCCAAAATAAAACACGTGCAACACATAGCTCACAAAGCCAGTGTGCCGAACAGTCACAGACCTTAAGGCTAAACAACACACCTGATACACTTGTAATAGGTGACTCTATCGTCAGGCACACGGACGTCCCACTCGCCAGGCTGAACAAGGAGAAGGTCACGGTGAGCTGCCTGTCGGGCGCTAGGATCCGCCACATAACACAAGCACTCAGGTCATTCCAAGGCAAGTACAAATATGACTCAGTCATTGTCCATGCTGGTGTGAATGACCTGAGACGTACCTCCCTGGACTACATGAAGAGACCTAGAGGAGCTCTCTGAGCATCTAGCCCCGGCTGGTATGACCCTGACCTTGAGTAGCATCTTACCCTCACCAAGAATGATGCCACAATATGAAGACAAGATGATCAATTTCAACAATTGGCTTAAGTATCGGTGTCATTCAAAGGGGATCCAATGCCTGTCAGCCTGGGATGACATGCTCGACAAGCCATGATGCTTCGCTAGGGACGGTTTGCACCTGTCACCCCTGGGCTTTTGGATATTGGCAAAGGCTCTTGCTACCCCCATAGTGCCTTTTTTAGGCAAGGGTCAAAAGACAAACCCACCTCCATAGGTATCACAAGGGATAAGAAACTAAGAGTAATGCTACTCAATGCCAGAAGTCTAAACCTCAAGATGCACGCACTCGAAACTCTCCTTAGCATGGAGAACATAGACATCTGTGCAGTAACAGAAACCTGGTTCAAAGCTCCCGAGAGCACCCCAGCACTACCAGGTTATACCTCATACCATGCTTTTCGGCCCCAAAACTTGGACCGAACCACGAAAGGAGGGGGAGTATCAATATTCGTCAAAGATACCCACACCTCCAGGTTGGTGGCACAGCACGAAGCATCAGAGACTATTCATGTGCAACTAACAGTGGGTAAAACTGCTTTCCAGTTTATAGCCTGCTACAGACCACCCTCCCAAACCTAGGAACCCCACTCGGCCTTCCTGAGAATACTGGAAAATATAAAGGTCTCCCCAAACACCATTATACTGGGCGACTTCAACTACCCAAACATAGACTGGGAGCATTACTCTAGCTCCAACACCCTAGCCCAAAGGTTCCTAGAATTTATAAACTGAAATGTTATGGAACAACTTGTTACCACTCCCACAAGAGGGGAAAACATACTGGACCTGATCATCACCAACATGGGGACTCTATGCTCCAGACCAGAAGTGTATCCCTCACTGGTAAGATCAGACCATAAACTAATCTCACTGGATATTCACATCCCGACTCCACCCCCTGCCCTGAAAACCATAGTGAAAAACTTCTCTAAAGCAAATTTCACACACCTCAAAACCGAGGTGGAATCCTTCAAAGCTCCCGGGCCTGTGGAAAATGCATTCTATGAACACCTTCAGGAATGCATGGATCATGCAATCCCAAATAAAACCAAGACCCAATCCTCCAAAGGCAGACGTCCTGTCTGGTGGACCCCAGCCATAAACCAACTATACAACAGAAGGAGGAAGCTACTACATGAGAGAGCAAAATCCCAAAAAGGGAAGGCATCTCTGATCAGTATTAGCAAAAAACTACGGGCACTCATAAAATCGTCTAAGGCCAGCTTCGAGAGAAAAATTGCACAGGACACTAAGGATAATCACAAGGCTTTCTTTAGTTATGTTAGGAACCTGGGTGGGAATTCCCAGATATGCTCAGAATTAGTCCAAAATGACAAAAAATAAACCGAACCCACAGACATTGCCAACATCCTAGCTGACAGGTTCAGCGCAAACTCCCCCCCCACACCAAAAGGGCAAACATCTATCCCAGCAGAGTGCTGCCCCCGACATCTCAGATGCTCAGGTAAGAGCTGCCCTCTCAAAAGCAAAAAACACAGCATCAATGGGACCAGATGGTGTCCCGGGCTGCGTCCTACATGAACTCCAAGAAGTGCTAAACCCAAACATAAAACTACTGTTCAATCTCAGCCTTACTACAGGATATGTACCCAAAGAGTAGCGTACAGCAACAGTGGTCCCTCTCCACAAAGGTGGTGCCTCAACGGATCCTGGAAACTATCGCCCCATAAGCCTGACTAGCTTGGTCTGCAAAGCTATGGAAAGGATCATCATGGACCTCATAAATAAAGATATTGGGGACCTACAGACACTGGATCCTACCCAGTTCGGCTTTGTTAAGGGCAGATCCTGCCTCAAACCTGGTTGATTTCTTTGAAACAGTCACCAAGGCCATTGACGAGGGGACGGTGGTCCACACAGCCTACCTGGACCTCGCAAAAGCCTTCGATACAGTACCCCACTCTGGCATTATAGATAAGCTCACCAGCTTAAATATAAACCCCTATGTCACTAGATGGGTTGCAAACTGGCTCAAGGACAGAACCCACATGGTTAGAATTGCTGGAGCCATGTCAGACTCCAAACCAGTTACAAGTGGCGTCCCACAAGGCTCAGTCCTGGGACCACTCTTGTTTGGTATATATTTCTCGGAGGTACAGGCCAACACGGAAGGACTGTGGCTGACCAAGTTCGCAGATGACTACAAACTGGGCGCCATAATCGACTCTCCAGCCGACACAGGCATCCTCCAAAAGGGCCTCATAGAAACAGACAACTGGTGCCAGAGCCATGTCCTCAAGCTAAATGCCAAAAAGTGTATAGTCATCCCCTTTGGCAAAAGCAAAGTGCCCACAAATTACCACATAGGTGGTAATCTATTAAGTGCAGAAGAAGTAATTAGGGATCTGGGGACCCAAGTTGATAGCAATCTCTCATTTGACAACCACGTGGCCAAAGTGGTTAGAAAAACATTTTATATAGCCCACCTAATCATGAAGGGATTCACATCTAGATCAGGAGAGGTCATCGTGCCTCTTTACTCATCCCTCATCAGGCCCATAATTGAGTACAATGCCCCTTTTGGGATGTAACTTACCAGACACCTGCAGCAACTGGAAAGACCCCAAAAGTACCTCACCAAGAGGATCAAAGGGCTCAAACAGATGCCATATGCTGCCCGGTTAAAGAAATTCCAGCTCTACTCAGTGGCATACCGCCTGCTCAGAGGCAATCTGTGCCCGACGTATAAAGCCATGTCCAACCCGGAATTAATGGACATGCTGCACCTCAGAAAATCCAAATCCCATTGAGCTACGCGCTCGAGAGACTTGAACCTCAGCACTGAAATAAATAGGACATGCTGGAGGGACAGATTCATAACCCAGAGGCTCCCTTCACTCTGGAATAAAATCCCAGTCCAGGTTAGGCAGAGTCCCTCATTGACTCTCTTCAAGAGGAATCTTGATGAGTGGATGGGAGATCGTAGGTTTACCCCGGGTATCACTTCTGTGCCACTGTTGGACAGAGGCACAGTACACTAACCTCGAGAAAGGGCATAGCAAAATTAATTTAAAATGGGTGGCGAAAGCCAAACACGCTCTGGCTAAGCTTATAAATGCCCTAGGGCAGATAGCCTAGTATGAACCTACGAACCTATGTATAACCTGGCTGTGACAGACAAACCTGCATATCATTGCTGGAGCCTTCCTGTGCCCTGTGCTCTTCAAACTATCTGGAGATCTACAGAGCTGAGTATATTTTTCTGGCACTTCAGAGTTGTGTACTGGTAATTGTTGTTTGACTAATTTTATATCATTGCTGGCTGACTTCAGAGTTGTGCACTGTTATTTTTGCTTCACTGTATAGTTTTTCAGATCTCTGCTGAAGGTGTGGTTTTCCCATACCTAGCCTCCCTACTCCTGTCTTGTTTAAATTTGGAGGCTTTTGCAGTTGCCCACCCCCACTGTAGATTTGATCTGGGACACTCCCCCCAGTCCCATCTCTTTACCTCATTCTACCCAATAGATTCCTCCTGCAATTGTTTTTAGTAATTTTTAAACTGTTTGTAGCAATGTTAGACCATACTCAAGTGTGCTAGCTTGCACTGCATTTTAATTGTTTTTACTGCTGTTTTATCTACTTTTCTGTATATATAAAAAAAATACCTTTCCTGTAACTAGTGTAGTCCAAATTCAGATTTGCTGTATCCAGGACTGTATGTAAGCTTCTGAGCCCCCCGCCCTCAAGCTTTCTGTGTTGGCGGGAAGCCTTCTAGCTCATCAGTGGGAGTGGTAAGCACTTGGTAACCTATCTACCACATAAAGGAGTGGTTCTGGCCCAGAAATTGTAGTTATAGGCCGTTTGGGCATGTTTTCCATCTCTCTCAACTTTGATTTAAAAGCCCGCATTTGCACTTGTTTCCTCCCTTTCCTGTAACTAGCCTTTCCTGTAACTAGTTTAGTCCAGATACAGATTCTTAGTTTTAGTACTTAAATTTGCTTATTCGTGATCAGCACTTGTTCAGAACTTGTAAGCACTAAATAACCTACTAATTACTACAGCACTCAAACTCCCTCATTACCTAGAGGAAAAAGTAGTTTTGTACCTACCATAAATGTAGATGTTCGAGGATCCACATTGCTGCAGTCATAACCTGTGGGTAGTCCGCTGTCCTCGGTCGGCCCGAATACCAAAGTGTTAGGCTGGCGCCGGTCATGGTCGCTCAGAGCTGACGTCAGTACGCAGTAGTACTTAAGCGCATGACCGACGCCATATCCTCAGTCTTTCTTGCCCCAGATGTCAGAAGGCCTAAAAAGGAAAGGCCATAGCCAAAATAGAAAATACCCAACAACCAACATAGATAAAATAATAATTATCCCAAAAGAAACACAGCAACCCCAAACTATAGAGGGGAAGGAGGGAGGAAATTGGACTGCAGCAATGTGGATCCTCTAACATCTACATTTATGGTAGGTACAAAACTGTACTATGTTCTACGTCACACATTGCTGCAGACATAACCTGTGGGTAGAATCCCAAAGCAAAGGTAAAGGGAGGCTGGCAAACTAAAAAGCATTAGGAGCTGCCAACATGCCCTGTAAAACTGCAGTGGCAAACCCAGCCCTAGACTTAGAATAAAGAGGGAGATGGTAATGTTTAGTAAAAGTGTGCACTGAACTCCAAGTAGCTGCCTCCAAAATATCCTTAGTAGCTACCCCCCTTAAAAAGGCAGTAGATGTGGCGGTAGCCCTAGTGGAATGAGGTCTGATCCCAGCAGGAACATCCTTTCCATGATGAGAACAAAAAGCAATACAATGGCCAATCCACTTAGAAATAGTTTGCTTTGAAACAGCCTTCCCTTGTGAACCCAAAGCAAAAGAAATAAATAACTGTTGAGTCTGCCTGAATTCTTTAGTTCTGCTCAAATAATAGCGTAACTGCCTGTGAATATCCAAAGAATGCAAGACTTTTCCCCTTTATTTTGGGGATCAGCATAAAAAGTAGGCAAATGAATAGACTGGTTTAAGGCCACATTAGAAATAACTTTAGGCATAAAAGTAGGGTTAGTACGCAAGGACACCCTATCCTTATGGAATATCAGGAAGGGTTCAACTGCCATGAGAGCCTGTAATTCAGATACCCTCCTAGCAGACGTAATGGCCAACAAAAAAGCAGTCTTCCAGGACAAAAACTTCAACTCAGATGTAGCTGCAGGTTCAAAAGGAGGTAAAGTAAGCTTTTCCAACACAAAATTGAGATCCCAGGAAGGAGTAGGAGCTCTACGTGGGGGTCTTATGTTTTTTGCCCCTCTAAGAAATTGTTTAAACAAAGGGTGAGAAAATAAAGGAGGGTCACAATCATAGTGAGCAGAAATGGCTGCAGCATGAACTTTTACGGAGGAAAAAGACAAACCCTTGTCTAGTAATTTAGTAAGGTACTGTAGTGTAAAATTCAAATTAGGCACTGAGACACCAAAGCTCTTTGCTGTGCTCCAAAGAAAAAATCTCCTCCATTTATCAGCATAAACTTTTCTAGTACTAGGCCGTCTGGCTTCCAAAATGACATTCAGAACTTGTTGAGGAAGCTGAGACCCCCCCAGGGTCTAAAACAGATTACGCCAGGCTGTCAGATGCAGGGACTGTACCCTGACCTTGAGAAAATGATTGCTTGCCTGAGACAACAGGTGAGGAATTGGTGGCAAAGGCCAAGGAGGCTCCTGAACTAAACTCCTCAGCAGAGGATACCAGTGCTGACGTGGCCAATCTGGTGCTATTAGAATCATGCAAGGCTTGTCCTGCCTGACTTTCAAGAGTACCTTGGGAAGGAGAGGCAGAGGAGGGAAAGCATAGACGTGAAGGTTGTTCCAACTGAAAGATAGAGCATCCACTTTCCAAGCTTTTGGGTGAAACATCTTTGTGCAAAATTTTGGCAGTTGGAAATTTAGTGGAGAAGCGAACAGATCTATGTCTGGAGTTCCCCAAGCCACTGTCAACTGTTAGAATATGTGAGGATCCAATTTCCACTCGTGGGGATCCACAATTTGTCTGCTCAATACATCTGCTAAGGAGTTCTGTGCTCCTGGCAGAAACCGTGCTAGAAGAGTGATGTGCAAACTCAGAGCAGTCTCCCACAAAATCATAGCTTGTCTGCAAAGAGGGTAAGAATGGGTTCCCCCCTGCTTGTTGATGTACCACATGACAGTTGTGTTGTCTGTTTGAATCAACACCTGTCCTGGTTGAAGTAGATCCTTGAAGGCCATCAGGGCAAATTGGACTGCTAACATCTCCTTCATGTTGATATGCAAATGCTGTAGTCTGGGAGGCCACGTGTCTTGAATCCATTTCCCATTGAAGTGTGCTCCCAAGCCAGGTCTGAGGCATCCGTCGTTAAGATCTGACTCGCCTCTGGTCGGGTCACAGAGAGTCCCTTGTTTAGGTGACATTCCTGAGCCCACCACAAGAATTCCTTCTGGATGCAAGGTATTATCTGAATGACAGTGTCCAAACCGTGGCAGTGTTGAGTCCATACACTTTTGAGATACCATTGTAGCTTCCTCATATGCAGTTTGGCATTGGGAAGTACCAGAATGCAAGATGCCATGAACCCCAAGGCTTGAAGGACTGTCCTTGCAGTCAGCCTGGACATTACTGATAATTGCTGGAAGTATAGGTGAAGATTTCTTTGTTTGTCCGGGGTCAAAAAAGCCATCTGAGAGGCTGTATTCAGTCTCACACCCAGAAAGCACATGTCCTGAGAGGGTACTAGACTGGACTTTGTTTCGTTCACAGAATACCCTAGGCACCTTAAAACTGCCATTACATACTGTAGATGTTGAAGTAACTTGTCTTTGTCTTGAGCAAGAATCAGGCAATCGTCCAGATAAGGATAAATTTGTATTCCTCTCAGTCTTAAGAAAGCTATCACAGGAGCCAGAACCTTTGTGAACACCCTGGGCGCAGTAGATAAGCCAAAGGGCAATGCAGAGAACTGATAATGAAAAGTACCAGCCCGAAAACACAGGAATCTCCTGCAGCTGGGCCTGATAGGAATGTGAAGATAAGCCTCTTTGAGATCCAGAGTTACCATCCAGTGATCTTTGCCTAGCAGAGGCAGAAGTTGCTGTAAAGTTAACATCTTGAACTTTGGAATGTCTAGGTATGTATTGAGAATGGACAAATCCAGAATTGGCCTCCAAGTGTTTCCTTTCTTTGGCACAAGGAATAGGCGAGAATAAAACCCTAGGCCTACTTCTGACGGAGGTACCACCTGGATTGCCCCATTACAAAAGCAAATAAATTTGTTTGTGAGCCTCCAGCCTTTGCTGAGGAGGAACATCTGGCATGCCTTTGAAAGGAGGAAAAGTGTGAAAATAAAACTTGTAGCCTTGATTTATTATGTCCAACACCCATTTGTCCTGGGTGACCAAATGCCAATT
This sequence comes from Protopterus annectens, assembly GCF_019279795.1. Classification (NCBI taxonomy): domain Eukaryota; kingdom Metazoa; phylum Chordata; order Ceratodontiformes; family Protopteridae; genus Protopterus; species Protopterus annectens. Next base: position 1,167,764,959 of record NC_056735.1, read on the forward strand.
CAGTTTGAAAAGTGCCAACTTTCCTCCTAGAGGAGCTGCCAGATAGGAAGAATCTGGCAGCTGGAGATACAGGTCATTGGGTCTGTTTACGAAAAGGCTGACCCCTGCCCTCCCCAGAAGATTGAGCAGGAGAACTCCAAGTCCTAGGTCTGAAAGAACCCTGAGCGTGAGCTCTGCCCCTACCACGTCTAGACCTGCCCCTAGACTGAAAATTGGAAGAAGGGTAAGACCATCCTCTTGCAGGCCAATTCCTGCTAAACTTAGGGGGCTGCACTTGCAAAAATTCCTTAACCGTCTGCATAGACCTAGCTTTGTCTTCCATCTTTTTCAAAACTGACTCCACAGGAGAACCAAAAAGAACTTCAGATTGAAGAGGAGCATCCAAAATTCGAGCTTTAACATGCTCTGACAAATTTTGATCCTTAAGCCAGGCATGCCTACGAATAACTGAACCAGTAGCAGCCACCCTGGAAGAAGCCTGAAGAGCATCGAAGCCACACTGCAAGGAATGCTTACCAACTTGATCTGAGGCATGAACTAAGTCCTGCAATTCCTTACACTCTATACCCTCAGCTAAAGCATCTACCTTAGATTTCAACTGACCTAACAGAAAGTTCTGATATTTCAGCATATGAAACTGGCAATTTAAAGCCCTCATAGCTAGCGTGGAGGAGGTATACACTTTTTTACCCCACCTATCCAAAGCTCTAGAATCTTTATCCAGAGGAACTGGATTCTTAACTACAGAAGCCCTGACACCCTTAGGCCCTAGAATAATAGTTTCCGGGTCAGCTCTATGACTCTTATACAAATATTTATGTGCCTCTGGAACTCTGTAATACCTGTCTGGCTTGACAGGGGCAGGTGGTAAAGAATCAGGATTAAGGGAAGCTTCAGAAAAAACATCCTGAACAACATCTAAAACAGGGGGAATAGCCAAAGGTCTATGTTGTGGCAAAAACAAAAATTCCCTAAGCCTCTTACGAGAATCTGAGAAATCCTGACCTTCCCACTTGAAATGCTCCCTCATGGAGTGCAAGGTTTCAGAAAAAGAAAAATCCTCTGGAGGAGAAGCAGAAGGACAGGAATCCTCTGCATCCGAATCAGAATAGGGAGGAAAATCCTGAATATCCTCAGCTGAAGACTCAGAGTAATCTGAGGAAATGCTCCAAACCCTCTAAATCTGTCTCCACCCTAGGCCTCTTCTCTGGAGGGGGCATAGAACCCCTGATTAAAGTAATCAAATCCTCTGCCATTTTTAACATATGTTTTTTAGGAACAGAGCCCGAAGAACTAGGGCTGATGCCTGTACCAGAAAGACCAGGTCTAGCTTTAGCAGGGCCTTTAGTGACAGAAGTAGAAGGCCTAATAACCTTTTGTAAGGATGGAACCACAGAAACTTGAGAAGCCCCCTCGGCCTGACCTAACTCCCGAGAGGCCAACTCCTGTAATAGTCAAGGTTCCCCCTGTACCTCGGCTGGATCCACAGATTCAACCATAGATTCCATAGAACCGGCGTCCGCAACTGACGACTCATCCTGTTTAGACTTTAACGATTTATCTTTTCGCTTTTTTGCGGTAGCGGGCGTCGGAGGATCAGACGGCATGTTGTAGTTACACCGCTTACCGAAAACAAGCCTAGCACAGTCTAATCTGCGTTTTATGGTGCGCTTATTAAATCTAGCGCCAAAGCGACACCTGACTACGTCGTGCTCAGGCCCCAAGCAAGGAATACAGAGAGAGTGATAGTCCCTATGAGGTATCTGTTTCCCACAAGAAATACAATTATTAACTTTTTCTGACATCCGGATTAACTGAGGCAAGAAAAGACAAAAATATTCCCCAACGGGGTACTTAGCCCAACTTGGTCTTCGGTCTGAAACTCGAAAAGTGAAAATTTCAGAACGCCGAACGGCACTTGCAAACGCTGCTTCTGCTTCGGACCACGCGGCAAGAAAGACTGAGGATATGGCGTCGGTCATGCGCTTAAGTACTACTGCGTACTGACGTCAGCTCTGAGCGACCATGACCGGCGCCAGCCTAACACTTTGGTATTCGGGCCGACCGAGGACAGCGGACTACCCACAGGTTATGACTGCAGCAATGTGAGACGAAGAACATCTGTTTTGGCACTTACTTTCCTAACTTGCTTAGAGGGAAACAGCTCTTGTACTCACTTTCCTCACTTATCTAAAGGAAATTTTTTTTTATTCAGGCATATCCAAGGGTCAGCTCCCAGTGTTCTCGCCTGTATCTGATGTATCTGGGCATCTTGGGGCAATGTAGAAATTGACTCATGTACACAGACAACCCTCTCCTCCTACCACCCAACACCACAACCTGTGAGAGATGCACTTATCTAGCCAAACTGGAGGTAAAGCTCTCTCCAATCAAGAGTGAACTTGACAGTCAAGAGGAGAAGGTAAACACTTGCACCACACCACATTCATCACATAGTCTCACTAAATGTACACCACCAAAATCCACACACACAAACACAAAAACATTCCCGGAGGCTCTCAATAATAATCTGCTCAAGCAACAGAGACCTCCAAAGCAGAAATGCAAGCAACCTCCACCCCCTAACACAACCCAAATGACACATAGCCCATAGACTCAGTGTGCCACTCAACCACAGCCAATAAGGTAAAACAACGTATCCAACACGCTAGTCATAGGTGACTCTATAGTCAGGCACACTGATGTCCCACTCACCAGGCTAAACAAGGAGAAGCTTACTGTCAGCTGCCTGTCGGGTGCCAGGATCCGCCACATAACCCACACACTCAGGTCACTCCACAACAAGTACAAATATGACTCTGTCCTTGTCCATGTTGGTGTGAACGACCTGAGACATACCTCCCTGGACTACATGGAGACATATGGAGGAGCTCTCCGATCTTGTAGCCCAGGCAGGTATGACCCTAGCCCTGAATAGCATTCTGCCATCACCCAGAATGATGCTGCAGTAAAAGGACAAAATGACTGACTTCAACAATTGGCTAAGCTTCTGGTGCCATTCGGGATCCTGTATCAGTCTGCCTGGGATGACATGGTCGACGGACCACGATGCTTTGCCAGTGATGGCCTGCACCTGTCACCCCTGGGATTCCAGATACTGGCAAAGGTTCTTGCCGCCCCTATAGTGCCTTTTTTAGGCAAGGTTCAAATGACAAATTCACCACCGTAACAGGAACAGGCAAGCAAAAACTGAGGGCGATGCTACTCAATGCTAGAAGTCTAAATCTCAAAATGCACTCACTCGAGGCACTCCTTAAAATGGAGAAAGTACAGTTTTGTACCTACCATAAATGTAGATGTCAGGTATGCATCTGCAGTCCTAACATATGGGTTGTCCTGCCTCAGGCAGCCCTTCGGTTGGCTGGATTCCAAAGTCTGGGTCTGACCTCGGCTGATGTCGCACTTCACCCGTCACAGCTCCTGGGGTATAAAGGCATCAGCCAATGCCATTTTCCTCAGTGTTTCTTGCCCCAGATGCCAGGTGCCCTCTAGGAAGGCTAAATTTGGATAAAGTAGCAAATTCCAAACAGTAGCAATCAAAAGGAAAATATATATACAAATATATATATAAATATATACATACAAACAAATACACCATAATAGATTCCCCCAGCTAGCTAAGAGAGGGGTAAGTACCCTAGGAATACCACAGAGGGGAAGGAGGGTGGGTAATCCTGACTGCAGATGCATACCTATCGGACATCTACATTTATGGTAGGTACAAAACTGTACTATGTCCTTCAAGGATGCATCTGCAGTCCTAACATATGGGTAGAATACCATAGCCAAACTGGGGGAGGAGGCACTAAGATAATGATGGTGTAGTTAAGATCCCTTGTAAAACTGCAGTTGCAAAACCTGCTCGGGATCTGGAGTATAAAGGAAGATTGTAATGCTTGGCAAATGTATGCACGGAGCTCCAAGTAGCAGCTTCTAAAATGTCTTTGGTAGCCTCTCCTCGTAGGAAAGCTGTAGTGGTGGCTGTAGCCCTTGTGGAGTGAGGCCTGATATTTTCAGGAGTTGTCGTTCCATGAAAAGAGTAACAGAATCGAATGCAATTTCCTATCCATTTTGAAATTGTCTGTTTGGAAATTGCTTTTCCTTGCACTCCTGTTGCATATGATACCAGAAGCTGGTCAGTTTTTCTGTTGGTCTTAGTTCTGTCCAGATAGTAGCGCAGTTGTCTGTGCACATCCAAGGTGTGTAGTAGTTTTCCTCCCCTGTTCTGTGGGTTAGGGAAGAACGTAGGTAAATGAATAGCTTGGTTCAAGGATACTCTGGATACCACCTTTGGCATGAAAGTAGGATTGGTTCTCAGAGACACTCTATCCTGGTGAAAAATAAGGAAAGGCAGCACTGCCATTAAGGCCTGTAACTCGGATACCCTTCTTGCTGAAGTGATTGCTAGAAGGAAGGCAGTTTTCCAAGATAAGAACTGTAAGTCTGCTGATGCTGCTGGTTCAAAAGGGGGGAGTGTTAATTTTTCCAGCACAAAATTGAGATCCCATGCAGGTAGAGGTGGTTTCCTTGGAGGTTTTACATTCCTGATCCCTCTTAGAAATTGTCTGAGGAGAGGTTGAGAGAAAATAGGAGGATCCATGTTGTACTCTGCTGAAATTGCTGAAGCATGAATTTTAATGGAAGAATAGGACAGGCCATTGTGGAATAGTTCTGCTAAGTATTCTAGAATGTGTGCTAGGTTTGCCAGTGTAACATCTGTTCCCTTTGATGCACTCCAAATGAGGAATCTCTTTCATTTGGCTGAGTATGTTTTCCTTGTGGAGGGTCTGCAAGCCTCCAGGATAATGTCCTTGACCCTCTGAGATAACACAGGTTGGTTTTCCTTTATGCAATTTTCCAGGCAGTTAGCTGCAGTGTTTTCAAGTTTGGATGCAGGGTCTTGTAGTTGTTCTGTGTTGGAAGTAAAGGCCATAGAGGTAGAGGCCATGAGTTCGCCCGAGACATGCTTCTCAGTAGTGGGTACCAATGCTGTCTTGGCCAGTCTGGAGCTATCAGAATTACCTTTGGCTGTTCCTCCCTGATCTTCAGTAGGACTTTGTGCATCAATGGGAGAGGCGGAAAGGCATAAACTATCATGGCCTTCCAGCTGAAAGAGAGGGAGTCCACCCTTCAGGCTTGCGGGTGGTATTCTCTTGAGCAGAATCTCTTCAGTTGGTGGTTGAGAGGGGAGGCGAACAGGTCTATCTCTGGCATTCCCCATGTCTTTGTTATGGTTCTGAAGATGTCTGGATGCAGCATCCATTCGTGAGCATCCGTGGTAGTTCTGCTTAATCTGTCTGCTAGTGAATTTTCTTTTCCTGGTACGAATCTCGCCTGCAGTTGAATGTTGAGATCCAGGCCTAGATTCCACAGAACCATTGCCATCCGGCATAGAGGGTAGGAATGCGTGCCTCCCTGCTTGTTGATGTACCACATGACTGTGGTATTGTCCGTCCTTATCAGCAGGTGTCCTTGCTGGAGGAATGGTTTGAATGCCTCGATTGCATGCTTCACTGCCAGCATCTCCTTTAGATTTATGTGTAGTTTCAGCTGGTCCTGGGACCATAGGCCTTGGATACACTTGCCTTCCATGTGTGCTCCCCAGCCTAGGTCTGAGGCGTCCGTGGTGATGGTCTGCCTTGGTTGTGGTTTGTGAAAAGGCAACCCTCTGTTGGTCTGACAGGCCTGAGCCCACCACAGGAATTTTTGTTTCAAGCATGGAATGATTGGTATTATGGTTTCTAGACTGTGTCTGTGTTGAGACCATATATTCCTTAGGTACCATTGTAATTTTCTCATATGCAGCCTGGCATGTGGGATCAAGATTATGCAGGATGCCATGTAACCCAGGGCCTGCAGGACTTTCCTTGCAGTAAGCTGAGTTTGTCTTGCCAATGCCATGAAGTAGAGTGGAAGTTGCTTTTGTTTCTCTTCTGTGAGAAAAGCCATCTGGGTTATTGTGTCCAGTTCTGCACCCAAAAATGTTATCCTTTGGGATGGCACTAGTCTCGACTTCTGTATGTTGACTGTGTATCCCAAGGCTTGTAGCAGTTGTATGACATAGGCCAAATCCTTTATTATTTTTGTCTTGTTGTCCACTTGTATTAGGCAGTCGTCCAGGTATGGATAGATTTGAATTCCCTGAAGTCTGCAATGTGCAATTACGGATGCCAGGCATTTCGTGAATACTCTGGGCGCAGTAGATAAGCCAAAGGGCAATGCTGAGAATTGATAATACTCTGATCCTGCAAGAAATCTGAGGTGTCATCTGCAATCTGGTCGTATGGGGACGTGCAGGTATGCCTCCTTGAGATCTAGAGTCACCAGCCAAGACTTCTTGCCCAACATGGGAAGAAGTTGCTGTAGGGTCAGCATCTTGAATTTTGGTACTATGAGATATGTGTTCAGTGCAGACAAGTCGAGAATAGGCCTCCATTGAGTTTCTTTTCTTGGTACAAGGAATAGTCTGGAGTAAAATCCTTGGCCTTGTTCCATAGATGGTACCTTTTCTATTTTTCTCATCCTTAGTAAGTTGGTGATTTGTTTTAGAGCCTTTGACTCCTGGCTTGATGGAAGGTTTGGCATTCCTCTCTTTTTGGTAAAGTGTGGAAGTGAAACCTGTAGCCTTTGTCTATTGTTTGCAAAGTCCATTTGTCTCCTGTAATGCAATGCCAGTTTTTTGAAAATAAAGCTAACTTTCCGCCCAAGGGTGCTTCCAATTGTTCCCTGGTAGGCGGAATCAGAGCCAAGTCATTGTGTCTGTCCTGTGGAAGTGGTTGCAGTCGTAGCTGTGGCGGCACTCCTCTGGTTGTCAGTTTGCCACTGACGGCCCCTGTAGGCACCCCTTGTTTGGCCTCTGCCTCTTGAAGCCTATTTCTGCCTCTCTGTGCTCTGGAGGCGTCTGGAAAGGACCAATTCTTTGAGGGCCAATTTCTGCTGAACCTCGGAGGTTGGACCTGCAGAAAATCCTTGACTGTTTGCAAAGATCTTGCTTTTTCTTCCACCTTCTTTAGAACCTCCTGTGCAGAGGGGCCAAATAAACTTTGTTTCGCCATAGGGGCATCTAGGAGTTTAGACTTGACATGGTCTGGCAAGGGTTGTTCTTTTAGCCAGGCATGCCTTCGAATCACTGTTCCAGTCCTAGCTGATCTAAATGAAGCCTCCAGTGCATCATAGCCACATTTTAAGAAATGATTACTGACCTGCTGTGAGTTGTGTACCAAATCCTGAAGGGACTTACAGTCTAAAGGTTCAGGAGAGGAAAGTTTTTTATTCAGCTGATCTAACAAAAATTCTTGGTACTGTATCATGTGAAATTGACAGTTTAAAGCTCTGGCAGAAAGAGTAGCAGATGTATAAACCTTTTTACCCAATCTCTCGAATGCTCTTGATTCTCTTTCAGAGGGTAGGGGGGTTTTGGCAGAGGCAGCTGCAACACCCTTAGGGCCCTGAGAAATGGTTTCAGGGTCTGCAGGGGGGCCTTATACAAGTGGAAGTGAGAATCCGGGACCCTGTAATATCTGTCAGGTTTGGCAGGGGCCGGGGGAAGAGAGTCAGGGGCAGAACTGGCATCATTGTATGCATCAACAACTGATGGAACAGGAGGAATGGCTAAAGGCCTATGCTGTGGTAAGTGTAAAAAAGTCCTTAGCCTTTTCCTAGATTCAGAAAAATCCTGACCCTGCCCATTGGAAGTGTTCCCTCATTGAGTGTAGGGTTTCCCCAAATGAAATTCTTCTGGGGGGGAGGCAGAAGGAATGGAGTCTTCTGCATCCGAATCCTCATAAGGTGAGTAAGGTCCTTCCTGATGGTCTGATAGCTCTGATCCATCCGAGGAATAGTCAGAGGAGAGAGGTTCAGGAGGTTCAGTCCTAGGCCTTTTTTCAGGAGGAGGATGAGAGGCCCTGTCTGGGTGAGGTTGGGATCCCCTGATCAGAGAAATAAGGTCCTCAGCCAGGCTGAGAATCTGGGAACTAGAGGATGGTCTGTGAGAGGGAGCTTTAGTAGGTAAGGCCTTGGAAAGTTTAGCTGCTTTAGCCCTGGAGAAGGCCTTAATAGACATAGAAGCAGGGGGCCTAGCTGCCCCACGTGCAGGAGTAGAGATGTCCAACGGAATGGTGTCGGACAATTCCTGTGTGCCTGCTTCTTCGGTAAGAATTTCTGTAGCTGACTCAGCCGGAGCCTGTGAGGCCTCGGTTGTCGGAGGCATGCTTGCGGTCGTAGGAGGAACCGAGGACTCTGTTTCAGCCGAAACAGAGACACTCGCGGTAGGCCTGAAACCACGGGCCGCGAGTGTCGGTCCTTTTCCTTGCGTTTTTTAGCTAAATGTGTAGTCGGAGTCTCCGACGGCATTATGTATGCAAAAGCGGGACCAAAAAACTCTTCAGCAAACTCCGACCGACGTCTAAGTGTCCGTCGGTTGAAGGAAGCACAGGCTAGACAAGCTGATGCGTTGTGGTCTGGGCCTAAACAAGGAAGGCAGTAAGAGTGGAAATCCTTATGAGGTATTGGTTTCCCACAAGTTAAACAATTATTTACTTTGTCTGACATCGGCTGAGGCAAGAAAGAGTCCCCAACGGGGTACTTAGCTTTTTTAGAAGTCTTCGGTAGCTGAAATCTCTGGATCTGACCGACCGGCACTTGCGAACAGCTTCTGCTTTGGGCACCGCGCGGCAAGAAAGACTGAGGAAAATGGCGTCGGCTGATGCCTTTATACCCCAGGAGCTGTGACGTCGGGTGAAGTGCGACATCAGCCGAGGCCAGACCCAGACTTTGGAATCCGGCCGACCGAAGGGCTGCCTGAGGCAGGACAACCCATATGTTAGGACTGCAGATGCATCCTTGAAGGACATCATAGATATCTGTGCAGTGACTGAGACCTGGTTCAAGGCTCCAGAGAGCACCCCTGCGCTACCAGACTATAACTCATACCACACTTTTCGGCCATGTAACCTGGGTGGAGGTGTGTCCATATTCATTAAGGATATCCACACCTCCAGGCTAGTTGCACAGCATAATGCAGCAGAGGTTATCCAAGTGCAACCAACTCTGGGCAAAACTGCAATCCAAACTGTAGCTTGCTACAGATCACCCACCATGCCCAGGATTCCCACTCCTCTTTTCTTGATGTACTGGAAAATATTAGGGTTCAACCAAACACCCTAATGGGCGATTTCAACTACACCATTAACTGGGAAAACTACTCGTGTACCATCTCCTTTGCTCAACGCCTTCTGGAATTCATAAACTCCAATGCACTGGATCAGCTTATCCACACCCCCATCAGGGGCAACAATATCCTAGATCTAGTCATTACCAACATGAGTGACCGGTGTTCCACATCTGAAGTAAACGACTCATTAGTCCGATCAAACCATAAGCTAATTACGCTAGATATCCACATCCTGTCCCCATTAAGGAAACCATGGTAAAAAATTTCTCCAAAGCCAACTTCATCCTTCTTAAGATAGAAGTGGTGAACTTCATGACACCCATGCAGATAGACAATACAGTTAAGACTACTGAATCTTACGCAATTGCACTTTATAAGCACTTACATGAGTGCAAGGATCGTGCTATCCCAAACAGAAAGTACAGTTTTGTACCTACCATAAATGTAGATGTTCGAAGATCCACATTGCTGCAGTCCTTACACTTGGGTAGTCCGCTGTCCTCGGTCGGCCCGAATATCAAAGTATAAGGCTGACGTCGGTCAAGGCGCATTTGACTGACATCACGACGTCAGGGTACAAATGCGCATGACCGACGTCATATCCTCAGTCTTTTCTTGCCCCAGATGTCAGAAGACCCTCAAAATAAAGGTCAAAACCAAAAGACAGCAAACAACCAACCAACCACCCTTGCACTAACTATATGTACAATATATACAATATACACAACATGTACAACCCAACCCACACAACCACCTCTAACTACAGAGGGAAGGAGGAGGACTGCAGCAATGTGGATCTTGAACATCTACATTTATGGTAGGTACAAAACTGTACTATGTTCTTCATCTCACATTGCTGCAGTCCTTACACTTGGGTAGAATCCCAAAGCAGAGGTAAGGGAGGATGGCTAACTACAAGGAAGCAGGAGCTGCCAAAATGCCCTGCAAAACAGCAGTGGCAAAACCAGCCCTGGATTTAGAGTAAAGTGGCAGGTGATAATGCCTAGAGAAAGTATGCACTGAACTCCAAGTAGCTGCCTCCAAAATATCCTTGGTTGCCACTCCCCTCAAAAAGCTGTTGAAGTGGCAGTAGCCCTAGTGGAATGAGGCCTAATCCCAGCTGGAACCTCCTTGCCATGATGGGAATAACAGAAAGCAATGCAAAACCCAATCCACTTAGAAATAGTTTGTTTTGACACAGGCTTGCCCTGAGAACTCAAAGCAAAAGAAACAAACAACTGCTGAGACTGCCTGAACCCTTTAGTTCTGTCCAAATAATAACGCAACTGCCTGTGTACATCTAAAGTGTGCAAAATCTGTTCCCTTTATTTTGGGGATTTGCATAAAAGTAGGCAAATGAATAGTTTGGTTTAAAGCCACACTAGAAACCACCTTAGGCATAAAGGAAGGATTAGTACGTAATGATACCCTATCCTTATGGAAAATTAAGAAAGGCTCAACCGCCATAAGGGCCTGCAATTCAGAAACCCTTCTTGCAGAGGTAATGGCCAACAAAAAAGCAGTCTTCCATGACAAATATTTCAACTCAGAAGTAGCTGCAGGCTCAAAAGGTTGTAGAGTGAGTTTCTCCAACACAAAATTGAGATCCCAAGCAGGAGTAGGAGCTCTAATGGGGGTCTTATATTCTTTGCCCCTCTAAGAAATTGCTTGCACAAAGGATGAGAAAACAATGGTGGGTCGCAATCATAGTGAGCTGAAATTGCTGCAGCATGAACTTTAATAGAAGAGAAAGACAAACCTTTGTCCAGTAACTCAGTAAGATATTGAAGAGCCACACACAAATTAGGCTCAGAAACATCAAAATCTTTGCTGCACTCCAAAATAAAAATCTCTTCCATTTGTCTACACTTTCCTTGTACTAGGCCTTCTAGCTTCCAAAATAACATTCAAAACTTGCTGAGGAAGTGGAGGCCCACTACGGTTCAAAATAGAATATGCCAGGCTGTTAGGTGCAGAGAGTGAAGCTTGACATTGAGCAAATGGCTGTCCTCCTGTGACAACAGGTGTGGAATCAAGGCAAAGGCCATGGAGGCTTCCAGACTTCTCAGTAATGGGTACCAGTGCTGTCGAGGCCAATCCGGAGCTATTAAAATCATCCTTGGCTTGTCCTGTCTGACCTTTAGAAGTACCTTTGGGAGGAGAGGCAGAGGTGGAAAGGCATACACATGAAGATTGCTCCAATTGAAAGAAAGAGCATGCAGTGCTCAAGCTGTGGGATGAAGCCTTTCCGTGCAAAAGTTTGGCAGCTGATGGTTTATTGGAGAAGCGAACAGATCTATATCTGGAGTTCCCCATGACACTGTCAATTTTTGAAATACATGAGGATCCAATTTCCACTGGGATCCATAATTAGTCTGCTCAACACATCTGCTAAGGAGTTCTGTGCTCCTGGCAGAAACCTTGCCTGAAGATTGAGCTGTAAACTGAGAGCAGTCTCCCACAAAATCATTGCTTGCCTGCATAGAGGATAAGAATGCCCCCTTGCTTGTTGATGTACCACATGACAGTTGTGTTGTCTGTTAGAATCAACACCTGCCCTGGAAGAAGTAATTCCTTGAAAGCTATTAATGCAAACTGGACTGCTAACATCTCCTTCATGTTGATATGTAGATGTTGTAGTCTGGCAGGCCACTTGTCTTGTATCCACTTTCCATTTAGATGAGCTCCCCAAGCTATGTCTGAGGCATCTGTCGTTAAAATCTGACTCTGGCCGGGTCACAGAGAGTCCCTTGTTTAGGTGACATTCCTGAGCCCACCACAAAAATTCCTTTTGAATGCAAGGTATTATTTGAATGACAGTGTCCAGATCCTGGCAGTGCTGTGTCCATACATTTTTGAGATACCATTGTAGCTTCCTCATATGCAGTTTGGCATTGGGAAGCACCAGAATACAAGATGCCATGAACCCTAAGGCTTGAAGGACTGTCCTTGCAGTCAGCCCGGACTGATGAGATAGTTGATGGAAGTAAAGGGATAGACTCTTTTGTTTGTCCGGGGTTAAAAAGGCCATCTGGGACACTGTATTCAGTCTCACACCCAGAAAGCACATGTCTTGAGAGGGTACTAGACTGGACTTTATTTCGTTCACAGAATACCCCAGGCATCTTAGCACTGCTATCACATATTCCAAATGATGAAGAAGCTCTTCCTTCCTTGAGCCAGAATCAGGCAGTCGCCCAAATAAGGATAGATCTGTATTCCTTTAGCCTGAAGAAAGCTATCACTGGAGCCAGAACTTTCGTGAACACTCTGGGCGCAGTAGATAAGCCAAAGGGCAATGCAGAGAACTGATAGTGAGAAGTCCCAGCTCGAAAACGCAGATACTTCCTGCAACTTAGTCTGATAGGAACATGAAGGTAAGCCTCCTTGAGATCCAAAGTTACCATCCAATGATCTTTGCCCAGCAGAGGTAAAAGCTGCTGCAACGTCAACATTTTGAACTTGGGAATGTCCAGATAAGTGTTGAGGATAGATAAATCCAGAATTTGTCTCCACGTGTTTCCCTTCTTTGGTACTAGGAACAGGCGAGAATAAAATCCTAGGCCCACTTCTGGCATAGGGACCGGCTGTATGGCCCCTATTTGGAGCAACAGAGAAACCTGCTTGTGAGCCTCTATTCTTTGTTAAGGAGGAACGTCTGGCATGCCTTTGAAAGGAGGCAAGGTATGGAAATAAAACCTGTAGCCGTGGTGTATGATAACCAATACCCATCTGTCTTGGGTAATTAAACTCCAATTTTCTTTGAAAAGTGCCAACCTTCCTCCCAAAGGTGCTGCCAGACAAGAAGGCTCTGGCAGCTGAAAAGGTAGGTCATTGGGTCTGTTTACGAAAGGACTGACCCCTGCCCTCACCCGAAGACTGTGCAGGAGAACTCCCTGTTCTAGGCCTGAAAGAGCCCTGAGCTCTGCCCCTACCACGCCTAGATCTACCCCTAGACTGGGAATCATAAGAAGGATACCCCTTAGTAGGCCAATTTCTACTAAACTTTGGAGGCTGGACCTGCAAAAAATCTTTAACAGTCTGCATAGACTTAGCCTTGTCTTCCATATTCTTTAAAACTGCCTCAACAGGAGGACCAAACAACACGTCAGATTGTAAAGGAGCATCTAAAATCCTTGTTTTAACATGTTCAGACAAATTTTGATCCCTTAGCCAGGCGTGCCTAAGAACTGACCCAGTGGCAGCCACCCTAGACGAGGCCTGTACAGCATCAAAACCACATTGCAAAGAATGCTTACCCACCTGTTCAGAAACATGTACTAAATCTTGCAACTCTTTACAATCAATACCTACTGCCAGAGCATCAACCTTAGACTTCAATTGTGAAAGGAGATAGTTTTGGTATTTCAACATGTGAAACTGGCAATTCAAAGCCCTCATAGCAAGAGTGGAAGAAGTATAGACTTTCTTTCCCCATCTATCCAAGGCCCTAGCCTCTTTGTCTGCAGGAACCGGATTCTTAACAACAGAAGCCTTAACACCTTTAGGCCCCCTAACAGTTTCTGGGTCTGCCCTAGGACTCTTAAAAAGATACTTATGAGCTTGAGGCACCCTGTAATACCTATCCGGTTTAACAGGAGCAGGAGGCAAAGAATCAGGATTAAGAGAAGCCTCTGTAAAAACATCTTCCACTACATCCAAAACAGGAGGTATAGCCAAAGGCCTATGCTGGGGTAAAAACAAAAATTCCCTAAGCCTTTCTCTGGAATCAGAGAAGTCCTGACCTTCCCACTTAAAATGCTCCCTCATGGAATGAAGAGTTACTGAAAAAGAAAAATCCTCAGGAGGAGAAGCAGAAGGAGTGGAATCATCCACATCAGAATCAGAATAAGGAGAGTACTCCTGCAAGTCTTCAGTCAAGACTCTGAAACATCTGAAGCCTGCTCAAAACCCCCAGCTCAGGCTCCATCCTAGGTCTCTTATCAGGAGGGGCATAGAACCCTAATCAAAGTAATCAAATCTTCTGCCATTTTAAGCATATGCTTCTTGGGCACAGTTCCTGAAGAGCTAGGGGTAACACCAACTGAAGCCAAACCTGGCCTGCCCCTGGGAGAAGCCTTTGAAACAGAAAGAGGGCCTAGCCACCCTAGGAAGGGAGGGGAGTAGTAACCTGAGAAGCCCCTCAGCCTGACTTGCCTCCTGAGAGACCACATCTTGCAATAATAAAGTCTCACCCTGGGAACACAAAGAACCTCCGTGGAGACCGACACCTCTAAAGAACCCAGATGGTTCTTCTAGCCTAGGCTTAACTGCTTTGTCCTTGCGCTTCAAGAAGCGGGCGACAGAGCATCCGACGGCATTTTATAATTGCACCGCTTCCCAAAGACTAACCTTGCACAATCCAACCTTCTCTTTATAGTGCGTTTATTAAATCTAGCACAAGAGCGACAGCCAACAACGTCGTGCTCAGGCCCTAAGCAAGGAATACACAAAGTATGATAATCTCTATGCGGTATCTGTTTCCTACAAGAAATGCAATTATTGACTTTTTCTGACATCCGGTAAATCACTGAGGCAAGAAAAACTAAAATATTCGGGTACTTAGCCAACTTTGAACTCTGTCTGAAACTTCAAATCGAAAAATCTCAGAACGCCAACCGGCACTTGCAATGCTGCTTCTGCATCGGACCATGCGGCAAAAAAGACTGAGGATATGACGTCGGTCATGCGCATTTGTACCCTGACGTCGTGATGTCAGTCAAATGCGCCTTGACCGACGTCAGCCTTATACTTTGATATTCGGGCCGACCGAGGACAGCGGACTACCCAAGTGTAAGGACTGCAGCAATGTGAGATGAAGAACATCAAAGACGCTATCCTCCAAAAAAACAAAGCCAATCTGGTGGTCCCCTGCCATAAACAAACTGTACAACAGAAGAAAGAAACTGTTGCAAAAGAGAGTAAAATCCCATGAGTGGAGGAGCTCCCTGGTCAGCCTCAGTAAGAAGCCAAGACCCTGATAAAATCCTCCAAAGCTAGTTACGAAAACAAATTGCCACTGTTTCTAAAGACAACCACAAAGCATTCTATAGCTATGTCAAGAATCTCAATGGCAACACTCAGATCTGCTCTGAGTTACAGCACAATGTCACTAAATATACAGACCCAACTGATACTGCCAACATCCTGGCAGATAGGTTCAGTGCAAACTTTACCACCCTCTCACCCCTCAGTGCAAACTTTACCACCCTCTCACCCCCTAAAGAGCCCATCTCTATACCGGAAGAATGCAAAGTTCCTGTAATTACGGCTGCACAGGTAAAAAACACACTCTCCAAAGCCAAGAACACAGCATCCATGGGACCAGACAACATCCCCGGCTGCATTCTACACTAACTAGAGAACGAACCAGCACCCCACCTAAGTACCATGTTCAATCATAGCCTCACCTCAGGCTTTGTGCCTGCTGTATGGGGTACAGCAACGGTTACCCCACTCCACAAAGGGGAGCCACCTCGGACCCTGGGAAGTACCACCCCATTAGACTGAAGAGCCTGGTCTGCAAGGCCATGGAACGTATCATCATGGAACTTCCAAACTCTGGACCCCACCCAGTTCGGGTTTGTAAAAGTCAGATCATGTCTCCTAAACCTAAGACTTCTTTGAAGCAGTCACCAAAACTGTAGACGAGGGTAAGATGGCTCCACACAGCCTATCAACACCATCCCCCACTCTGAAATTATAAATAAACTCACTAAACTATATATAAATCCCTATGTCACAAGAAGGGTTGCCAACTGGCTCACTGACAGAACCCACACTGTGAAAGCAGCAGACTCCAAATCCGACTTCAGACCAGTGACAAGTGGAGTACCACAGGGTTCAGTCCTGGGTCCTCTCCTGTTTGGTATCTACTTCTCTGAAGTACAGGCTAACACAGAAGGTCTTTGGCTAATGAAGTTCGCAGATGACTGCAAACTAGGAGCCATAATCGAAACTCCTAACGATGCGGACATCTTACAAAAGGGCCTCACTCAGACAGATGCCTGGTGTCAAAGCTATGGCCTCAAGTTCAATGCCAAAAAGTGCATTGTCATCCCCTTTGGTAAACACTTTGTACCCATGAACTACAACATAGGCGGTAGTATACTTAACACCGAAAGTGTGATAAGAGACCTTGGGACACAGGTGGACAGTAGTCTCTCCTTTGATAATCACATCACCACAGTAGTCAGGAAATCCATCTACGTGGCACACCTCATCACAAAAGGTTTCTCATCCAGAAAAAAAAAAGAGGTCATTGTTCCCCTCTACTCATCACTCATTACACCCATTATAGAGTACAACGCTCCTTTTGGTATGTACCTCAAGACATCTACAACAACTGGAAAGGCCGCAGAAATACCTCACAAAGAGGATTACCTGCCTCAAACAGATGCCCTATGCAGACAGTTTCAAAAAAATCCAGCTTTACTCCATCGAATATCACCTACTCAGAGGTGATCTCTGCCTAACATACAAAGCTATGTCAAACCCAGAGCTGTTGGACATGCTCCACTTAAAGAAATCCCAATCCCTCCGAGCTACATGCTCTAGGGACCTAAACCTTGTCACCACAATAAACAGAACATGCCGGAGGGATAGATTCCTGTCCCAGAGACTTCCCATACTCTGGAATAAACTACCTATCTATATCAAACAAAGCTCCTCATTAGCACTCAAGAAAAATCTTGATAATTGGATGGGAAATAGGAGGTTCACCCCGGGGATCACCTCTGTGGCTCTGCTCGACAGTGGCACAGGAAGGTAATTTTCTTGGGTAGCAAAAGCTAGGGTGCCTTTTTGGCTGGGCTTGTATGGGCCCCAGGGCCGATAGCCTAGTACCTACCTATGAACCTTAAGGGCTTCATATTCCAGCCCTTTCTGTTGCTTTGCAGTGACTTCCATCCTCTAATAGGTCATCAGAAATGCAGGAGATTAAGCTGACTCTCTCCTCCATGGAAACAGGAAACCAGCATCAAGAACATTCCCACTCTCCCCAGCCAGTTCCTCTAGCAAATTTCTAAGTCAGTAGCTAATCTCTATTGGTCTCATTCATATATATGGAGCTATACCTGTAAGCCATGGAGCTGGTGGAATTATTTTATGGACATTTTTAAAATTATATAAAAAGGGTGGGTAAGACAGCAAAATCATTCCTCTGTTTGCACATGGTTACCACCTTTTGTTGTGGCCAAGACCAAAGGCTGCACCCCTAGCACCTCCCATAACCCCACCCATCTCCTCCCTTCTCCCTAACCACTTTCCACCCATTTCATAACATCACTGTCACTTCAGGTGAGGAGGACCGCCCTCTTTTTCCACTTGAGATGCTTTTTTCTGTTGATTTACTATGCTTTTTTTGTAGAAAAAAAAAAACTTAGTAAATCTGCCAATTTAACAAACTCCAATAGTTTATTTATGTTTTGAAACAGAATACTGGAGTTTGTATACTGTTTTCTAGCTACAGGTCAAATTTGTTTGATTTCCAGATAGTCTGGGGGGGGGGGGTCGGCTAGGTGGCAATGCTATATTTGCGAAACGCATGCAAAAACAAAAGTTCTTGAAATAAATACAGAAAATATTTAAAAACTCATTCCAAGCTGTATCCCTCCTGGTACATTCTACATACTGTACTAGTGAAATGCAGTTATTTCTAAAGCTCAACAGATTCTTCTATGGATGAAATTCTAAAGTACAATTTGACAGCAATATTTCAAGAAAACAGGCGTGCTATGTATGAATACAAAAATCAGTAATAAATATATATAAAATGTACAAACCTATATGGCAGCCTTTCATAATGTGCTCCTTCAAAACCTGAAAAGTGATATCGTGGCTTTAGGTTCATAGCCAGATCTGCTATTGCAGTTGATCCACAAGTCTTCGTGTCCACCTCTACCTGAGGAGGAAAAAAAAGTCAGCAACTATTAATAATTTGTACTGCTGGCATTTTAGAGAGTCAGAAATGGCAACAGCGGCAGTCAGGTGAACACAACAGTACAGTTTTGTACCTACCATAATGTAGATGTTAGAGTGTATTCACTGCTGCAGTCATTACACTCACGTTATCCTGCCGTCAGGCTGTCCCGCAGTCGGCCAGAGTTCCAAAGTCTTGGTCCGGCGTCGATTGCGGTCGCTTCTTCCCTGATGTCAATGCGCCAGGGGTATAGAAGATGCAGCCGATGCCATTTTCTTCAGTTTTTCTTGCCCCAGATGTCAGGTACCCCAAATAGGTAGGCAATACATATTGCCAATAAAAAATACATAAAATATAATACCTTCAGTTACAAGCAAATACACCACACACAGGTTTTATAGGGTAGAAAGGTATAGATAAGTCCCAGCTTACAAAGTGGGGATGGAGGGAGGGTAACCTGGACTGCAGCAGTGAATACAATCTACATTTATGGTAGGTACAAAACTGTACTATGTTCATCGTGTTTCACTGCTGCAGTCATCACACTTGGGTTGAATCCCAAAGCTGAGGTTGTGTGGCTCGGTCTATAAAGGATTCGGGGTGGCTATGAGGCCCTGCAGCACTGCAGTGGCAAAGCCAGCTCTAGATTTGGCAAGTGGTAATGCTTGGTAAAGGTGCGCACTGAACTCCAAGTTTCAGCTTCTAAAATATCCTTGGTAGGTACTCCTCTAAGGAAGGCAGTTGAAGTGGCTGTTGCCCTGGTGGAATGTGGCCTAATGTTGCTAGGTACATTTTTCCATGCTGTGTGTAGCGGAAACGGATACAGTGTCCTATCCACTTTGAAATGGTCTGCTTTGAAATAGCCTTTCCCTGTGATCCTGCAGCATATGCTACAAACAATTGCTCAGTTTTCCTGAAAGCTTTAGTTTTGTCCAAGTAGAAGCGTAACTGCCTGTGTATGTCCAATGAGTGCAGAAGTCTCTCCCCTTTATTCTGGGAATTTGGATAAAATGTTGGCAAGTGAATAGTTTGGTTAAGAGCCACACTGGATACTACCTTTGGCATAAATGTAGGGTTTGCTCTTAAGGAAACACTGTCCTGATGAAAAATGATGAAAGGTTCCACTGCCATTAGTGCCTGTAACTCTGAGACTCTTCGTGCTGAGGTTATTGCCAGAAGCAGAGCAGTTTTCCATTCTGCTGAATTGGCTGGCTCAAAAGGAGGTAGAGTTAGTTTTTCCATGACAAAGTTGAGGTCTCAAGTTGTTGCTGGTGCTCTCCGGGGCGGTCTTAAGTTTTTAGCCCCTCTGAGGTGCTGTTTTAATAATGGATGAGAGAATATAGGAGGATCCATGTTGTAATGAGCCGAGATGGCAGAGGCGTGCATCTTAATGGATGAAAAGGATATGCCTTTGTCCAGCATCTCAGTTAAGTATTGTAATATCTGAGGAATATTTGGAACAAGAGGGTCAAAGCTTTGAGCCTGGTCCCAGGCGCAAAATCTTACACTTTTCTGAATAGGATTTCCTGGTGCCGGGCCTCCTGGCCTCCCAGGAGCAGAATCTCTTCCACTTTTCTGAATAGGATTTCCGGGTGCTGGGCCTCCTGGCCTCCAAAATGACATCCATGACCGCTTTAGAAAGAGATGTTGGCTGCTTGGCCAAGTAATCTGCCATGCAGCCAAGTTTAAGGTTTTGAGCTGGCTGTGCAGGATCCGATTGTTTTGAGTCAGAAAATGAGGAAGTTGAGGTAAAATCCATGCTGGGCCTTGAGCCAAGTTCTTTAAGATTGGGTACCAGTGCTGGCGTGGCCAGTCTGGGGCAATCAGGATAATTTTTGGCCTTTGTCTGGCTTTTAGGAGTACCTTTAAAAGGAGAGGCAGTGGTGGGAAGGTATAAACTTTTAGGGTTTTCCAGCTGAACAAGAGAGCATCCACTTTCCATGCTTGTGTGTGGTAAGTCCTTGTGCAGAATTTCTGTAGTTGGCAGTTCAGAGGGGAGGCAAAAAGATCTATGTCTGGGGGCACCCCCATTTTTGTGTTATCATGCTGAATACTTGTGGTTTTAATTTCCACTCATGAGGATCCATGATGTTTCTGCTAAAGTCGTCTGCCAGAGTATTTTTCTTTCCTGGCAGGAATTGTGCTTGCAGATGAACTTGACAGGTCAGTGCTGTGTTCCACAAAGACATGGCTTGTCTGCTGAGGGGATAAGAATGAGTGCCCCCTTGCTTGTTTATGTACCACATAACCGTGGTGGTGTCCGTCTTTAATAATAGTTGTCCTGGATGCAGAAGGTCCTTGAAAGCTGTTAGGGCATTTTGTACAGCTAACATCTCTTTTTGATTGATGTGAAGATGCATTTGGTCTGCGGCCCACTTGCCCTGAATACATTTTCCTGCCATGTGTGCTCCCCAGGCGTAATCCAAATCATCTGTTTAGTGTCTGCCTGGCTGTGGATAAAGTGAAAGGCTGTCCCTTGTTGTGGTGACATGCCTGTGCCCACCATCGAAACTCCCGTTGTAGGCAGGGAATAAGTGGTATTACTGTCTCCAAACTGTGACGGTGTTGAGTCCAAACACTTTTTAGGTACCATTGTAATTTCCTCATATGCAGTCTGGCATATGGTATTAGTAGTATGCAGGATGCCATGAACCCAAAGGCCTGCAGAATTTTTCTTGCAGGGTGTTGGGGTTTTGTTGCCATCAATTGAAAGTACCGAGTCAGTTGTCTTTGCTTGTCTGGCATGAGATAAGTCATCTGGACCGTTGTATTTAAGCTGGCACCTAGGAATATTATCTCTTGTGAGGGCACTAGTTTTGACTTCTTTAAATTTACTGTGTACCCTAGGCAAATTAGCAATCTTTTTACAAACGCCAGACGCTTTAGAAGAATGTCCTTGCTCTCTGCTTGAATAAGACAGTCGTCCAAGTAGGGATATATTTGAATTCCTTTTTGTCTGCAAAATGCAATTACTGGTGCCAGGCATTTTGTAAAGACCCTGGGCACAGCAGATAAGCCAAAGGGCAGTGCAGAGAATTGGTAATGCATTGTGCCAGCTATGAATCTGAGGTATCTCTTGCAATTTTGTCTGACTGGGACATGCAGGTTTGCCTATTTGAGGTCCAAAGTAACCAGCCCCAAGCCTTCTTGCCCAGCATGGGAAGAAGCTACTGTACCGTCAACATTTTGAATTTCGGAACACCCAGGCAAGTATTTAGAGTAGATAGGTCCAGTATGGGTCTCCAGGCTTTGTCCTTTCTGGGGACCAAGAAAAGTCTTGAGTAAAATCCTTGTCCTTGTTCCTGATGTGGCACTTTTTGAATAGCTCTCATGTCCATGAGGGCTGTAATTTGTTTTTGTGCCTCTGCCCATTGATTTTGTGGCAGGTCTGGCATTCCTTTTGGCCTTGGTAGTGTGTGAAAGTGGAACCTGTAAACCTTGAGACACAATATTCAGAACCCATTTGTCTTGGGTGATGCCACTTTTGTGAAAAAAAGTGCTAGTTTTCCCCCCTAAGGGAGCTGCCAAAAGGTAAGTGCTTGGCATTTGAAGGGGGAAGTCATTGAGACCGTTTCCTATAAGGTTGTGACCTATCTTCTTTTGGGGTTGAAGCACCCCACTGTCATGGTCTGCAAGAGCCTTGGGGCCAAGATCTGCCTCTTGGGCATCTGTATCTGCCTCTTTGTGGTCTGTCCGACACTGGAAAGGACCAATTTTTAGAAGGCCAATTTCTGCTAAATCGAGGTGGCTGTACCTGTAAGAAATCCTTCACTGTTTGCATAGATTTTGCCTTATCCTCCATTTTCTTTAATACCTCTTCTGCCTTAACACCAAATAAAATATCATGCTGTGAAGGAGCATCCAATAATTTTGCCTTAACATGATCAAGTAAACTTTGTTCTTTTAACCAAGCATGCCTTCGAATCACAGATCCTGTAACTGCAGCTCTACAAGAAGCCTCTAATGAATCAAAACCACATTGCAGAGTATGTTTTCCCACTTGTTCAGCTGCATGCAATAAATCCTGCATTTCCATATAGTCAGGAGCTTCTGAGCTTGTAAGCATTTTCTGTTTTAACAGAGACATTAAATATTGTTGGTATTTAAGCATGTGGAACTGGCAATTTAAAGCCCTTACTGCTAAAGTTGCAGAAGTGTAAACTTTCTTCCCCCATCTATCTAATGCTCTAGAATGCCTGTCAGAGAGAACTGGATTTTTAGCAGTGGAAACCTTTACCCCTTTGGGACCCTGGGACATAGCTTCTGGGTCAGCAGCAGTGTTTTTATAAAGAAATTTGTGAGAGTCAGGGACTCTATAGTGCCTATCTGGCTTCACTGGTGCTGGGGGCAAAGAATCAGGGGTTAAACTGGATTCAGAGAAAGTACAGTTTTGTACCTACCATAAATGTAGATGTCCGATAGGCATGCATCTGCAGTCCTTACAAATGGGTTGTCCTGTCGTCAGGCAGCCCTTCGGTCGGCCGGATTCCAAAGTCTGGGTCTGGCCTCGGCTGGTGTCGCACTTCACCCGACGTCATAGCTGCAGTTCTTCGGGTATAAAGGCATCAGCCGACGCCATTTTCCTCAGTGTTTCTTGCCCCAGATGCCAGGTGCCCTCTAGGAAGGCTAAATTTGGATAAATGCAAATGGTTCCAAATAGTAGAGAGCAAACAAAAAAAATAAGCATGTATGTACATATATACAAACAAATACACCATAATAGATTCCCCCAGCTAGCTACAAGATGGGCAAATACCCTAGGAGTACCACAGAGGGAAGGAGGGTGGGTAATCCTGACTGCAGATGCATGCCTATCGGACATCTACATTTATGGTAGGTACAAAACTGTACTATGTCCTTCAAGGATGCATCTGCAGTCCTTACAAATGGGTAGAATACCATAGCCAAACTGGGGGAGGAGGAGAAATAAGATTATGGTGTAGTTAAGATCCCTTGCAAAACAGCAGTGGCAAAACCTGCTCGGGATCTGGAGTATAAAGGTAAATTATAATGCTTGGCAAATGTATGCACGGAGCTCCAAGTAGCAGCCTCTAAAATGTCTTTGGTAGCCACTCCTCGTAAAAAGCTGTGGTAGTGGCTGTAGCCCTTGTAGAGTGAGGCCTGATGTTTTCTGGAGTTTTCTTCCCATGGTAGGAGTAACAAAATCTAATACAATTTCCTATCCACTTAGAGATTGTCTGTTTTGAAATTGCTTTTCCTTCCATTCCTGTTGCATATGCCACCAGTAGCTGGTCAGTTTTTCTGTTGCTCTTGGTCCTGTCCAGGTAGTAACGTAATTGTCTATGTACATCCAAGGTATGCAACAGTCTTTCTCCCCTGTTCTGTGGGTTGGGGAAGAATGTAGGTAGGTGGATAGCTTGATTTAAAGATACCCTCGAGACCACCTTTGGCATAAAAGTAGGATTAGTTCTCATGGACACTATCTTGATGGAAGATCAGGAAGGGCTGTACTGCCATTAATGCCTGTAGCTCAGATACCCTTCTTGCTGAAGTGATTGCAAGCAGGAAAGCAGTTTTCCATAAGTATTGTAATTCTGCTGTTGCTGCTGGTTCGAAAGGAGGTAGTGTCAATTTTTCTAGCACAAAGTTCAAGTCCCATACTGGCAATGGTGGCTTCCTAGGTGGTTTTACATTTTTAATTCCTCTCAGAAACTGCCTGAGCAGAGGATGTGAGAAGACTGGAGGATCCAAGTTGTATTCTGCTGAAATGGCTGATGCATGAATCTTAATGGAAGAATAGGACAGGCCGTTGTAGAAGAGCTCTGCCAAGTATTCCAGGATGTTAGCTATGTTTACCAGTGACACATTCTCCTTTTGCTGTACTCCAAATGAGATATCTTTTCCATTTTGCTGAATATTTATTTCTTGTTGAGGGTCTGCGAGCCTCCAAGATAATGTCTTTAACCCTTTGAGATAAATCTGGGTTATTTGGTCTTATGCAATGTTCCAGGCAGCCAGCTGCAGTGTTT
Organism: Protopterus annectens; assembly: GCF_019279795.1. Classification (NCBI taxonomy): domain Eukaryota; kingdom Metazoa; phylum Chordata; order Ceratodontiformes; family Protopteridae; genus Protopterus; species Protopterus annectens. The sequence continues at coordinate 1,167,789,062 of NC_056735.1, forward strand.
TCAGGTTTGGATGCAGGGTTTTGAAGTTGTTCTGTGTTAACAGCAAGGGGAACTAGGGGCAGAGGCCATATTTGTTCCCGAGACATACTCCTCAGTAATGGGTACCAATGTTGCCTTGGCCAGTCTGGAGCTATCAGGATGATCCTTGGACGGTCTTCTTTGATCTTCAATAGCACCTTGTGCATCAAAGGAAGAGGTGGGAATGCATATGCTGTCAGGTTTTTCCAACTGAAAGATAGGAGTCCACTTTCCAAGCAAGTGGGTGGTACGTCCTTGTGCAGAATTTTTTCAGTTGGTGATTGTGTGGGGATGCAAATAAGTCTATTTCTGGTAGTCCCCATTTCCTTGTAATGGTTTTGAAGATGTCCGGATGCAGCATCCATTCGTGGGCATCCGTGGCAGTTCTGCTTAGGATGTCTGCTAGTATATTTTCTTTTCCTGGCACAAAAATTGCTTGTAACTGAATGTTGAAGCTCAGTATCACATTCCAGAGGTCCATTGCCAGCCGGCATAGAGGGTATGAATGTGTGCCTCCCTGCTTGTTGATGTACCACATAACTGTGGTGTTGTCCATCCTTATCAGCAGTTGACCCTGTCGAAGAAATGGTCTGAATGCCTGAATTGCCAGTTTTACTGCCAGCATTTCCTTTTGATTTATGTGTAGGTGCAGCTGGTCTTGAGTCCATAAGCCTTGTATGCACTTGTCCAGCATGTGTGCCCCCCCAACCGAGGTCTGAAGCGTCTGTTGTGATGGTCTGGCTTGGTTGAGTGCTGTGGAAGGGCAGTCCCTTGTTTGTTTGACAGGCCTGAGTCCACCATTGGAATTCTTGCTTCAGGCATGGAATTATTAGAATTTGGGTTTCTAGGCTGTGCTTGTGCTGAGACCATAAATTCCTGAGGTACCACTGTAACTTTCTCATATGTAGTCTGGCATGTGGAATCAATATTATGCAGGATGCCATGTAACCGAGAGCTTGCAGGACTTTTCTTGCTGTTAGCTGGTTCTGCTTTGTTAATGCCATGAAGTAGAAAGGGAGTTGCTCCTGTTTTTCTACCGTCAGGAATGCCATTTGTTTTGATGTGTCCAGATCTGCACCCAAGAAGGTTATCCTTTGGGATGGTATCAGCCTTGACTTTTTTATATCGACTGTGTATCCCAGGGCTTGTAGTAGATGAATGACCCTTTGCAAATCTTTTGTTAATTTGCTTTTGTTGTCCGCTTGTAACAGGCAGTCGTCCAGGTAAGGGTAAATTTGAATTCCCTGAAGCCTGCAATGAGCAATTACTGATGCCAGGCATTTCGTGAATACTCTGGGCGCAGTAGATAAGCCAAAGGGCAATGCTGAGAATTGATAATGCTCTGATCCTGCAAGAAATCTGAGGTATCTTCTGCAATTTGGTCGTATGGGGACGTGCAGGTATGCCTCCTTGAGATCTAGAGTTACCAGCCAAGACTCCTTGCCCAGCATGGGAAGAAGCTGCTGTAGGGTCAGCATTTTGAATTTTGGAACAATGAGGTATGTGTTTAAAGCGGACAGGTCGAGAATAGGCCTCCATTGGTTTTCTTTTCTTGGTACCAGGAAAAGTCTGGAGTAAAATCCTTGCCCTTGTTCCATAGATTGTACCCTTTCTACAGCTCTCATCCTTAGTAAATGAGTTATTTGTTCTAGAGCTTCTGTCTTCTGATTTGGAGGTAGGTTTGGCATTCCTCTCTTCCTTGGTAGAGTATGGAAGTGAAACCTGTAACCTTGGTCTATTGTCTGTAAAATCCATTTGTCTCCTGTGATGTAATGCCAGTTTACTGAGAATAAGGCTAGCTTCCCGCCTAAGGGTGCCTCTAGTTGTTCCCTGGTAGGCGGTGCCAGAGCCAAGTCACTGTGATTGTCCTGTGGAAGTGGTGGTGGTGGCTGGATCTGTGGCTGTACCTCGCTGGTTGTTAGCCTGCCACTGACGTCCCCTGTAGGCACCTCTGGATTGACCCCTGCCTCGAGCATCTATTCCTGCCTCTCGGAGCTCTGGAGGTGTCTGGAAAGGACCAATTCTTGGAAGGCCAGTTCCTGCTAAACCTTGGAGGCTGGACCTGCAAGAAATCCTTGACTGTCTGGACAGATTTTGCTTTCTCTTCCACCTTCTTCAGCACCTGCTGTGCAGGGGATCCAAACAAATTGAGCTTATCCATGGGAGCCATCTAGGAGCTTTGATTTAACATGGTCTGGTAAGGACTGTTCTTTTAACCATGCATGTCTTCTGATCACTGTGCCAGTCATGGCTGATCTAAAGGAAGCCTCCAGTGCATCATAGCCGCATTTTAAGGAATGATTACTGACCTGCTGAATGTTATGTACCATTTCCTGTACAGATTTTTTGTCTAATGGTTCATCCGAGGACAGTTTTTTAGTTAACTGGTCTAACATAAATTCCTGATACTGAATCATGTGGAATTGACAGTTCAAGGCCCTAGCTGAAAGAGTAGCAGAAGTGTAAACTTTTTTACCCCATCTCTCTAAGGCCCTAGATTCCCTTTCAGAGGGGAGGGGGTTTTTGTAGAGGTAGCTGCTACAGCCTTGGGTCCCTGGGAGATAGTTTCGGATCTGCAAAGGGCCTTATACAAATGATAATGTGTGTCCGGAACCCTGTAGTACCTATCGGGCTTAGCAGGGGCCGGAGGAAGAGAATCAGGAGCAGTACAAGCATCATTAAAAGCATCATCCACAACAGTAAGTACTGGAGGAATGGCTAAAGGCCTATGCTGTGGCAAATGCAAAAAGGTTCTAAGCCTTTTCCTAGAGTCTGAGAAATCCTGGCCCTGCCATTGAAATTATTCCCTCATAGCATGCAAGGTTTCCCCAAAAGAAAATTCCTCAGGCGGAGAGGCAGAAGGAATGGACTCTTCTGCATCAGAGTCCTCATAAGGAGAAAAAGGGGCCTCTGGAGGGTCTGAATTATGTATAAAACTAAATACCACTACAACAAAGAGACCGTAGTTAAAAGAAAGGTAACTATAATAAAATAGTAAACTTCAGACTCAACACGACTCTGTAAAACCTTGAATAACAATATAATTTATTTAGTAATGGTAAGCGCTTTCGCGTACCTTCCTGTACGCTTCTTCAGACCATAAATATTTCAACAGACTAACAGCTTTTTATACAGAAACATAAACACTTAATTATTTAATGACAATTAAACACATGCAATAATTCAATAAAACAATTAAAATAGTTTAAAACAGCTGCATTAAAAGGGCATATTTTAAAACCACTTGTGCAAAAGGAGTTTAAAGTACCCTATAAGTTAAACAAATTTTCAGTCTTCTCTATGAATATAGGATAAAAAAGCAGTTTGATTATTTTGTGACGTATATGAATCAAAAAAACCAAAGCAGATAGAAGCATATATCTAACTAATAACCTTGATTTAAAAATGTATGCAACACATTCAAACAAACAAATAAATATATATTGAATGTAAATATAAATTAAAATATATTAGTGAGAATGAGTCGAAATGTATGAATGTATGTTGTTTCAAAATTCATCAATAAAACCCAGAGGGTTTAGACAAAACATATATACATACTAATTGCTGTTATACAGATATAAAAATATACATATATTATACAATTTTATGAGACTATAAAGAGCCATTCCAAAAAACTGGTGTGAATTAAAAGGGGGGGGGGGGAGTGAGGGGTGGGGGGGGTTAAATGTAAACAATAATAACCATACATATGGTATATAAAATATTAATACAGCAAAGTAAAAACTATTACTAAACAAATATGTCAAGCTAGATAAAAGAGGATCAAGTCATGCATCAAGTACTGCTTTTCATATGTAAGTAAGAAAATATGTTGTAATGATGTAAACTCAAAACAGTTACCTGCGTGCATTAAGGTATGGTTTAATTGAAGTAGAGGTTCAAACCTGGATAGTAATGCCCTTTAGTCTAAAAATCCATTTTAGTTCTTTAAGTTCTAGTAAGTTGATATAATCTCCTCCTAGCATTTGGTTCTACTATTTCAAGCACTCTAAACACAAAGGAATGATCTGGATAACTTTGTACGTGTTTCGCTAGAGCATTCAATTCATTTAATTTCTTAATATCATAGACATGGTTGTACACTCTGTTTTTAAGCTTACGTTTTGTTAAGCCAACATAACATTTTTCACAGGTAGCTAAATAGATCAGTCCTGAGCTATCACAGGTAGCTAAAAACCTTGGCTTAAAGGCATATTTAGTTTCAGGATGTGTAAAAACTTGTTCACTAGTAATGAACTTACGATAGTTGCAGTGGTTGCAAGGATAAAGTACCTGCTTTCTCAACCAACTTCTGTCCTATTCTGCTAGGTTTGTCACAGAGCATTCTTTTAAGACTTTTATTGCTCCTATAAACAAAGTGGGGTGTCTTGCCTACTAGTTGTTGTGTATAATCATCAGTTATTAAACACTTTCCAGTTGTTACTGATTATTCTCCTGATATTTGGACTATCATTGGTATAAGTAGTGAAGAAACTTAGTTTCCCTGCAGAACAGGGTATGTTTTTACATTCAGTCTCATATGTAAAATTATTTTCTAATGGTAAGTTTGAAGTTCCTGCTTCTTTCAAGACTTGTGACCTAATATTTTTCACTAATTTTTCTTCATACTTTCTTTCAAGGAAGATACTCTACAAACTGTCTGCTTCACGAATTAAATCATCTTTATTTTTACAGATTTTGAATATTCTTATGAACTGACTCCTTACTATCCCCTTAAAGACATGGCGGGGATGCATACTATCATAGCACAGTATGGAATTTCTCCAGCAGGCTTTTCTAAACAGGGTAGAACTTAGCTTACCATTATTTATGCTAAGACATACATCTAAGAAGTTCACTGATTCATAAGACATATGTGCTGTAAATTTAAGAAATGTTGTAGTAGCTTCCAAGTGGTTTTTAAACTCAATAAACTCTTCTTTAGAGCCTTCCCAGACCAATAGAATGTCATCTACAAAACGGTAGTAAGCCAATATTTTCCTGAACAACGGGTGAGTAAAAACAAAATCTCTTTCCCACTTATGCATTACCAAGTTTGCATAGGTGTTTGCACTAGGGGTGCCCATGGCTACCCCTGATATCTGCAGATACAAACACCCTTCAAAAACAAACACATTGTTGTAAAGGACTAAATCTAACAGCTGACAAATAAGAATAATGTCATTACTTTTTAGACATGAAAACGTTGACAGTAGTTCTCTCACTGCCTGGACTCCTTCAGCATTAGGTATAGAAGTGAAAAGGCTAGTCACATCCAATGTAACCAGTAGATGTTGCCCCTTAACTAATTCTTTGTCAATGGAGTCTAAAGAATCCAAAAGATGATAAGTATCTCTCAATATATTTGGAATTTTATTGACTATGGGTCTCAGAGTTTTTTCTAAATAGACTGACACCTTTTCTGTTACCCATCCCTCGCTTGCCACAATAGGTCTAATGGGTGGAGGTGTAACCCCTTTATGCATTTTAGGCAGTCCTTTAATGACAGGTAAGAGCGGTTTGTCTATGATGAAATAGTCATAAAGTCCCTCAGATATTTGGCCACACATAAGTAAATCATAAATCTCATCTTTAACTCTAGCTAAAATTTTTAACAGCTTAGGATTATCAATTTCCTGATATGTAGTGTGGTCTTTCAACATGTCAAACATTAGAGTCTGATATACTGATCTATCAAATATGGCTACCCCACCCCCTTTGTCTACTGGTCTAAAGACTAAGGAGGGGTCATACATCAGTTTGTGAAGGGAGGAATGCATACCATTCGTCATATTAAAATACATACATTTTCTCTTATTATTCATATAATATTCATAAAGTTCCTTTTCACATAATTTAATAAAAAGTTCAACATGCCCTGGTATTGCCGGAAAAAACAAGCTTTTTCTTTTGAAGTTAAAAATATTAACATCACCAGCATCTCTTTCTGTGGATTTAGACTTAAACAAACTTTTCAGGGCTATAGAGCGCCCAAACATTCTGAGGTCAGTCAACAGATCAGAGAGGACACTACTTTGCGACAGGACAAAGGACAGTCCCCTATTAAGGAGCTCTTCATCATGTATTGAAAGCACGTACCTGGACATATTAAAGAAAAGCTGGTTCCTTATTGGTAATGTCTCCTTCTCTGGAAGGCTTCGTTGTCTTCCGATAATTTCGTTTCTTGCTCCAGCTGTTTCGGCGTTCTCTCATTGGGGCCAACTTCTTTATAGGGTATGGTAAAAAAGCCGTGCTGTCGTTTTTAGGAATTGCACCTAGATTCTTCTGAACAGCACATATGTCTTATGAATCAGTGAACTTCTTAGATGTATGTCTTAGCATAAATAATGGTAAGCTAAGTTCTACCCTGTTTAGAAAAGCCTGCTGGAGAAATTCCATACTGTGCTATGATAGTATGCATCCCCGCCATGTCTTTAAGGGGATAGTAAGGAGTCAGTTCATAAGAATATCCAAAATCGATAAAAATAAAGATGATTTAATTCGTGAAGCAGACAGTTTGGAGAGTATCTTCCTTGAAAGAAAGTATGAAGAAAAAATTAGTGAAAAATATTAGGTCACAAGTCTTGAAAGAAGCAGGAACTTCAAACTTACCATTAGAAAGTAACTTTACATATGAGACTGAATGTAAAAACCTACCCTGTTCTGCAGGGAAACTAAGTTTCTTCACTACTTATACCAATGATAGTCCAAATATCAGGAGAATAATCAGTAACAACTGGAAAGTGTTAATAACTGATGATTATACACAACAACTAGTAGGCAAGACACCCCACTTTGTTTATAGGAGCAATAAAAGTCTTAAAAGAATGCTCTGTGACAAACCTAGCAGAATAGGACAGAAGTTGGTTGAGAAAGCAGGTACTTATCCTTGCAACCACTGCAACTATTGTAAGTTCATTACTAGTGAACAAGTTTTTACACATCCTGAAACTAAATATGCCTTTAAGCCAAGGTTTTTAGCTACCTGTGATAGCTCAGGACTGATCTATTTAGCTACCTGTGAAAAATGTTCCGCATTTTATGTTGGTTTAACAAAACGTAAGCTTAAAAACAGAGTGTACAACCATGTCTATGATATTAAGAAATTAAATGAATTGAATGCCCTAGCAAAGTTATCCAGATCATTCCTTTGTGTTTAGAGTGCTTGAAATAGTAGAACCAAATGCTAGGGGAGGAGATTATATCAACTTACTAGAACTTAAAGAACTAAAATGGATTTTTAGACTAAAAGGGCATTACTATCCAGGTTTGAACCTCTACGTTTCAATTAAGCCATACCTTAATGCACGTAGGTAACTGTTTTGAGTTTACATCATTACAACATATTTTCTTACTTACATAAGAAAAGCAGTACTTGATGCATGATTTGATCCTCTTAACTAGCTTGACATATTTGTTTAGTAATAGTTTTTACTTTGTTGTATTAATATTTTATATACCATATGTATGGTTATTATTGTTTACGTTTAACCCCCCCCCCTTTTTAATTCACACCAGTTTTTTGGAATGGCTCTTTATAGTCTCATAAAATTGTATAATATATGTATATTTTTATATCTGTATAACAGCAATTAGTATGTATATATGTTTTGTCTAAACCCTCAGGGTTTTATTGATGAATTTTGAAACAACATACATTCATATTTTTCAATTCATTCTCACTAATATATTTTATTTATATTTATATTTACACATTCAATACATATATATTCGTTTGTTTGAATGTGTTGTATATATTTTTAAATTGAGGTTATTAGTTAGATATATGTTTTTATCTGCTTTGGTCTTTTCGATATATATATATATGCCACAAAATAATCAAACTGCTTTTTTATTCTATATTCATAGAGAAGGTTCAGAATTTGTCCAGCTTATATGGTATTTTAAAATCCCTTTTGCACAAGTGTTTTTAGAGTATGCCCTTTCAATGTAGCGGTTTTAAACTACTTTAATTGTTTTATTGAATTATTGAATGTGTTTAATTGTCATTAAATAATTAAGTGTTTATGTTTTTGTATAAAAAGCTGTTAGTCTGTTGAAACATTTATGGTCTGAAGAAGCACCATAACTAAATAAATTATATTGTTATTCAAAGTTTTACAGAGTCGTGTTGAGTCCGAAGTTTACTATTTTATTATTAGGGTCTGAATTATATGATTCATCAGAGGAGCCATCTGAAGAAACTGGCTCAGGGGGCTCTACTCTAGTCCTCTTCTCTGGAGGTGGGTGAGAGGCCCTGTCTGGATGTGGTTGGGATCCCCGGATCAAAGAAATGAGATCCTCTGCTAGACTAAGCATTTGTGAACTAGAACTGGGCCTGTGAGACGGGGTCTTAGCAGGCACAGTTTTGGTAGTTTTTGCTGCTTTAGCCCTGGCAAAGGCCTTAATCGACATGGATGCAGGAGGCCTAGCAGCTCCACGTGCAGGGGTAGAAATATCCAAAGGGATAGTATCTGATAAATCCTGAGAACCTGCAGGAGCAGGTGGGATTTCAGTAGCAGATTCAGCCAAGCTGGAAGAGGCCTCGGTAAGTGGCAAGCTTTCGGCCGAAGGAAGAACCGTGGACTCTGTTTCAGCCGAAACAGAGACACTCGCGGTTGGCTTAACAGCGGTTTTGGCCGAAACCGCGGACCGCGAGTGTCGGTCCTTTTCCTTGCATTTTTTAGAAATTTGTGTAGTCGGAGGATCCGACGGCATAATGTAAGCAAAAGCGGAGCCGAAAAACCCTTCAGCAAATTCAGACAGACGTCTAAGCGTTCGTCGGTTGAAAGAAGCACAGGCTAGACAAGCTGCTACGTCGTGGTCTGGGCCTAAGCAAGGTAAGCAGTAAGAGTGGAAATCTTTATGAGGTATTTGTTTCCCACAATTTAAACAGTTATTCACTTTTTCTGACATCGGCTGAGGCAAGAAAGAGTCCCCAACGGGGTACTTAGCTTTTTAGAAGTCTTCGGTACTTGTAGTAGTAATCTCTGGTTCTGACCGAGCGGCACTTGCGAACAGCTTCTGCTTCGGGCGCCACGCGGCAAGAAAGACTGAGGAAAATGGCGTCGGCTGATGCCTTTATACCCGAAGAACTGCAGCTATAATGTCGGGTGAAGTGCGACACCAGCCGAGGCCAGACCCAGACTTTGGAATCCGGCCGACCGAAGGGCTGCCTGACGACAGGACAACCCATTTGTAAGGACTGCAGATGCATCCTTGAAGGACATCAAATCATCCACAATATCTAACACAGGTGGAATAGCAAGGGACCTGTGCTGAGGCAGTAAAAGAAAATCTCTGAGCCTTTTCTTGGATTCTGAATAATCCTGGCTCTCCCAATGGAAATGCTCCCTCATGGTATGTAAAGTTTCCCCAAAAGAGTAATCCTCGGGAGGAGAGGCTGAAGGGATTGATTTTTCAGCATCAGAATCCTCATAGGGGGTAAAGAGCCCTTGTCTGAAAAGGAGTCAGAAGAAATGGAAACCTGGTCAGAGGAATCATAGTCTGTATCCTGCCTAGGCCTTTTATCAGGAGGAGGATAGGAACCCCTGATCAGAGTAATTAGGTATTCGGCCATTTTGAGCATCTGTTTTTTAGGCATGGAGGCCTGTCCAGGTGAATGCTGTACTTGTTTTTTTGTCTTTAATGGGGTTTTAGACGTGGTAGTTGTTTTGATGGTAAGCTGTGAAGGTCTGAAAACACCCTCAGAAGCTGATGCCTGCTCAGTGGCTCCGGACCCATCTGAGGGGTTAATTTCCGTAGGCCCAATACCTTGAGGTTTCCAGAGGCCTAGAAATCTCCGCGTGGGAGTCTGAGGAAGCCTGTGGCTCTGAGGTAGCGGGTGTCAGGGGCTGCGAAAGCACCTCGCTGAGAACCGGCGACTGGCCTAGAAGAGGCTTCATCTTCTGTTTTGGACCTCGGATGCCTGACCTTATCTTTGTCTTTGCATTTTTTGTGTATTCCGGTCGTCGGTTGTTCCGACGGCATGGTATAATTGAACCTTCGGCCAAAATAATGGCGAGCAAAATCAAACAGACGTTTTAACAGTACGCTTGTTAAATCTAGCACAAAACCGACAACTGGTGACGTCGTGGTCTGGGCCTAGTCATGGAATACTGTAAGAATGAAAATCCTTATGAGGTATTTGCTTCCCACAAGAAATGCAATTATTAACTTTTACTGACATCAGTCAGAGGCAAGAAAAAGTTTCTCCAACCGGGTACTTAGCTTTATTGAAGACTTCGGTTCTGAAATTCGAAAATCTCAGGAGTCGGCCGACCGGCACTTGCGAACTGCTTTTGCTTCGGGCACCGCGTGGCAAGAAAGACTGAAGAAAATGGTGTCAGCTGCATCTTACATACCACTGGCTCACGGACGTCAGGGAAGAAGCGACAGCAACCGATGCCGGACCAAGACTTTGGAACTCTGGCCGACTGCGGGACTGCCTGACGGCAGGATAACCAGTGTAATGACTGCAGCAGTGAAACACGATGAACATCTATGTGATACAGTTTACTCTTTGGGACACACAGTGGCTTCTGGTGTCTAACGTCTAGTAATACAGGGCACTTCTCATTTTGCAGTCAATTCACAGAATTAAGAAAACTGATACCTATCATGAGAGTCAGTGTTGATCTTAAGAGAGAGAGAGAGACAACCACTGAAGCTCAAACAACATGCACTGTACACTTCAAACTGTCGACATCTAAGTGCTGCTCTCTAAATATAAGCTAAACATACATACGGATTTATGCCTTAAGCAGCAGTATGACTGCATTAAACAAGTGACCCTGCTTTTTTGATCTCCATCCTAAAATTTGTTGCAAGCCCCATATGAAATAGATTATACATCCCCTCTAATCTCAACAATCATTTTGCATTTAGTTCACTGTATTTAACAGAAGCATGTTTTATTAACTAGTCAAAGAACAGGCAAGGCATATTTCACTAGGTTGGACGTTCAGTTCAATGCACAATTTGAGGTTTCAAGATGAAAAGTTTAGAGAAGATTACATTCTTTTTTCACATAAAAGGGTGGTTAGTGTGTGGTGAAGGATTCAAAAAGCCATTCTGAAAATGTAAAAGGGTTAGTAGAGTAAAGCCATATAAAATGCATGGGACAAGCAAAAGCAAATTCTTATGACTTTTACAAATAACGTTGTCAACTGTTAAGATTGAAATTCAAATCTCCCAAAAACAGTTCTTTTAGGCAAGCTGGTGAAGTTCTACATATTAAAACATGACAAATTTAACATGTAAGATGTCTGTTGCCTGGCTGCAGGTAATAAGCAGCTCCATTAACTAAATCACACTAAATTATTAACATAACCTTTAAAAGGATACACAAGATACAGGCGTATCTTTTCTCTACTTCTTTCTAAACGAAGCTCAGTACAAGGAATCCAATACAATAACCTTGAATCTACACAGCTCTGTTATATCTAGTATGAAGAGCTCAAAACCAGTCAAGCAAGTGGTTTATCACACAGCAGTACAACTTTTACAGCTTTCTTGGTATACAAATGGGCTTAAGAAAAAATGTAACATGCACAAGGGCCTGCTTTTATAGATTCAAATTGTTTACAAGACAGAGTAATCTTACGGACCATAATCACTTTGCCAATCATCATCACAACAGGTGGCTTCCTGCCTCTGGGAGGGTAAAACAAATCAGGTCCGAGAGGAATTTATGGGCACCCATAAAATAATCAAGTTTTCATTAAAGAAAGCAAGAGTGTCTTTCTCCCTGCTTTATATTCAACAGAAGATTATTAATGCTGAACAATGCATTTGTTACTTCAACAAGTTTTACGTGTCAATGGAAATTCAAGTCTAATTAGTGTTTGTGGAGATGTAGGAGATCACAAAGGGCCGAGTACTTAATAGCACAGAATGATCATAAAAAATAAATAAATAAATAAATAAAAATATGCAAAGTTGTATAGAGATAGAGCTTCAAGCCCATCTTGGATGCTGAGGCTCTTTAACCTAGTGATCTTTTTGATCAGGAACCTCTGGGATCTAGCTGTGTGGCATGTTTGGATACACATACATGTATGGATACATAAAAGGGAGAAATATAATCCAAACTTGGTCTGATCAGGGCAGAGTACTGGGGAATGATAGGACCCATTCACCTGGCTAAGATACCTTTAAGAGATACCTACTGATATTAATTGATCTAGGTAGAAAGATTTCCCGGCCACTGCTGCTAGGTGGCAGCCAAAGGATAGAGAGTTTTCTACAATGTCCAAGATCGCTAATGACTATCATTCTAGAATGGGGTGCTGTTTGAACTGTAAGCTGCCGTTGAGATTTGTTTACAAACGGTGACGATGATACACTTCTCAGCATTTAAACACATTTCTAATGCACAGTTAACTTGTTCAGCTTGCCCTTGCTGCAGCAACACAATCAGATGCTGAGCAAACAAAAACATCCAGCTTACACAGTCAGCAACAAAAGTTAGCTACTTGAAAGTCTAGGTTAGTGGTTTCAAGATCTATGAAATAAATGCTGACCACCACTAGTCATCTTTTTTTTTCTGAAGTGGTACTCAATACTTTAATTACAGGGACTTATCTGTTGGGGGCATCTAACAACATGTTTGAATTGCATTGTTGCAAACTACAGCGAATTTCCCAAAAATGTGTATTACATTCATCTTCAAGTACATTAGCAATATGGCTGTGCGTCACGTGGGTGTACCATTACAAATTCACAGTAACACTGCATATCAGTTGTCTGATGTAGTGAAAGAAGATTTATGATGATCCTTTGCTTCAGATCCTAATTTTAAATTAGTGTTCTGCTTTGATATTGCTTATGGTAACACTCAGATTTTTCTGTGATCTTTTCTAAGAGTCTTTAATGCATACAGATGAAGATTTATTACAAGTTCTATTTATTCATTTTGTTAAACAGGTACAGGTGCTGGTCACAGAACCTTTTTCAGCCACAACCCAAGCAAAAAGACAACAGTACAGGCATGTATTACATCTGGATACATTGAGCAAACAACTTCAGTTACACACTTAATGTTGGCACTTTTACTATAAAAAGTTTATTAAATCTGGCATTACGCCAAGATAGATTTACTTTGTATTCCCCAAAATATGTTGCTCGTTCTGATTGAGATTGCTTAGATCATACTATTTATTAGACAAGAGTAAAATTGACTGGCTCAAGTGACAGCTGAAGCCACAAGGGAGGTTGCAAGTCTTGCAGTTTAATTTTCAATATATTAAAACTGTATGATGATGTCATCTTTATATTAAAACTGTATGATGATCTGTCATCTTTTTAACTTCTTGAATTCAGAGAGGTTTGTTCGGGTGTGTTTAAATGTCCTAAAAAAAGGTACAATTGTATAAAACCTTACCATAAACAGTACAAGTCCTTCTCTTTACTGTTACAATTTACTTTCCCCCAAGGGATGTCCTGCCAAGGATAGCTCAGTGTAAGGCCAGTATACCAAAGCCTTCAGCTCTTATAGGTGCCATACATCACAAGCATGTTCTCCATGCATGATGTAGGGCATAAAGGTGATGTAGGGGCACACATACTGAAAAAGCCCCAGGAGGAAAACAGAACACCCTCAGGGACAAAACAGTAACGTGCATCAAAAAAGGAAAATGAAGGGAGAAAAGACCCCTCAGCCAGGAGGGCAAACAGAACACAAGTCAAGAGTCAGGACAGAGGGGGAAAGGAGTGAAGGACCAAGTGCTGCAACAGTGAAGGACATCTGCTGCTATGGTAAGGATTCTACACACCTGTAATAGGTCCTTCCATATCACTGCTGCAGTAGTCTTCTCCTAAGGGAGTATAAAAATGGATGCTTGGCAGGAGGAAGGCAGAGAAAGTACAGTTGTGTACACTTACCATAAATGTAGATGTTTGAGTGTATTCACTGTTGCAGTCCTCACATATGGGGTTATCCGGCTCCCGGTAGCCCTGTGTCAGCCCGAATATCAGAGTCCTTGGTATAGGACGTCGGCTGCCGCCAGTTGTAAAACTGATGTCAGAACGTCAGGTATAAAGGGAGGCAGCCGACGCCATTTCCTCAGTTTTTCTTTCCTTAACTGTCAGGAGCCCCCAAAAGAAGGATAGCCCAGGAAGGAATCACCCTGGACACGTCATACAAAAAAAAAAAAAAAAAAAATGTAAGATATTATATACATACATATATGGGTTGGTTCCCAAAGCCCAGGAAAAAGACAAAGGGTGGAGGAAGGATCACAGATTAAGGGGTGGTAAGAAGGCCCTGCAAAACTGCAGAGGCAAAAACAGCCCTGGAATTAGAAAACAAAGGTAGATCAGAAGACCAAGTAGCTGCCTCTAGAATGTCCTTAGTAGGCACATCTCTCAAAGGCTGCAGAGGTAGATGCTGCTCTATTAGAATGGGTCCTAATACCCTGAGGGGGAACATTCCCATGCTGCAGGTAGCAAAAGTGAATACAATGAGCAATCCATATGGAGATGGTTTATTTTGAAATAGCTTTACCCTGAGCCCCAGGAGCAAAACTAACCAACAAATGTTCAGATTTTTGGAAGGACTTAGTCCTAAGTAAAATCTCAGCTGTCTATGCACATCGAGAGAATGCAGAATCCTTTCCCCTTTATTTTGGGGATTGTTGAAATATATAGGCAGGTGAATAGACCGGTTAAGGGTTAAACTGGAAACTACCCAAGGCATAAAGGAGGGATTAGTTCTCAGAGAAATCAGATCTGAGTGAAAAATAAATAATAAAAAGGTTCTACTGCCATTAAGGGTTGCAGCTCGGGTACCATTCTAGCTGAAGTAATAGCTAAAAGGAAAGCAGTCTTCCAGGATAGAAACTTCAAATCTGCAGAGGCAGCTGGTTCAAAGGGAGGCAGAGTAAGTTTTTCCAGGACAAAATTAAGATCCCAAGCAGGAGTAGGAGCTCTTTTGGGAGGTCTAAGATTACTAGCTCCCCTCAGGAACTGTTTCATCAAGGGGTGAGAACAAATGGGTTGCTCAAAATAACAATGAGCCGAAATTACTGAAGCATGAATTTTGATTGAAGAAAAGGAAAGTCCACCATTAAGCAGTCCTGCTAGGTAGTCAAGAATGAGGGAAAGAAGGATGAAGAGAGAGTCTTCTACTTTAGCCGGCATCCAAGAGCAAAATCTCTTCCATTTATCTGCATAGGATTTTCTGGTGCTAGGACTCCTGGCCTCAAAGAACTTCAACCACCTGTCTGGAAAGATTTAAAGTATTAGCCAGGCAGTTAAATGCAGAGTTTGAAGATGAGGATGAAGGAACTTTCCCCCTCCCGGAACCAACAGATCTGGTACCAGGGGACGATGCCAAGGCTGAGCCTGGGAAAGGCTGCGAAGATGAGGATACCAATGCTGCCTGGGGTCAATCTGGTGCTTTCAGAATAGCCTTTGGTTTTTCGACCCTTATCTTTAGCAGCACTCTGGGAAGAAGAGGAAGAGGAGGAAATGCATAAACTGATAGATGTGGTCCATGGCAAGGACGTGTCCACTCTCCAAGCTTTGTTGTGAAACTCCCTGGTGCAGAAGGTTGGAAGGAGATTGGTGTGACAGGAGAAAAGATCCACTTGTGGGGTGCCCCAATGATGAGTTATGTGATGAAAATTGTCCTTGTTCAGTTGCTACTCGTGAGGATCCAGAACATGTATGCTCAAATTATCCAAGAAGTTTAGTCGCCTGGTAGATACTGGGCTATTAGATGTATGCCCATGGATGCTGCTATGGACCATAGTCTCATGCTTTGTCTGCACAAGGGATAAGAGTGAGCCCCCCCCCTTGCTTGTTGATTTACCACATGACTGTGGTATTGTCTGTCCTGATCAGCAGAGTCCCAGGGTAGAGTAGGTCCTTGAAAGCCAGCAAGGCCTGCTGCACTGCTATCAAATGTGCAGATGAATCTGCTGGGTGCTCCAAGTCCCCTGTATGCCCCTGCCCACCAGATGAGCCCACCATGCAACATCTGAGGCATCTGTGGTGAGAGTCTGGCTGGCAGGTGGTGGGCGGAAAGGCAGACCCTTGTTTTGAGAACACGCTGTCGCTCACCAGAACTCCATTTGAAGACAGGGAATTGGGAAGAATCAAGTCCAAGTTCTGTGTGTGTGTTGACACCAAAGATTCCTGGGGTACCATTGAAGTTTCTCATATGCAGCCTTGCATATGGAATCATCAAAATACATGAAGCCATGCACCCCAGTGCTTGCAGGAATTGCCTTGCAGAGAGCTGGGTCATGTTTACAAAGTTCAAGAAGCAAGCCGAAAGATCTTTTTGCTTCTGCTGAAGGAGGAATACCATCTGGGTGGCTGTATTCAGACTCACTCCCAGGAAAACAATCTCCCTTGTAGGAACCAACTTTGACTTCTTTTCGTTGAGAGTGTAACCCAAAGAAGTGAGAATGTTCTTCACTAAGTCCAAATCCTTTTCTAGTTGTTCAGGGGAGTTTGCTTGAATGAGACAGTCGTCCAGGTAAGGATAAATTTGAATGTTTCTCTGCCTGCAAAAAGCAATGGCTGGAGCCAGGCACTTCGTAAAAACTCTGAGAGCAGTAGATAAGCCAAAGGGCAATGCAAAGAATTGAAAGTGTTGCTCCCCAGCCAGAAGGAACTGTTGGCAACTTTCCCTTATTGGGATGTGCAGATAAGCCTCTGAGATCCAAATTACCAACCATGAATCCTTGCTCAGCATGGGTAATAACTGTTGAAGGTTGGGAGGGTGGCCTAATGGTTAAGGTGTTTGCCTTGCAAACAAAAGGTGCAGGGTTAGAGTCTCACAAGGGATAATTGGCTAGGCTTAAAATGGCTCGCAAGGGCAGTTAGCTTAGTACTAATCTATGAATCTATGAATCTAAGGGTGAGCATCATGAATTTGGGAATCACCAGAAAAGTGTTTAGAATAGACATATCCAGAACAGGGTGCCAGGTGCCCCCTTTCTTGGGTACCAGAAAAAGTTCAATAAAAACCTAGGCCTGCCTGATTTGCAGGAAGTGGCTTTAAAGCCCCCATAGTCAGTAGAGAAGAAATTTGAGTTTCTACATCTGCCCTGAGAGTTCTGGGTATGTCTGGGTACCCTTGCAAAACAGGGAAGGTGTGAAAGTAAAACTTGTAACCTTGGTTTACTATATTGAGCACCCATTTGTTACCTGTGATCGCAGACCATACCTCTGCGAACCTGGCTAACCCTTCCCCCAAAGGAAACCCAGGGCCCGCAGAGTTAGGCACAAGAAGGCCTGAGTCATTGAGAATGTTTGCTTTGGGAAACTGGCTTAGAACTACCCGATTTAGCAGAAGAACGCCATTGTTTAGCCCTTTGAGGGGCCGAAGCCTGCCCTCTGGAAGATCTGAAACTCCTAGGCTTAGAGCAACCCTGCTTGCCAAGATCAGGGAAAGACCAATTCTTGGAAGGATAATGACTACTAAACCGAGGAGGCTGAACATGAAGGAAATCTTTTACAGCTTGCATAGATTTTGCCTTATCCTCCAACTTCTTCGGTACCTCCTCAGCCTTATTTGCAAAAAGATTGTCCTTGTGCACAGGAATATCCAGCAATTTAGATTTAACAGGTTCAGAAAGAGACTGCGCCCCGAGCCGAGCATGCCTTTTAATTATGGAACCAGTGGCTGCTGCTTTGCAGGAAGCCTCCAAAGTATCAAAACCACAATGAAGTGAATGCTTATTAACTAAAGTGCCAGAATTCAGTAAGTCTTGTAAATCTTTGTTCTCTGTCATGGAAGGAATATCTCCAAGTTTAGCCTTAATAGCCTCCAAAGTATGCTACTGATACTTAAGCATGTGAAAAAGGCAATTCACGAATCTAATGGCAAGAGTTGCAGAGGCTTTTTTTACCCCACCTGTCCAAGGCTCTAGACTCCTTATCAGAAGGCACAGGGTTTTTAGCAATAGTAGCCTTAACACCCTTGGGGCCTTGAGAAATTTCTGGATCAGCAGTAGGGTTTTTAAAAAGGAATTGATGAGATTCAGGAACCCTATAATACCTATCCTGTTTTCTGGGGGCAGGAGGAACAGAATTAGGAGTTAAAGAATTTTCCATGAAAACCTCATCCACAACTTCCAAAACTGGAGGTATAGCCAGAGGCTTATGCTGTGGCAAATCCAAAAATTCCTCGATTCTTTTCTTAGACTGTGGAAAATCCTGACATTTCCATTTGCTCCCTAAGAGTATTCAAGGTATCCCCAAAAGAAAAATCTTCTGGAGGGGAGGCAAAAGGGATAGAGTCCTCAGCATCAGAATCCTCAAAGCCAGAAAAAAGTTGATAATTTCCTTCTTCACCAGCAGACATACTGGAAATCCCAGAATCTGAGACTGACAAAACATCAGGATATAATTCCCTAGCCATCTTTGAAGGGGGGGGGTGAGAGCCCCTAATCAAGAAAAGATCACCTGCCATGTTTACCAACTGGGAAGGAGTCACAGGAAGGGAGGCAGACACCTGCCTGAGAGTAGGTTTGCGGCTAGAAGGTTTACTAGCAATCCGGAGGGACTCGGGAGGCCTAGCAACTGCAGAAGTCTGAACTAAGGTAGTCGGTCTGGTTCTGGTCTCATGTCGAAAATAAGAGGCAACAGAAGCCGGTGCCTGCAAAGCGGCTCCGGACCCATCTGAGGCAGCGACAGGCGGAGGGTCTGAAGACAAAATAGCAGCCTGTGGCATGGAGGACTCCATAAAGGTCTCGGCAGAGCCTTGCAGCTGAAAATCTGCTGACTGCAGGGGTGGTGAAAGCACCTCACTGACTACCGCTGTGCTGACGACCAATTTCACTGGTGTGTCATCAGTAGATTTAAACCTAGGCCTGTCGCTGTCCTTGTCTTTGCGTTTCCTATGTATACCCTAAGTCGGGAGACCAGAAGACACCATACCGACGAACTTAGGCCAGACTCCGAATTGTTTATACAAAATCTTAGCTCTATGGCGTATGGTATGCGGGTTAAAGGAAGCACAGAGATCACAGTTAGGGACGCAGTGCTCAAGGCCTAAAGTTATACAATAGGAATGGAAATCACAGTGCAGAATCCGTTTTCCACAGGCAAGACCGTTAACTTTATCTGACTTTCGTTAAAGCAAGAAAAGAGGATCTTCAACGGGGTATTTATCTGAAGGCGTCTTCAACTTGGTAGTCGGAAAGCAAAACGGCCGACCGACACTAGTGCAAATTGCATCTGCTTCAGGCTTCGCAGCAAGAAAGACTGAGGAAACGGCGTTAGCTGCCTCCCTTTATACCTGACGTTCTGACATCAGTTTTACAACCGGCGGCAGCCAACGTCGTATACCAAGGACTCTAGTATTCGGGCCGACTGAGGGCTACCGGGAGCCAGATAACCCCATATGTGAGGACTGCAACAGTGAAACATGAACATCAACCCTTCACAAACCCATGCAGGAGAGCCCTGGCAAAGCCTGCTCTGGCCCTGGAAAAAGTATCCAACTTGTAATGTTTAGTGAAAGTATGAAGAGAGAGAACCAAGTAGCAGCCTCAAGGAGAGAACTGGTATCCAGACCATTGAAAAAGGACACCAAAGGAAGAAACTGCCCTAGCAGAATGTGTGATTACAGAAGAGAACAGACATTTGCCATGAAAAGAACAAAAGGAAATGGCCTTAGAAATCCAGGAGGAGATGGTTTGCTTAGAAACAGACAAACTCAAAGTCCCAGGATGAAAAGAAACCAAGCTGCTCTGATTTGTAAAAAAACAAAACTTTAGTTTTACCCAAATACCTGAGCTGTCTACATAAATCCACAGTGTGAAGAACCTTCTCATTAGCAGACTGTGGAAAAGAAAAAAGGGACAAATCTTTGAACACCTTGGGCATAAACGAATTAGTACAGAGACACACTCTCTCTATGGAAAACTGAGAGAGGAGTCACCATGACATCCTGAAGTTCCGATATTCTCTTTGCTGAAGAGAGAGCCAAAAACAAAAGTTTTACATGTACAATGCTGCAAGGAAGCAGGGTCAAAAGGAGCCTGCATCAATTACTTGAGTATAAAACTGAGGTCAAATGAAGGCGAACAGGCTTCCTGGGAGGCGTGATATGAAGGACACCTTTAAGGAATTGCTTGACCTCAAACCTAAAGGCCAAAGGAGGAGTCAAGGGCAGATGAGCAGAAATTACTGACAGGTAAGTTTTCACTGAAGAATGTGCCACCTCCAGCATAGAATCACACAAATGAAAGGATCAAAGGAACCTCCATTGGCAGGGGAGCCTGACTGCCAGAGAGGCACCAGACAGAAAATCTCTTCCATTTGAACATGCATGATTTTCCTGGTACTGGGTTCCTGGCCTCCTCCAGAATCCAAAGCACATCTTCAGAAAAGGTGTACCTAAAATGGGATCAAAACCCTATCACCAGATACTGGATAAAAAAAAATATATATCACCCACAGGATCAGCTGAAAAGTGGACAAGTGAGGATGTATGAAAGACCCCTTGTCTTGTGTGAAAATCCACTCGGTGAGGTAACTGGTTGTGATTACCCCTGGTCACCAGCAAAAGTTTGAGTGTCTCCTGCCTGATCCTGTGCAGAACTTGTGGTAACACATGAAGGGGGAAAAGCGTACAGAAACATTCTTTCCAAGGAAAAAAGACAGAGCATCCACTTTCCAATTCAGAGGACTTAGGACTCTGGAACTTAATAGAAAGAGCTATCTGGTCAGAAGGGAAGCAAAAAGATCTACCGGAGGAATACCCCAATGACAAACAATGTCCAGGAATAAATCTCTGTAAAGCATCCATTCATGACCTCGTGTGCTGGACCTGCTCAAGGAGTCCAGCCACTACACTGTGCTCTGAGGGAATATAAACTCCCTGAAGAGTCACTTGATACTGGATAGCTAGATCCCAAATCTGAAGAGCTAGTCTGCAAAGACAACAGGACATTATGCTGCCCTTGATTTTTGACAGATCACATCATTGTGGTATTGCCTGTTAAAATTTCGAAAGATCCCAGATGAAGGAGGGAATCAAAGGTTTGCAGAGCCAGAAACAAAGCCTGAAGACGAAGCCAAGAATAACGCAACTGAAGCGAAGGCAGCATCCATAAAGAGGCATTAACTGCGTCATAGTTGCATTTAATTAAATGGTGGGCAACTTGTGAAGTGAAGCCTAGCAGGCAAAGGACCTCCTCAGAATCAGAAAGGTCAGAAACCACCTTAGAAACCTGAGAAAGAAAGCCAAAGAAATACTTTTCTGAGGTGCAAGCCAAAACCAGTGGTCTGTGGCTGACCAAGTTTGCAGAGGATTACAAGCTGGGCGCGGTCTTTTAAATTCCCCCTAGTGATGTGAACATCCTCCAAGAGGGCCTTACCCAAACTAATGACTGGTGCCAGAAGCATGGCCTCAAACTGAATGCCAAGAAATGCATCACTATCTCATTTAAGGAAAAAGTCATCCCATCTACTTATCACATTAATAACATACTAAAGCATGCAATCAGTAGCGAGGGACTTCGGCACCCAGGTTGATAGCAACCTCTTTTAACCACCACGCTGCCTCCGTTGTATGGAAGGCTTTCTACATGGCCCACCTCATAAATAAGGATATTTCATCTAGGAACAAGGTCATAACATCCCTGTAACTCCTCCCTTATCAGACCCATTATCTAGTACAATTCCCCCTTCAGCATGCACCTTGCCAAGCACATGCAGCAGTTGGAGAGACCACAGAGGTTCCTGACCAGGAAAATCCAGGGTCTCAAACACCTACCCTATACAGACAGGTTAAAAGCCCTGTCCCTCTACTTAGTCTCATACAGACTGCTCAGAGGTGACCTGTGTCTGGCATACAAGGCCACTTCAGACCCAGCCTTAATGGAGTTACTGCATATCCGTAAGACAAACTCCACTTGCACAAACCACACGCAAGGCCTTAACCTGGTCTGCAATATTAGTAGAACTTGTTGGCAGGATAGATGTGTCCCAAAGACTCTCTAGTCTGTGGAATAAACTCCCTCTCTATGTCAAGCAGCTTACCTCTCTAGCCCTCTTTAAAAGGAACCTGGACGACTGGATGGGAAACAGAAAATACACCCCTGGGATCCTGTGTCCCTGCTGCACAGGGGAAACAGGTGCTGACTGAGGGAACACGGGTGAAATTCTTGGCTATGCTTTTAAGAGTCTCTGGGCCAATAGCCTGGTATCATCCTATGAACCTAAAACACACCTAGTCATGTGTGTCTAGTAGTTAATGGCCCTAAATAAAGTGGCAGTAATGTAAACTTTCTTGCCAAACCTCTCCATGGACCTAATAACATTATCAAGAAGGCAACAGCTTGGTAGAGAGCAACAACTTGGATGGTTTCTCAGAAGAGACTAACATTACAGAAGAGTATTTAAACAGAAATCTACACTCCTCAAGCATTTTATATAACTTATCTGGCTTCTTAGGTGCAGGTGGCTTGAGAGTCAAAGGCTACAGAAGTTGCTGAAAAGGTATCCAGACAGCTAGAACAGGAGGATCAACAGATGGTTTGGAAGATTCCATCTGTAAGAGCTCATAATAATCTTTTCTGGATATCACAGACTTGAGAAAAATCCCACTTGAGAGTATGGGGTAGCTGTGCACTAATTTGATGTTGAGGCTCATTACCCCAGATTGCTAGAGGTTTGGAGAGTTTTTTTCAATTCGTAACCTTAGCGTGTTTGCTTAATATAATCTTGTGAAGGAAAAAGGTAAGTTTTGTCTGCTTATTACTGACCATCTGTGCAAATGACAAAGTGGACTCCAATATACAGATAATTACACCTCTCACAAATCAGATCATGTTGGTCCAGTAGTAGTGGGTTATCGGTGAGAATTAAGCAGTTTCTGCATGGTCTCAGACTACTCAGTGCAACGACATGGCAACATAAGGAATAAAGGTAAACTGGCTTTCCACATTTGTCAAGTGGGTTGAACTGCTGAAGGTAGAATAATATACTAAACCAATTTAGTCAGCAGGCAGGGAAGATACACTGAATAGATAAATCATGTTGTAGAGGATATGCATTAAATAAGGCAAAGATGCAACAGCTACCTAAATCTACAGAAAAGAGGTTATGCAATAAACTCAAATGTGAGTAGCACACACGGTATGAGAGTGAAAAGGTAGTTTAAATTTTAAAACAGCAACATCCAAGAGTAGTACACAACTGTAATTTGGTACAGTACACAATTACAGTAGTTAACATAGCAAAACAAGAATTCTATACAACAAATAGATGAGGGCTGAAACAATCACATGCATTATGCCCTAGAATAAGCAGGCTTATGCTACCAGTAGTATGACTGGTGCCAGCTCGATGCCAACAACACACATTTCAGGACTTGACTGCAACCAACAGAATGGAGAGGTTTGCCAAGATAACTCTGAAGCATGCATTTTGTGATAACAGGTTCTCAAGAGCCACACATCAGCCACCATTACTCTCAGATTATTTTCCACTACTAACTTTACACAATGCTTTACATTAACTGAAACATCCAAAGTGGCTGCACTTCAATATTCAGTGATTTATTCCTAAAAATAGCAGCGCTGGGGATTTCTATTTTAATTAAGCCTTCACTGTGAACCATGCAAATATTGGCCATTAGGAAGCACAGTTTCCATCAGGATCTATACATAACACTGCTGATCATTACCCCACCTAAACCAAGTGCAGGTGACTAGCTATCTACAGTGAAAAAGAAACTTTGGTACTACACCATTGTGCTTAAAGGCCAGGCAGTCTGAATCATTGTAAGAAAAGTAGCCTCTCTCCATGCTGTTACACATCCTGTTATATATATAGCTTTATTCTTTACAGAAAATTCATATATGCCTTACCCAAGCATGACACGCACCTGAAATGCACAGAATAAAGTACAGTCGTGTAAGATCTTAACAGTAAACGCCCTACTTTTCACTGTTGCAGTGGGATATACTCCCTATTATACTCCCTATTATAGACCAACGTCTGGCAAGCATACCAAAGTCTTTACACAAGGAGTGATGTACATCAACCATATGCTCCATGTATCGGCGCAGGGCATAATGGCGATATACAAATGCTCAATACTCAGAATTGAAGTATCCCAGTACAACTAGAGCAATCCCACGAAAAATAAAGGACATGTCCATCAAGAAAAAGGGGACATGGGAAAATAGCTATTATACAACAACCCCCCCATTAATATTCAAAAAACGTGCACGCTGATTGGTCAGTGTGCATGTTGTAAATCAGAATTAGAGTAATGGAAAAAGGTCCGGTCGCCCGGACCTTTTTCATTACTATAATTTTTTTTTTTTTTTTTTTTTTACAGCAACAGAGAACAAGATCTCTGTTGCTTCACACTGTCTAGCTATGTTAAACTCGTTTAACATAGCAAGACAGCATTAAAAAAAGCAATAAACATTCTCCGTTGCTTTTTTTAATGCTGTCTCGCTATGTTAAACTAGTTTAACATAGCGAGACAGTTTGTAAAAAGCAATGGAGATCTTGCTTTCTCCGTTGCTTTTTACAAACTGTTTCGCTATGTTAAATGGGTTTAACATAGCGAGACAGCTTTAAAAAAAAGCAACGGCTCCATTGCTTTTTTTAAAGCTGTCTCGCCATGTTAAACCCATTTAACAAAGCAAAACAGTTTGTAAAAAGCAACGGAGATCTTGCTTTCTCCGTTGCTTTTGCCCACAGCTCTGATGTACTGTGTAGGCATACGCATGCACAGTACATCAGAACTGCCGCAGAATACCAGACAGCTGCGGAAGGGCAGCAAGGAGGCATTATACAATGCCATTATTTAAGAAAATTATTTTTTTTTTCTTAAATAATGTCATTGTATAATAGCAATAACCCACTCCTGGGTGTGGGTAATGCTGGATTTACCCACGGTTGGCTTTGTTTGGTCACTCGGACTTCGCCCTCGTGACCAAATCACGCCACCCGTGGGTAAATCCAGCATTACCCACACCCAGGCGTGGGTTATTGTTATAAAAGACCCCACCAACACTCAGCCAGAAGAGTGCTTCTAACAAGGGAAAAAAAAAAAAGAAAAGGGGACAAGGAGGAGGGAGGGAGGGACTGAACACTGCAAGAGTGACAAGTAAGATATCTATTGTTATGGCAAGATCTTGCACAACTTTACTATACCCTTCTTTACCACTTCTGCAGTATTAACACGAAAATGCAAGTCTTGCGAGTAAGCAATAGCCAAATATTTCCTCCTGCTGCTATCTGTATTTATTTTTTCTAATGTATTTTGAGTAATTTGATGAGTTTATATTTTTCTGGGATTCCTAAAAAATTCTTCACGATTCTGATGAAGTCTCGCGATACGAGACGAAAGCGCGCTCAATCTGTGTGTTTTATGTGGAAATAAAGAGCTTTGGTTCTACTTTGTAAGAGTTCGCCTTTCTATAGTACTGTGGTATTGGAGGACAACCTTTATTGTGCCAAACAGTGGAGAAAATTTTCGTGTTGGTATAAGTGCTTTGCGGCTACGTGTTCGTGTGGCTTGTGGTTACTTCTGCAGTATTCCTTACATTTGGGAGATTACAAAGCTACTGTAAGTAGTGGTAGGAGAGAAGAGAGTCTTCCACAAACCCATGAAGAATGGCCCTGGAAATAACCTCCAACTTAATGTTTACTAAAAGTACGAACAGAGGACCATGTGGTAATTTCTAGAATGGATTTGTATCCAGATCCTTGAAAAAAAGGCTCCAGAAGAGGCAACTGCCCTGGTAGAATGAACTCTTCATTTGTAAGCAGCTTTCTGCTTCAGTTAAAGAATAGCAAAATGAAATAGCCTTAGAAATCCAGTTTGCTTAAAAATAGGAAAATCCAACGTTCTAGTGCCAAAACAAAAAGCTGCTCTGATTTTCTGAAGGTCTTTGTTTTTCTCCAAATGTCTGAGCTGTCTAAGTCCAACCTTCTCACTAGAAGACTGCGGAGAAGGAAAATGGGAGGGAGATGAATATACTGATTCAGGGACAAATCATTACCCACCTTAGGCATAAGAGGAGGATTAGCACGCAGCAACAATCTAAGAAAAAACAAAAAGGGAGGAACTGCCACAAGAGCCTGGAATTCAGAAACTCTCATGGCTGAGCTAAGCACCACTAGCAAAACTGTCCTCCAGGTGTAGCATTGTACAGAGGAAAGAGCAGGCTCAAAAGGGTCTGAGTGAGTTTTTCAAGGACAAAATTAAAGGTTCCCAAGGAGGAGGAATAGGCAGTTTTAGAGGCCTGATATGAAGGACACCTTTAAGAAACTGCTTGACCTCAAACAAGAATTTAAAGGAGATGTCAAGGCAGAGAGGCAGAAATTGCTGACAAATAAGCTTTAAACACACAAGAATATGCAAAGCTAGCATTAAGCAATTCACACAAATAGGAAAAACCCTTGAGATGCCAAACAAAACATTTCTTCCATTTAGCCATATAGGATTTTCGGGTAGTGTGCTTCCTGGCCACCTGCACAACACTAAGCACATACTCAGACAATCTATGTCTAAAATGGAGCAAAACCCTATCACCAAGTGTCTGATGAAGCAAGAACAACAGAGGATGAATGAGACTCCCATTGTGTCATGCGAGAACATCAGTGCAGTGAAGTAACTTGTGATGATTGCCCCTGCCCAGGTGAAAGGGGGAACCAGTGCTGTCTGGACCAAAAGGGAGTCATCAAGAATCTTGAGAATTCTTCATAATCTTGTGCAGGACCCTGGAAAGCAGAGGAAGACAAGAAAAGGCATCTAGAATATCCCCTTCGAAGAAAAATACATAGCAACCACCTTCCAAGACAGAGGACTGAACACTGGATCAGAACAGAGGAAGCTGTCTGTTCAGAAGGAAGGCAAACAGATCCACTTGGAGCACCCCACTGCTGAAAAAAGTCCAGAAACATTTCCCTGTGAAGCATCCATTCGTGAGGCAGAGTCTTGGTCCTGCTCAGAGATAGCACCACGAAGCTATGTTCTGAAGGAATGTACACGGCCTGAAGAGAGTGATTTGACAGCAGATAGCAAAGTCACAAGCGTGAACAGCCAGTCTGTAAAGAAAAGACTACTCTATGCCCCCCACTCGTGTGTTGCTGTACCATACAACCACGGTGTTGTCAAAGTCTTTAGAGGGTGTGGTACCAAAAGGGAATAAGAGGGCTGCAGAGAGAGGAGGAGAGGCCTCATCTCTTTGATGCTGATGTGGTCTGACATCTGATGGAGAAGCCAGAGACCCTGAACTTTGAGCGCTGGAACAAGCTCCCCACCCCTCCCCAGATCTGAGGAGTCTGTGAAGAGCTCCTCGGTAGTAGGAGGAAACTGAAAAGGCAGACCTAGATTGAGAGCCATCTGCCAAATTCAAAAAACCTAGTTTCAGGCAGAGTAATAGGGGACTGGAAATTCCACATGGTGGCAATGCTGGAGCCAAACAGTCTTGAGATACCACTATAAATTTCTCATGTGAAGTTTGGCAAAATGTATCACAGCGGGAAGAACTGAGAAGAGAAGCAGACAGAGACAGAACTTTGAAGTGGGAAGAGAAGAAAACATTGGAATGGTCTGAATTCTTCAACCCCAAAAAATATATAGTCTTGTGAAGGAGTCCAAACAGACTTTTGACATCAACAGTACAGCCCAATCTCTAAGTGGAGCACACTGAAGTGTAGATCCTGAAGCAGCTGGGGTTGAAAAGAAGCCTGAAGAAGGTCATCCAGATATGGAAACATATGAATCCTCTACAGTGGGATCACTGAAAGACCAAAGGGCAAAGTAGAGAACTGAAAATGCAAGGAAGAAACAAAACATGAAAACTTCCTGAAAGGGGATGAATATAAATATGAAGATAGGTGTTCTTTAGATCTAGAGAGACGAGAAAAGCCAGGGAAGCAAGACAGGGAAAAGAATCGAAAGAGATAACATCCTGAAAGAAGGCACTTTTAGGAAGGTGTTGAGGAAGGAAAGATCTAGAATGGGTCTCCATGGCCCTTTCCTAGGCATCAAAAGCATCTGGAATAAAACCTTGTTCCCAGATGAGAAACTGGGACAGACTGTCTCCTGATCCAACAGGACAACTGGAAAATGAGACAGTTGGTCTGGAGGAGGCTGAGGAAGGCCTGGTGGGGGGGGGGGGGGCAATCTCCATTCCATGAAATAACAGTGATGAATAATGAAAAGGACACAAGAGTCCTTGGTAATCAGTTGAAAAGTACAGTTTTGTACCTACCATAAATGTAGATGTTCGAGGATCCACATTGCTGCAGTCCTAACCATTGGGTAGTCCGCTGTCCCAGTCGGCCCGAATACCAAAGTATATGGCTGACGTCGGTCAGGGCGCATTAGTCTGACGTCAGGACGTCAGGGTACTAATGCGCATGACCGACGTCATATCCTCAGTCTTTTCTTGCCCCAGATGTCAGAAGACCCTAAAAGACAAGGCCAAAACCAAAAACACCAAACACTCCTGCACCAGAAATATGTACAATATATACAAAATTACAAGAGTATAACCTCACCCACACAACCACCCCTAAACACAGAGGGGAAGGAGGGAGGGTAAATTGGACTGCAGCAATGTGGATCCTTGAACATCTACATTTATGGTAGGTACAAAACTGTACTATGTTCTTCATTCCACATTGCTGCAGTCCTAACCATTGGGTAGAATCCCAAAGCAGAGGTAAGGGAGGCTGGCAAATCATAAGGAAGCAGGAGCTGATAACATGCCTTGCAAAATAGCTGTGGCAAAACCAGCCCTAGATTTAGAGTAGAGAGGAAGGAGGTAATGCTTGGAGAAAGTATGCACTGAACTCCAAGAAGCTGCCTCCAAAATATCCTTAGTTGCCACCCCCCTTAGGAATGCTGTTGAAGTGGCAGTAGCCCTAGTGGAATGAGGCCTAATCCCAGCTGGAATCTCCTTGCCATGATGGGAATAACAAAATGCAATGCAAAACCCAATCCACTTAGAAATAGTTTGTTTTGACACAGGCTTGCCCTGAGAATTCAAAGCAAAAGAAACAAACAACTGCTGAGACTGCCTAAAATCCTTGGTCCTGCTTAAATAATAACGCAACTGCCTGTGTACATCTAAAGTGTGCAAAATCTTTTCCCCTTATTTTGGGGATCTGCATAGAAAGTAGGCAAATGAATAGTTTGGTTTAAAGCCACACTAGAAACCACCTTAGGCATAAAAGAAGGATTAGTACGTAATGATACCCTATCCTTATGGAAAATCAAAAAAGGCTCTACGCCATAAGGGCCTGCAATTCAGAAACCCTTCTTGCAGAAGTAGTGGCCAACCAAACAGCAGTCTTCCATGACAAGTATTTCAATTCAGCAGTAGCGCAGGCTCAAAGGTTGTAGAGTAAGTTTCTCCAACACAAAATTGAGATCCCAAGCAGGAGTAGGAGCTCTACGTGGGGTCTTATATTCTTTGCCCTCTAAGAAATTGCTTGAACAAAGGATGCGAAAACAATGGTGGGTCACAATCATAGTGAGCTGAAATTGCTGCAGCATGAATCTTAATGGAAGAGAAAGACAAACCTTTGTCTAATAACTCAGTAAGATATTGAAGAGCCACACTCAAATTAGGCTCAGAAATCTCCAAATTCTTTGCTGCACTCCAAAATAAAAATCTCTTCCATTTTTCTGCGTACACTTTCCTTGTACTAGGTCTTCTGGCTTCCATAATCACATTTAAAACTTGTTGAGGAAGTTGAGACCTGCTGTGGTTCAAAACAGAATATGCCAGGCTGTTAGATGAAGAGAGTGAAGCTTGACATTGAGCAGGTGACCGTCCCTCTGAGACAACAGGTGTGGAATCAAAGGTAAAGGCCATGAAGGCTTCCTTACCAGACTCCTCAGTAATGGGTACCAGTGTTGCCGAGGCCAATCTGGAGCTATTAAAATCATCCTTGGCTTGTCTTGTCTGACCTTTAGGAGCACCTTTGGGAGAAGAGGCAGAGGTGGAAAGGCATACACATGAAGATTTTTCCAACTGAAAGAAAGAGCATCCACTTTCCAAGCTGTGTGATGAAACCTCTTTGTGCAAAACTTTGGCAGCTGGTGGTTTAGTGGAGAAGCGAACAGATCTATGTCTGGAGTTCCCCATGACACTGTCAATTTCGAAATACATGAAGATCCAGTTTCCACTCGTGGGGATCCATGATTTGTCTGCTTAACACATCTGCTAAGGAGTTCTGTGCTCCGGCAGAAACCTTGCCTGAAGAGTTAGTTGCAAGCTGAGCGCAGTCTCCCATAAAATCATTGCTTGCCTGCAACGGGTAAGAATGTGTTCCCCTTGCTTGTTGATGTACCACATGACAGTTGTGTTGTCTGTTAGAATCAACACCTGCCCTGGAAGAAGTAACTCCTTGAAAGCCATTAATGCAAACTGGACTGCTAACATCTCCTTCATGTTGATATGTAGATGCTGTAGTCTGGCAGGCCACTTGTCTTGTATCCACTTTCCATTTAGATGAGCTCCCAAGCAATGTCTGAGGCATCTGTCGTTAGAATCTGACTCGCCTCTGGCCGGGTCACAGAGAGTCCCTTGTTTAGGTGACATTCCTGAGCCCACCACAAAAATTCCTGTTGAATGCAAGGTATTATTTGAATGACAGTGTCCAAATCCTGGCAGTGCTGTGTCCATACATTTTGAGATACCATTGCAGCTTCCTCATATGCAGTTTGGCATTGGGAAGCACCAGAATACAAGATGCCATGAACCCTAAGGCTTGAAGGACTGTCCTTGCAGTCAGCCCGGACTGAAGAGATAGTTGATGGAAGTAAATGGAAAGATTCTTTTGTTTGTCCGGGGTTAAAAGGCCATCTGGGCTGCTGTATTCAGTCTCACACCCAGAAAGCACATGTCTTGAGAGGGTACTAGACTGGACTTTATTTCGTTCACAGAATACCCTAGGCATCTTAGCACTGCTATCACATATTCCAAATGCTGTAAAGGTCTTCCTTTTCTTGAGCCAGAATCAGGCAGTCGTCCAAGTAAGGATAGATTTGAATTCCTTTTAGCCTGAAGTAAGCTATCACTGGAGCCAGAACCTTTGTGAATACTCTGGGCAGTAGATAAGCCAAAGGGCAATGCAGAGAACTGATAATGGGAATTTCCAGCTCGAAAGCAGATACTTCCTGCAACTTAGTCTGATAGGCACATGAAGGTAAGCCTCCTTGAGATCTAAAGTTACCATCCAGTGATCTTTGCCCAGCAGAGGTAAAAGCTGTTGTAACATCAACATTATGAACTTGGGAATGTCCAGATAAGTGTTGAGGATAGATAAATCCAAAATTGGTCTCCATGTGTTCCCCTTCTTTGGTACTAGGAACAGGCGAGAGTAAAATCCTAGGCCCCTTTCTGGCACAGGAACTGGCTGAATGGCCCCTATTTGGAGTAACAGAGAAATTTGCTTGTGAGCCTCTTTTCTTTGTAGAGGAGGAATGTCTGGCATGCCTTTGAAAGGAGGCAAGGTATGGAAATAAAACCTGTAACCGTGGTGAATGATATCCAAAACCCATCTGTCTTGGGTAATTAAATCCCAATTTTCTTTGAAAAGAGCCAACCGTCCTCCCAAAGGTGCTGCCAGACGAGCGTACTGGCAGCTGAAAAGGCAGGTCATTGGGTCTGTTTACGAAAGGACTGACCCCTGCCCTCACCAGTAGTCTGAGCAGGTGAACTCCCTGTTCTAGGCCTAAAAGAACCTTGAGCTCTGCCCTTACCACGCCTAGACCTACCCCTAGACTGGGAATCATAAGCAGGATATGTCCATCCCTTAGTAGGCCAATTTCTACTAAACTTCGGAGGCTGCACCTGCAAAAAATCTTTAACAGTTTGCATAGACTTAGCCTTGTCCTCCATTTTCTTTAAAACTGCTTCCACAGGCGAACCAAACAACACGTCAGACTGTAAAGGAGCATCCAAAATCCTTGTCTTAACATGCTCAGCTAAATTCTGATCCCTCAACCAGGCGTGCCTCGAAGAACAGAACCAGTGGCAGCCACCCTCGAGGAGGCCTGCACAGCATCAAAACCACATTGCAAGGAATGCTTACCCACCTGTTCAGACACATGAACTAAATCCTGCAACTCTTTACACTCAATACCTTCCGCCAGAGCATTCACCTTAGACTTCAATTGTGAAAGGAGATAATTTTGATATTTTAACATGTGAAACTGGCAATTCAACGCCCTCATGGCTAAAGTGGAAGAAGTATACACTTTCTTTCCCCATCTATCCAAAGCCCTTGCCTCTATCAGGAGGGACAGGATTTTTAACAGAAGCCTTAACACCTTTAGGCCCCTGAGAGACAGTTTCCGGGTCTGCCCTAGGACTCTTAAAAAGATACTTATGAGCTTCAGGCACCGTATAGTACCTATCCGGTTTAACTGGGGCAGGAGGCAAAGAATCAGGGTTTAGGGAAGCCTCTGCAAAAACATCTTCCACCACATTCAGAACAGGAGGTATAGCTAAAGGCCTATGCTGGGGTAAAAACAAGAATTCCCTAAGCCTCTTCCTGGAATCAGAGAAATCTTGACCTTCCCATTTAAAATGTTCCCTCATGGAATGCAGAGTCTCTGAAAATGAAAAATCCTCAGAAGGAGAAGCTGAAGGAGTAGAATCATCCACCACAGAATCAGAATAAGGAGGATACTCCTGCAAGTCTTCAGCCAAAGACTCAGAAGCCTCCGAACACTGCTCAAAGCTCTCAAACTCAGGTTCCACCCTAGGCCTCTTATCAGGAGGGGGCATAGAACCTCTAATCATAGTAATCAAATCCTCTGCCATTTTAAGCATATGTTTCTTAGGCAAAGATCCTGAAGAGCTAGGAGAAACCCCCACTGAAGTTAAACCTGGCCTGCCTCTCAAAGAAGCCTTGGAAACAGAAGGGGAGGCTCTAACCACCTTAGGAAGAGAGGGAAGAACAGCCACCTGAGAAGCCCCTTCAGCCTGGCCTACCTCCTGAGAGGACACATCCTGTAACAGTAAAGTCTCTCCCTGAGACTCCAAAGAAACTCCTGGCAGAACCTCCGGCTCCACTGAGCCCTCTAAAGAACCGACATCCGGGACTGTCGGTTCTTCCACTCTAGGCTTTGCTGCTTTGTCCTTGCGCTTTTGAAGCGGCGCCGGAGCATCCGGCGGCATTTTATAATTACAACGCTTCCCAAAAACTAACCTGGCACAGTCTAACCTTCTCTTAATAGTGCGTTTGTTAAATCTAGCACAAGAGCGGCATCCAACAACGTCGTGCTCAGGCCCTAAACAAGGTATACACAAGGTATGGTAATCCCTATGAGGTATCTGTTTCCCACAAGAAATACAGTTATTCACTTTTTCTGACATCCGGTTAAATACTGAGGCAAGAAAAAAACAAAATATTCCCCAACGGGGTACTTAGCCAACTTTGATTCGGTCTGAAACTCCGACTTCAGAAAATTTCAGAACGCCAACCTGCACTCGCAAAACTGCTTCTGCATCGGACCATGCGGCAAAAAAGACTGAGGATATGACGTCGGTCATGCACATTAGTACCCTGACGTCCTGACGTCAGACTAATGCACCCTGACCGACGTCAGCCATATACTTTGGTATTCGGGCCGACTGGGACAGCGGACTACCCAATGGTTAGGACTGCAGCAATGTGGAATGAAGAACATCAAGTAAAGACAGGGAGAGCCTTGAGGATAAAGGATCCTGGCCGAGGGGAAAGGGAGAAAGTAAGTCAGATACAGGAAGATTTAATCAGGGGAGGAAGGCTTTTGGCCTTTAGAAGTCTGAGTGGTCTTATCAGAAAACATATGTTTGGAAAACCTTTTGGGGGATGGTAAGGCTGCCTATGCACAAAAGAAGATTTGGAAGGATTGTTCCTCTGAAATTTGGGGATAGGAGAAACAAAAATATGTTTTAGATCCTGCATAACTTTACCTTTAGTCTTGTACAGTTTTAAACAGTTCTGCAGCACTAATGCCAAACATAATCTGGTTATCCAACAGAATCTAAATGTTTAGCCCTAATATCAGGTAAGGACTGTAAACATAACCAGGAAAATCTCTTCATGACAGAACCAGAAGCAGCAGCCCTACAGGATGAGTCAGCTGCACCATAACTACATTTATTAGAGTGGCAAGCCATTTGTGAAGTAGAAGTTAGCAAAGGAAGAGCAGCAGTCTTACCGTCTTGAGTGAGGAAAGCACGACAGCCCCCCCCCCCCCACACACACACACAAGTTGGGAAGAGAGTCAAAACATACCTGGTCATATGGGTTTGACAGCTTATGGCCATGAAAGCCAGGTAGGCAGAGGTATACACTCCTCTATCAATCTCTCCACAGAACGACTATCTTTATCAAAGGAAAGAATTTGGAGGAAGACAAATTTAGAAGCTTGTCTGTAGAAACATATCACACCAGGGTCTGATGATGAACACTTGTAGAGGTACTTGAGGGCCTCTGGTACCTTACTGAAGCAGTCTCACTTCTTGGGGCTGAAGGCTGGGAGTCATGAGCTAAGCAGCTGTAAAAGATACCCAGTAAAGTAGCAAGTACTGGAGGAAAAGCTGAAGGAGCAAGAGACTTCATTTGTAGCAGCTCAAATACCTCTTCCAAGTCTCTGACACTCCTCCAACCCACAGAAGGAATCCATAAAGTACAGGCTAAGGATTCATCTCCAGAATCCAACTCCTCAACTAAAGAATTAGAATCCCCTAGGCCTCTTGGAAGGAATGGATGGCCAGGGAGTAGCAGGATCACGCATGTCCTGCGGTGGCTTTAAAGCCATAAGTGCATTAAACAATCCCTGCGTAAATTCCTGCCATTACTTATGGGGATACTTAGCAATGGATGGTACATACTTAGCCTTCTGTTTATTTTTCAACAGGATGTCAGCCTTGACTAATCTAGGTGGTTAAAAGCTTTGCGCAGATTCCACAAGAGTACCAGGCACCTCTTCCTGAACTAAAATCTGGGGAATCCCTCTAAGCCTGCAAAAATGATCAGCTGTGGTTTCCCCTCAACGTCCATAGCAAACGTATGCACAGTCTCAGAAGACAAGCGAGAAGCAGGTTCCATGTCAGCCTTGGAGTCGCAGCAGAGGGAACTGGTAGCAACACTGAACAGTCCTCAGCATCTTCATCCACGTCAGAGAGAGATATGTCTGATGGAAGATGGACAGCAGTTGAATCAAAGAGAGCCTTTTTAGTCATCTTTTTAAGAGATGGCTGAATTTGGCTGTGGCACATGGCATCTTGAGTCAAAAGCTTAAGTAGCTGGTTCTTCAAATGGATGGATATGGTGGACAGATGGCTGCAAAAAGTTTTTGGAACAATGGCCTGACAAATACTACACTGACTATGGTCGTGCATAGCACCTAAGGAAAACAGGCACTTTTCATGTCAATCTTTATGGGAAATATGCCTACTACACTGCCATTTTCCTTTCTTGGAGGATGTGCATTCACAATACAAAGAGAAGCAACCCCAATGGGGCACTTATCTGTAAATGGGTCTGATAAAACCAGCACAGTGAAAGACACCTTAGACCGAAATTCAAACAAGGGGGTTGGATTGCCATCAAAGATGTTCTGAGGACTGTGCACTCATACATCACCTTTATGCTTTACACCTGCACAAGGAGAATATGTCAGCTGTACGTTACTCTGATGATGTGACTGCTTTGGTAAGCTGGCCAGGCATTAGGCTATGCTAGGCAGGATATCCCACACGTAAGGAATACTGTAACAGTGATAAGGAAGGACATCTAGTAATTAGCTTAGTTTAATTGTAAAACAAAGCTAAATATAAACAGCAGTCAGTAAATTCTGAACTCACAAAAATGTAAATCTGAAGAGCCCCAAAACCTGAGAATAAAAGACAGGCATAAAAATACCATAGAGAGACAACACAGCAAGATGAAACTAAGCATATTTCAAGTGACACACCACCTACCAACTATAAAATACTTACTGGATTGTTTCCATAGTGCCATACACCTTTGGGCCACTGCGATGTTAGCAAGATGTCAACACCTCTGAACTTTGAGTTGGATACTAATGGAGTCATCAGTGATTTTACATCTTTAATGGTGAAGCAGTACGCAGGGGCTGGCTGTTGCTGGGATTCTACACCACTGAGGTAGGCTAACTGTAACCCTGATGCCCCAGTGAACACTCCTTTACGACCTGCACTTAGAAACATAACTACTGTGAGTGCAAGCAACACAGGCAGCACAAAAAAATATTTGTATCCAATAACTGATGTCATGTCAGTATAAGTAAATGAATTTTTAAAACTGTAAGCTTCTCACCAAAAAATGCAAACTCTCACATCAACAGCTGCGAACAGTAAATGTTCCCTTACAAAGCACACACAAAAGGACAGAAGCAACACTGCTAGATGCAGAAAAATTATCTTTGTTTATACTTATAAAAATGTTACACTGAAAGGATGCCAAGAATGAATCCCACTTCAAAAGTCTGGACAGAAATTACTGAAAAAAAAAACACTGATTACAATGTTATGTCTGCAAAGGCCTGACTACTAAATACAGCTGTTGGGTCTGATTACTGAATACATTTTTAGTATACAGGTCTTAGAATGTATTACTAAAAGCTTCTACCATAGGAACAAGTCTGGCAGTTAGCAAAGAGGATTTAGGCTACAAGGTATTCAATTAGCTTCTTTATGTTCCAGAACTGGATTTCTGCAGCCTCCATTTGTCTACTGTGCAATTATGAGCAAGTCACCTAGACAGTGCTCCAGGGCAATTGGGAAATAGGGCCATGCTCCTCAACAGTCTCCTAGACCAAATGTTCAGTAACCATCTATGAACCTTTCAGTAAACAGTGGTGTATGTATGCCTGATGGTGCATCTGCCCCATAACACTGCCATCTCAATTAAATGAGGCCCAATTACATACCCATCTACCCCAAATATGTCAGTAGGTACCACTCTCTGCTTACTTTCATGGGTAGCACTCAGCTAAAATGTAATGAACTACCACATCTCATGGTACACTTGCTCACTCATGACACTTTGTAATGCCAGAGTCTTCACATTTTTGCAAACGTAAAATTCAGAGACACTGAACCATGTGGCATGAATGACATTTCTATCCTTAAAATCAATTTATCACTCAGCAGGCCTGTAGATGTACTTTTAAAACATACATACTTTACCATAAATACAGTACACATATACGTAGCAGATGTATTTATACTCCCATTCAATGATATCTTCACAATTCATTTTCAGGAGTCTAGCATCCCCATAAACCATCACCTAGGTTTTAATGGAGGTTGAGAGGACTCCAGTTCTGTCTCAGAAAGGGTTTTATAAAATACACAACTTACAGAAAGTACAAAATTAGTAATACATTCTAAATAAAAAGTAATGTAAACACTATTAAGCTAAGTAACCTGTACTGCAATACAGCCTACTACAAGACAGAAAACAAATACATTGTTGCCCTCAAATCAGTTCTCAGACTACCACATGGTAAAATGTAATTAATCAGTTCACATGGAACAGGATTACAACGAACGCTGGACTTTCCTCTTATGCAGTTCACACATCATGATGCAGCATTCAACACTGATCAAAAAATACACAATGAATATTTACAGAACAACATTTCCAAACAAGCCAGTTACTCGAGAGAGAGGGAGAGAGTTCTTCTAATATATGGTCTAGTCGTGGTTTTGGAGCATTTTCTCTGCATCTCTTGGCCCACCCACTACCTCTCAAACATAGTCTCCCTCCTGCAACTGGCTAACTCACTCTCCCTTTAGCAGGGGGTGTGGGTCGACCATGAGGGGCCATCATTAAGATGGACATTGAGGTGGCTCATTTTTTCCTATATTAAGCCCTATTCTCTTTACTTCCATCCAGTGAGAACACGTGCCCGAGCTATGTAATGGGTGTCATCTCTGGAACCACCCCCCACTTCCACGAGAGGGTAGCATCAGCAGAAAGTCCCTGCACATCCACAGGAATTACCACATGGTTGTTTCCTTGGTTTTACACTACAGAAATCAGACCGCATGTATGCAACCTTGAACCCTTATGTTCATATCCTACAGGCATTGCACTTTTGTGCGACTTCAAGCCTGTGCCTATGGTGTAGAAGAGTAAAACCCTGGATATGAACTATCCACAGCCAAATGGGATTCATAAATGGTGTAAGGACATGTATTGCTCATCTGAACAGGCATGGACATTCAAGGTACATTGTACAGCAAGGAAGAAAAAGTGCAAACCATGGAAAGTAGTAGTAATGCATAACATAAGATCTGTAGAGCTGAACTGGCAATATTTTATAAGTATGCTGTCCACTCCTCCAAAGTACCCCTATATCATGAGTATAGGGAAAAAAGTTCAAGCACCAGTATACTTCTTGATATCAGCATCATTTCTAAAAATTTACAGGGATGAACAGCAAACTACTTGGATGACAATAATTAAATGTTTTATCTTAAGTAATCAGTAAGAAAAACCCGATCCTTATTACTTCAGTAACACAAAAATGTAATTAACTTCAATAAAAAATGTCAGCAGTCAGACAAGGCAGAAAATATGAACTTGAGGCATGTCTCTACATACCCATTTTGGAAAGCATCCCTATGGAAACTTCATACAGGTTAACTGTTTTTCTCCTCTATTCTTCTGTCTCCCCTGGTCCACCAACCAATCAGCCCTTCTGCATCCAAGTCTTGCCATCTAACTAAAGTAATGATGAAAACAGATTGCCAACAATGAGATATCATTTAGGCAGGAAGGACATTTTAAGCCCTAATTAAAGCACCTCCATAGTGGCCAGATTGTGTGTGTGTGTGCGTATATATATATATATATATATATATATATATATATACACACACACTATATATATATATATATATATATATATATATATATATATATATATATATATATATATATATATATATATATATATATATATACACACACACACACACATACACACACTATATATATATATATATATATATATATATATATATATATATATATATATATATAGACAAACATGTACTCTTGTACACCTGTAGAATCTTTGCTACAATCTACTGCCTGACAAGTCTGAGGTGCCCATCCTTGCCAAGCTTTTTTTTTCCCTACGACAATATGTGGTCTCTACCACACTGGCAGTGGCACAGCAAAATTAGAAAACCTCTCTTTTCTCATTGAAGGACAGTGAAACACAGCTACTTGTTCACAACTCTCAGCCCATCAGCCCTCAAAAAGCATAAGCAAGGGCCATCAAGTCAAAGCAAAATGTCCAAAATCATATCACTTAAATTTTCCTTATGTATTTTTTTTCACTCAAAGAAGGAGATGGCATATACATTTACATTCACAGACATACAGCAAATATAAATAACAAATTTCTTACACCAATCCTTTTTGCCACATTACTGAAAATAAATGGGTAGCTGGCCTCTTGTTCAACTTTACTACATGATTTTTCAGCATCAGCAAAAAAACAATTGAAGAATAAAAATCAGCCAATACTTTCAATACGAAGGCAAAGTCAAGCTTAAAACCAAGCAAACAAAGTTTTGCAATAGCGAAAAAGCAGGGGATAGCCAAAGTGCATGGAAGAGCGAATTAGTCCACAAACTCACACTCAAACCTAAACGTTCTGGCTTCACTGCTTAAACTTTACAGCATTGAAAAGTAAAAAAATTTGAAGTAAAAGTTGGACTTCAGTGGTTGGGGCAAAATAAAAGTTCACATCTTATTTGTTCATTGAAAGATACTGGTGGAGGTACTCTGCCACAAAAGTGAAACTCTTGTCACCTTGTAATAATTCCTGATCAGCAGAGGAATCAGAAGAAATAAAAACCTGATCTGAAGATTCATAGTCAGTGCCTTGTCTAGGCCTGTTAGCAGGAGGGGGATGGGTACCCCTGATCAAGGTAATTAAATCCTCAGCCATTTTGATCATTTGTTTTTTTAGGCATTGGGGCCTGTACACATGGCCCAAGCGTCGGTTTTTTAGACACAGAAGTAGTTTTTGGCCTTAGTTATGAAAATGGCGTCTGTTTAATATACAAATCTTTAGGCTTGAAAACACCCTCAGAAGCCGGTGCTCACTCAGTGGCTCCAGACCCATCTGAGGTAAAGACATCCGCGGGTTCAATACTTAAAGTATCTTGCGGCAAACCGGACTCCGAATCATGAAGTGCAGTTCCTGCATTATTATTTCTGTAAGGGCATTTCTGAATGCCGGAACAGAAAGGCACTTTAGCGCTTCATATGGGTTACATAATAACAAGCAGATATCAGCTTGCTATAGTTTAAAAAAGTCACTGGGATAGATGAGCGAGAGTGGAGCCATCTGTAGTAGTAATCAGTTTGCTACAAGTCAGTTTCATCTTCAGAAGATGACCAACCATGTTCAGGGAGGCCTTGCCAAAAAGAAATACCCTCTTTGAACAGAGAATGCAGAATGCTGTTTCAGTTTCTACTTAAGGGAGGACGACCCACAGTCATGCAATCTCCAGCACACACCACAGCCTGTGGCTCAAATTATAGTGGCCTACATAAAAGTCCACCTTAGCAGCAGTTTCTAATGATCTCAACTAGGTCTGACTTGAGCTCTGATTCAGCAGGGGGACTAAAGTTTTTCCAGTATTTTAATCACTAAGGGACAGGAACACAGTAGGAGTGATGTAGATGAACATCTATTACGTGTGGCAGAGTGCTTGATGTTATGGTTCTCTCCCAGACAGTAGTGGCAGTGTCAGTATGGGCCTGCATGGTAATAAGATAGCCACACAAATACCGAGTTCATAGGTTCATAGGTTAATACTAAGCTAACTGCCCTTGCGAGCCATTTTAAGCCTAGCCAATTATCCCTTGTGAGATTCAAACCCTGCACCCTGTGTTTGTAAGGCAAACATCTTAGCCATTTTGCCACCCTCCCAACCCCAAGTGAGCTTGAAAAGAAATAAATAAATAAATAAATCCAGAAACTTCAACAACAGGCATAATTGCAATCTGAACTGTGTGAATGGAAAGAAAGAAAAGCTTTCAGCAGTGGGCAGAGAACAAGTGAGCTTAAATAGCCAGCATGCGACATTACACGTTGCATCAGAATGGGTGCATTCATTTCTCAGTATATACATTTTTTTTCAAACATATGACAAATTTTAATAAATGGAAAGAACGAGCCCAAACAAAGCTGTAATAAGAAGGGCCCTTGATGCTAGCTTACAGTGTTATTGGTGGATGAGCAAATATATATCGCAGTGATGAAATACATCAACACAACAGCAATAAAAACTTGCAATGCAATTACTAAAGGGCTTCTACAGACAGTTTACTATAGTGGAACACCGGAGGAAAGAAAAGGATATTAGATATGCCAGGAAGACACAAAGTGAGAAAGCTATACAAAACTGGGAAGCACAACCTAAAAATAAAATCACCTACCATAGAATAGGAATACCCTATACAAGCCTGAAGAAAGATTAAAACCAAAGCAGGATCAGTGGGAAGCAGACATAAAACAAGAAAAGGAACAGAAAATGGAAAGAAACTTAAGAAAAAAACCCATAGACTGTAATACAAGGTAGAGTGGGATGCACTGTGTAGCCAATATATGAAAAAATATATTAAAATTTTGAATGCACGTATCATTTGTAAATACGATGTTTAGAATAACTGACATTGGTTATAACAATTTGAGAAGTGAAAAAATTATGCTCACTAATCACAACAAATGGAAAACAGTCTGTTAAATAAAAACTGTAAAATAAAACACAACCAATGAAGGATAAATATTTAATAACCATAAAAATCACACTCAGAAAGCACTTTCATCTTAAACACTTCTCCAGACTGAATGAATTTAATACAAGCAAACATTTAAATAACTACACACCACGACTTAAAAACTTCACATCAATTAGTAACTTGATTAATGTCCAAGATAAATCTTAAAATTTTCTTTATCATTGAGTCTTGGAGGGTTGCAGGCATCCAATTTTACTTGCCAGCAGTACTCCCTCCAGTCCAACTCATCTTTAGTATCAAGCCTTCTAGAAAAGTTATTACCTTGATCTAAAATCAAAAATCTAAAAAGGAATAATGCTGAAGTGCATTGTTCATATCACCTATAAAATCGATAACATGCACATGTTCATATATCCTATGATGCAATTCCCTTGTAACCCTACCTACATAAAATATGCAGGACAAGACAAAACAAATACTACAAACTTAGATTTACATGTAAAATACCCATGGATATTAATTTTCCTATCTTTAATAGCATCTGCTGCATCGGTTTCAAATACTGACAATAAAACGCTTGAAATTCAACAAAAGGGGAATGTTTATGTCCTTATAAACATAACTTTGATTGTGAGCTGTGGTGGTGCAGTGGTAGCATTGTCACCTCACAGCACGAGGTTCTCCCGCTCGATTCTCGGCTGGAGCGCCTTCTGTGTGGAGTCTGCATATCCTCCTTGCGGTAGAGTGGCATTCAAAAGACATGCAAAGAATGGGCGTGCCTTCGTTGAAGGTTGGGCGTCGAGCTGGCACCTCGGCACCGTAAAAATCTGCCAATCATTAGCGGACCGGAGTTCCTCTGTGGCAACCCCTAACCGGGAGAAGTCAAAACAACAACATAAACATAACTGATTGGGACATGTATTTAAAACTCCTTCCACTTTTCTTCACAAAAACGGGGTCTTCTCCTATAAACGTGTTTACCCTCAGGAAAACTACTTAGAATTTCCCAGTTTTCTCTAATAATATTTTTAATATTGCTATCATCTAGAGAATTTTGTACTACTGAAAATATTCTCAATTACTTCCTTTTCAACTCTATTCTCAGGACCACCATTCTTTTAATAACCACCTCTTCAAACCCTTGCTTCATGACTTTTTTCTGGATATCTTCCTACTAAAAATTTATGACAGCATAATCCCTTCTTTCACAAATTCATTTTCAGTTAGTTTACTAATTCTCATCAACTGCCCTTTAATTACAATGTTCTTAGCTTTCTTAGGCATTATTCTGCAAATCCTAAAATTTAGGTTCCTAGCTTACTGCCATTTCTATAGACTTTTACACCTAAAAAAATAAACACTTAAAATAACATGTAAATTTCAAATAAGAGCCAACAGTAATAACATTTTCAATAAAATACATATATATCTAAATTTAAATCGCCTCTCCAAATAAAATAAATCATTTATAAAATAATATTAGAAAACTCGGTAATATATTCCTTCTCCTAGGCAATCATAAAAACATAGCATAGCTCGGGGCCATGCCTGCTCCCATGGCTACAATTACTTGTTGAAAAAAAGTCAAAAGTAAGTTTAAGAAAATTATAACCGAGACCATCAACTAACATTTCCATAATCAAATATATCATACAGTCAGAAAAAAGCTTAGAATGCAATAATTCCATTCTCATGAAATCCATCCCAACTTCATTGGGTATTATAGGATAGGACTGAATAGCCATAGTAACCAAGACAAAGGTGTCCCTGATGACAGAAATGCACAACAACTTTTTTGTAAATGTTTAATCAACATAAATAGCCATAGCTTCAGGTTTGTTACCCCCATTGGCCA
Organism: Protopterus annectens; assembly: GCF_019279795.1. Lineage (NCBI taxonomy): Eukaryota > Metazoa > Chordata > Ceratodontiformes > Protopteridae > Protopterus > Protopterus annectens. Next base: position 1,167,832,686 of record NC_056735.1, read on the forward strand.
CAATGGATCTGAAGGGGAGATCATCCAAGTTCTTGTGAATCTTAGGCAAGCCAAAAATGCAGCTTATTCTCTGGTTACTCAGTTAAAAAAATAACATTACTGTTAATCATACCTTTGCATAACCAGCCTTCAATGAAGGAATCGATATGCCCATAGAATTTTTCGATATAAATAAAATGAAACCTCTTAAACTATCTTTCAGCTGCATAATTTGCATATTATTACTATAAAACTTTCTATCTAAAGAAAAGGCATTATTTTTATCTGCCTTAGTGATTATATCATAATTAACAAGCTTATCCAATGCCCTTTACTCTTCAACTGTCAAGTTGTAAAACTTGTACTTCAGTTTTTCTTTTGAATCTTTCTCTTATTTTTGTCTTTCAATTGTAGTTAAAGCTTTCTTGGAATAGTATGAATGACGGGGAGCCAGCCGAATGGCATTGAAGTCAGGCTTTATGTTGCATGACCACTCCTTGATTCAGAATTATATAACCATCCAAAGGGTGCATTAGCAGAGCCAATAATAGAACAAAGAATGGGCAAGAAGTCCACTAGTAGGTCAGGACTGTTATTTCATCTGCAACAGGATGAGGTTTTAGCAGACTGTTTGGCTGTAGCTAGCAACTCTTTCAGAAGTACTGGCTATCCTGCGAGAGAGGGAGCCGATATTAAATTTTACTGAATCGTTTGCAGAACTGGAGAGAAATCTTACTAAATTTAAACATCTTCAATGGGACATTTTCTATTTCGAGAATTGTTTGCTCGTCAAAAGAATCTCAAAGGGGTTGAGAACCATGAAAATGCTGACAGGCAGGGATTTACCCAAGGAGTTAATTGATGGGTAGAATGAGCTAAACCAGAAGACGAGCATGCATGAACTAAATGAGAATATCAAGGATAGCACTACGGCTGAGAACTTTGACACTAATTTTGTCTTACTCAAGACAAACTAATTAGAGAGAATGAAATTCTTAAAGAGAGGAAACTTAAGAAGTTCAAAGGGGACAGTGCCGAATATGAAAGGTGCATCCTAACAGGAAAGAAAAGTTTTCAAGAGTGAGACAATGAAAGTCAACAGCATCCCTGTTGCAGACTATGAAGGCAAGATGGAAGTTAGAAGGTCAAAGAGATTGGCCCATAAAGGAAAGAATGACAGGCATCGAGTAGGAGAAGTCCTTTAGTTTTCAAAAAGAAAGGGGCAATAGCAACAGATCTTGGGTTTTTCAACCGTTAAATGTATATCAAGATAGGGGTGGCCACGGTGGTGCAGCGGTTAGCGTTGCTGCCTCACAGCAAGAGGTTCTCTGGTTCGATCCTCTGCTGGGTACCTTCTGTGCGGAGTCTGCATGTCCTCCCTGTGGTCGCATGGGTTTCCTCCGGGTGCTCCGGTTTCCTCCCACATCCCAAAGACATGATGTAGGTGGACTGGACACTCTAAATTGGCCATAGGCGTGAGTGCGTGTGCCTTCTGTGGAAGGTTGGGCGCCGGGCTGGCAACTCGACACTGTAAAACTCCACTGCCAATCATGAGCAGACAGATGATCCATTGTGGCGACCCCTGACCGGGAAAAGCCAAAAGAACAAGAAGAAGAATGTATATCAAGATACAGTTAGCAAGTACAGAACATCAGTTTAAGTAGCAGCATTTCCAGCCCTCAAAAAAAAGGTCTACAGACAAGCAACTGGGCAAAAACAGGAGATGGAATGATGGAATGGGTGAAAGAAAAGTATGAGAGACTGAAAGACATTTCCCCCGAATGTTGTTTTAAGATAGTGAATCTGTCACAGGTGCGTTTAGATTGCAATGCCATTCAAATCCTGAGAAGAGAGAAAAGGATGGACCTCCACTCCAGCAGCAAGGGCTGATGAGAGTGATGTTATTAATTGTTTGAGGGATTATGTAATGAATTTAAACTTGAAATTTTTATTCAATATGGAAAAAAAGCAGATGTTTTTTCAAAGCCAAGTTATTTCAATATGGAAAAAAAAAAAAGCAAAAGTTTTTTCCAAGCCACGTTATTTCAATCCACCGTTGCAACCTGAATTAGAAGCGCTTTTTTTTTAAGCTGTGACTGAAAGACAAAAGTAAGAGCTACATTAAAAGAAAATCCTGAACATGAGTTTTACAACTTGACAGCTGAAGAGAAAAGGGCATTGAATAAACTTGTTAATAATTCTGATATTATAATCACTAAGGCAGATAAAGGTAATGCCTTACTTATTTTAGACAGAATTTTATAACATTCAAATTATGCTGCTGGAAGATAGACTTTTTAATATCAATAAAATGAACCTTATGGGCATATAGATTCCTTCATTGAAGAATGGTTATGCAATAGTATGATCAACAGTAATGTTGCCAATTTTTTGGCTGAATAACCCGAAAATAAGATGAGTTTTTGGTATGCCAAAGTTTCACAAAGACTTGGACGATCCTCCCTTCGGACCCCACTGTGACCAGTGGGGGTAGCAAAGCTGAAGCTATGACTATTTATGTTGACAGAAATACTTCATTCAACAACATTTTGTAAATGTTTACCACCAGGGACCCCTATGACTTTATGAATGGACTTGAAGTATTACCTGACTGATTTGGCTACTATGGACATTCAGTCCTTGTACTGTGATATCCAATGAAGTGGGGATGGATTTCATGAGAATGAGTTGTTGTGTTCTAAGTTTTTTTCTAGTACATGTTTGGTTATAGAAATGTCCGATGTTCTCAGTTATATTTAAAAAAAAGTAAATGTAGCCATGGAAGCAAGTATGGCCCTGAGCTACACTAATTTTTTTTTTTTTTTTTGACTGCTTGGAAGAAAGAAGATATAATAGTAAGTTTTATATTGTATAATATCATGTTTTATTGATAATATTTTTTGGAGAGGTGATTTAAATAGTCTAGATATATTTACTGAATAAGTTAATACCATCGGAAATGTACATCTTGTTATGACTAATAAAGTTTTTTTTTTTTTTTTGTCGTAGAAGTCTATAAAAATGGCAATAATCTGGGAACTAAAATTTATAAAAAAGTACAGAATACCTATTTGGATGGGTGCTACTGTAACTCAAAGAAAACTAAGAATATAATTAAAAAGCAACTGGTGAGTGTGTTAGAAAATTAATGTGTACAAGAAGGGATTATGTTGTCATAACATTTTAGAAAGAGAATATCCAGAAAAAGGTGAGAAGCGTTAATAAAAGAATGGTGAGTGCTGAGAACAGAGCTGAAAAGAAAGTAAATAAGAATATCACAGACAAGAATGGTAGTACAAACTTCTCTAGATAAATATATTAAAAGCATTATTAAAGAAAATTGGAAATTCCGAGATGATGCAATTTTAAAGATATGTTCCAATCAAAGTTAAGGACATGAAATTCAACAAAAGGGGAATGTTCAAGTGTTTTAATTGGAATTATTGCCAGTATTTGAAAACAGACATGCGGCAGAAGTTATTAGACAAGAAAATTAGATTTGCATGCAAAACAACTGGGGCTAGTAAGTCTGTAGTTTACTCAGTTTGTCTTGTCCTGCATACTATGTAGTTAAGACTACAAGGGAATTGCTTTGTTGGATATATGAACATGTCCATGCTACCGATGCAGATAAGAACAATGCACTCAGTAAGCATTATTTAGTTAGTGAATGCAGGGTTTCTTTTAGATTTTTGATTTTGGATAAAGGTAATTTTTTCTAGGAGGTTTGATGATGAAGAGGAGTTGGACTGGAGGGAGTATTACTGGCAAGTAAAAGTGGATGCCTGCAACCTTCCAGGGCTCAATCATGAAGAAAATGTTACAATTTTTTTTAACAGGAAAAAGACCTGGGCATTAATCAATTAAGTATTTAATTGATGTGAAGTTTTTTTTAGTGATGTGGTGTGTAGTTATTTAAAAGTTTGCTTGCATTAAATTCAGTCCGCAGATGTTTTGCTCAAGACGAAAGCATTTCCTGAATGTGATTTATAGTTATTAAATATTTATCCTTCACTGGTCGAAGGATAAGCCAGACAGATGAAGAAAACATGGATCCAGCATTATGGTAGGTACATAACTTTCATATCTGATGTTGTCTTATCCATCCCTCTCAACAAATGGAACAGATTCCCCAGCTACTAAAACTCCAGGATGGTCTCAAGGAAGGATACTCCCAAAGGAAAGTGGAGCCAAAAGATGCACATGCCTTTGACTAGCGAAACACAAAGGTAAACTGTAGACCACATAGCTGCAGCACAAAATTTATCTTGTCTAATGGAATGATGGCAAAGAAAGCAGCAGACGCTGCCACAACTCTGGCTGAATGAGCCTTAGGTTTATGTGGAAATGCAACTCCTCTTTCTTTACAGAAGACAATACAACTGGACAGCCACCTGGGCAATGTGACTTTAGAACATCTTATCCCAATATAGAGGATATCTTTTCCTTAATTCCTTGGTCCGATGCAAACCATCTCAATTTTCAGTCAACATCCATCAAGTGCAAGATGTATTTACCTCTGTTTGAAAAATCTGGAAATAGAAAGGTTTCAGAAGTCACCTCAAGGAAAAATTAGGGCCAAATATCCTTGTGAAAGATCAAGTAAGGAAGTTTGCATGATAAAGACTGCATCTTTTTTCGTAGATGTGAAAGCCACGAAAAAGATTTTTCCAAAACAAAACTTTTGATCTGCAGAGAACACTGGCTTAAAAAGAGGTCTGGTCAAGGCCTGAAGCATTACTGTAATATCCTAAGGATCTTTGATAGGGTGTCTAAGTAGAAATGTTCCCTTTAAGAAAGCCCTGGATAACTTTATGGACACAAAAGGGATGTGGTTTTCCCCAGCAAGAAAGTTGGGCATGGCTGTCATTTGTACTTTAATGGTGGAGAAACTAACCCCTTCTTGAAATAATCCTGCAAAAAAAAAAAAAAAAAAAGAAAAGAAAAAAAGAGATGCTGAAAAAGATAAGCCATTAGAGAAAGTCCAATCAGCAAATAACTTCCCACCAACTTCTGCAAACATTCCGCATGTTAGGGTTCTGAAAGGATAAGATATTGGTAACAGAAGCAGAAAGCCTGGCATTTCTGGCCATCAATGGAATTGAAGTAACCATGCATGTAAGTTTTAGGGCTTTGAAAGCTTGATGAGGCTAACTGGATGTATTGGACAAAAGATCTCGATTAGGATCAAGCACCCATGGAACACGTTTCAGAGGAGGCCAAAAGGCAGGGGAACCAAACCGGCCAAGGCCAGAAAAGGGCAATGAGAATTACTGTTGCCTTGCATTGGATGGTTTTCTGTAAAAATTTGGGTAGGAGGTGAAGGGTGTAAAGAGTACAGCTAATTGTGGACCAAAGAATCTCTCGCTGACTGACCCTCCAGGGAATCGTGAAAAAGTAGCTGTTGGGACATGATAATTAGGTCAGAAGTGAAAAAAGACCAGAGCAATTAAAATGGTCTTGTTGGGGGATTGTGTGGAAAGAACCTGTGAGGCTTGAAGACAAATAGAAAATGATCCTTGAACGTGGGAGCTTGCTTTTCCGAGAAGTCATGTCTATGTAGCACCTTTAAACTCTACTGCCTTTATCTGAGTCAGCTGGCCTCTTGTCAAATTTACAGTGAATCCCAAGTATTGGGAGGAGGGGAGCAAGAAGCCCCTACAATGAATCAGCTGATCCCAGGTGGAAGCAGTAATCAGCCAGTTGTCTAGATACGAGAACACTCCGAACCCGTACAGTCTTTGGTAAGATGCCATGATTGCCATACATCTGACAGGCTCCCAGCTGAAAGTGGAGAAACCTTTTGGATTGCTTCACTATCTTTACATTGTAAGTAAGGGTTCTAAACATCTATTGAGCATATCCAGTAGTCTTTCCTCATGGGCACAATGGACTATACAGTGACTATCTGGAACTTTATCAGCTTGATAAATTGATTTAGGTAGCCGATATCCTAAATGGGCCAGAGATCCCAGTGTTTTTTTCTAAACTAAAAAGAATCTTGAATAGACTCCAGGAACTTGCTCGTCTGGTGGACCTCCTGGATGACTGTTTTCCAGCAGCATTGCTACCTCTTCTGCTGGTACATCCCTCTGAGAAGAACAATGGAGATTTTTTTTTGTTGGTTGACGGGAAAGCAAATTGTAGTATATCCTCTAACGAGGACTTCCAAAATGGCTGCACAGCGTGCAATAGTTTGCCTCTAGCTTTCTCAGTGTGAAAACTGGAACTCTGAGAAGGACAGCAGACCTTTATGTTTATAGGTAAATTTTAGTAACTGGCTAATAAAAGTGAACTGCCTGGATGCCAGGAAAAAGAAATGCAGAGAACATGGAAAAAATCAGCTATAAAAAGCGAGGGTGAAACCCTGAGGAAAGTTCTGCAGCTGATCAGCAAAAAGCAATGCAGCCTGCAGAGAGAACTTCCAATAACTTACAGGAAGATACAAGACAACTGCACACAGACCTTGTTAAAATAAAACAATACAGTGATGGTGTATACATCAACAAACAACAAAAGGCTAGAAAAATGGATCTAGAATCTTTAAACAAATATTCAGATGAGATAAGGCTACAAAAATCAGAGACTGAAATGAAGAAAAAGCTGGCTGAATATGAGCCTGCTCAGGAAGAGACATAAAATAAAAAATAGAATTAGAGGACAGAGCGCGTAGGGAAAAAAGAGATTTTCAGGTCTAACAGAGAACTTGGAAGAAACAGACTGCATTAAATTTATGAAAGCACAAATAAGCAACTGGGCTGGTATTCCACAGCAGGAGTTTAGTTGAAAGGGCACACAGTGTGTATGCTCCAAACCTGGCTAACAGAAAGCAACCTATGACCTTTAATAGTAAAGATGCAATCCTACCTGCAGGAGGAGTAAATTCTGACAAAACTGTGGCAGAAGGACAAAATACAAAAAAAGTGGGAGACAGCAGAGTGTTTGTGGGAATGATTACTGATGGTACAACAGGCAGAAGAGGAATAAATTCATTCCACTATTCAAGGAATGTTGAGATGCAGGTACGAGATTCAAACTGCTGTACCCAGCTGTCTTCAGGATATTCTTTCCAGGAGGGACACATAATTTTCTGATTAAGTACATGCTAAGGAGGAATTACAAAAGTTTGCCCAGCAAAAATGAGCTGTAAACCTAGAGATTATGCTTCCTGTTCTTCTGTTAATAATGACCACATAGATTGTACATGTGTTGGAAAATATTGAACAGAAGGAAAGGACCACAAGACTTGACTAGAAGAATCAAGAGTATGTTAGAAATGAAGCTGAGGCAGGACATGGGAGATTAACAGTAATAAAACCATTAACTTAATGTGGGATTACAATACAAGAATCATAATTTGTGAAATATGACAGAACAAAAAAATCTGGAAATTAGACTTTTTCAGAGTCTGTTGGACATGTGGGGGAATTTAAAATATATGTCCTACTTCTTGTCAATGTTTCAGAAAAAAGCTTCAGGGAGGGGAAGAGAGGAGAGAAGTTAACTGTAAGTAACGAAAAGTTTTTATTAATAGTACTATTTTCATAGTGTATGGTTTTCTTTGCATGACAAAGTTCTCAGTTATTTTTAAGTGTAATGGGGATTTAAAATAGGTACTGCTGTTTTTCTTCTTCTCCCTTCTCTCTTTCTTCTTATCCAGTTTTAAGAATGTAGGCACTGCAAAGTAAAAAGTCTGGTTAAAAGAAAAAAATAATGTGCTTTTTCTCATTCTTGCATGGGGGAATAACTAGATTAAGGACCTTAAACTGATATAACAACAGTTTTAAGAGAAACCAAGTAAATGCAAAAGAAAAGCGATGAGGCTTTTTTTCTAGCAAATAGATGTATGCTTAATAGCAATTCTGTATCTGTCCCTCATGTCTCCATGGAAACAATCTGATCAGAAACTGGTTACGGTCTGGTGGAGAGTATCTAGCTGGAGGGAAAAAAGAAGAGAGTAACTGACAAGGAGATATTATTCTCTGAAAGGATTCAGGGCGTTTCCCAGCTGAGAGAGCTACATAGATAAGACAAAGTCAGTTAGTTACTTGGAAGCACATGCTTCATCATGTGTCTTAACATGGATAACCTTTCTTTTAGGTTAACTCAAGCATGTTAGTGTGGCTGCCAGTTTGGGGCATTTGTTCTTAATTGGAGGATAAAAGTTTGGGGCATTTGTTCTTAATTGGAGGATAAAACCAATACATGAAGGTGTATATAGCTTTGTGTGTTAGTATTAAATTAATAGGTTTTAGGGAGGGGTCTGTGTGCTTGTTTGAGACCTTTCAATACAAGAAAAAAGTTTTATAAGATGAGACATAAGCTCAAATGGATATGACAACAAAACTATATAAAAGCTCAACCTGCCAGTGTATGCATGTAACACAAAAGCTGGAACTAGACATTTAACAAAAATGGTGTTATACATAAAAGGTGAGAATAACAACTTTTTAATACAATGCTGCTTTCTATAATGTCCTTAAATGTCAATACAAAAAAGAAAGAATAAACTATATTAAGAAATGTAGAGTGGAAACAGCTTTGTTGCAGGAGACACTTGAAAGAACTGAACATGTGAATTTGATAAAGGTTTTCAAGATGGTTATTAAGCAGAACATACGGGACAAAGGAAAACAGGAGTAATTACAGAAATTGCAAGAGGAGCTCCAACAGTGATAGAAGACGACAAAAATGATAACTGCAGATTTCTAGCGCTAAGGGTCTACTGGCAAGGGAGGACTACAATGGCATTCATTTACATTCCATCTAAAACAGCTATAATGGAGCTTAAGAAAATTCTGGGAGAAATAATCAGTTTTCAAGAAGAAATATTACTTGTAGGTGGGCAGTGGAATTTTTGCAGCAGCGAAGATGTGTCTGGGGGGCCCAGAAGGGAAAGTACAACAAAGGAGGGTAGATTTTTTTGAAGAAATGTATGAAAAAAAAATCACATTCTATGACAAATAAAGTAATACAAGTTCAAAGTGAATTTACTTACTATTCTCTGAGATATAAAACCAATGCTAGGCTAGACAGAATTTAAGTTTCACAGGAACATGCGCATTTAATTGAAGGTCTTGATATGCACCCAATAACTATTTCAGAACCTGCACCAACAAATAATTAAAATAAAAACCCAGGGTAATGAAATAAAAATGAGGACAGTGGCACCTTCACACCTATCTGTTGAAATGAGAGGAATTTAAGGAATATGTACTGGAGATTATTCAGGATCTATGTGAGAGGATAGAAATTACTTCTGAAAATACAGCCAGGGAGTGGGATAAAATTAAGGTGGAGTATAAAAATAGGGTGGAAATAAATGAAAGGCAGCTGTGGTTAAGAAGCAACAAGAATTATTTAGAGGGGCAGATAAAATGTTAAAATACTGCAGAATAGGTGGGATCTCAGGAGATCAACTGCAGAATGCTACGCAGAAAATAAGGGATTATCTCAATAATATACACAATTTTAGAAAGACTGCTGTTAAACAACTGTTGTTTGATAACACTAGAGCACAAAAACTTTTAGCATGACAACTTAGGGCTGTTACCAAGCTTAGGGAGCTTATAACAAAGGAAAGTAACAAGACATCCACAGGTATAAGAAATATTTTGGAAATTCTATGGAGGCCTGTATAAAGCAGAGAAATATGGAAACCAAGAAAAGAAACTGTAAATGTTTATGTAAGAATTAAATATGCCAAGGTTAGAGGTAGATAAGGCTCAATTACTAACAGGACAGGAGGAAATTAGATACAAATTGTGATATATAATCAATCTATAGGAAAGTCCCCAGAAATAGATGGTATTCCTGTGGAAGTTTAGAAGTTAGGATGGAAATAACTGATAAAGATCTGGAAGATTTTGTTCAACAGTATTTTAAGAGAAGTACCACCAACATCATAGAAGAAAACAGTGGTAGCTGCAAACACCTAAAGAGGGTAAAGATCCAGCAGATCAAGCTTCATACAGGCTCATTTCAACCAGGATTATAGAAGCGTTCGTGTCTACAATGCCTAAAAGAGGGGCAAAAGTAATGCCAAACTGATAAAATATGATCAATGTGGTTTTGTGGAGGGGAGGCAAAGATTTGACAACATTAACAGAACACTGATGATCCAGAGGGAAGCAGAATGCAAGAAAATACCATTGTTGTTGGTGGGTCTTGATGCAGAGAAAGCATTTAACAGAGTAAGCTGGGACATTTTGAGCAAGGCAATGGAAGCATTTGCATTTCCTGAAAAATATTATAAAGGTCAGAGGAGATGTAAGGGATCAGACGTGAAAATTAAAGTGGGTGGAGTCCTCTCTGATAATTTCTGCTTGAGCAGAGGAACCAGGCAGGGGTGTCCTCTTTCCCCACTGGCAAAGAAAACAAGTGACTCAGAAATTCAATGATATAATTGGTATGGTAGTCAAGAAAAGCTGGCTCTATTTGCAGATTATATTTTACACCTGACAAAACCAGTCAGGCATTACATTACATACATTTTGATGCATTTTCAAATCTTTATGTACAGACATATGAACTGGCTCAGCAAGATCCATATTTATGGGGACATGATAATGATAAAATCAAGTATTTAAGAGTACAGATTAAAAATAAATAATGGTGTGTCAGCTATGGATATGTGAGAAGAGACTACAAACACAATACAAAAACTGACAAAATGGAAGCTTTGTTATATAGACATGGATAGTAAGATACAAGTAGTTAAAATGTTTTTAGTCCCATTAGTCTTATACACAGGTCAGGCATATTGTTATCAACCAGAGAAAAAGTTGTGGATAGCTAGAGCTGAAGGACTGTATCTGGGAGGGGAAGACAGCAAACGTCAAGTGGGATAAGAGGATTCTTCCAGCAGAACAGAGAGGGTTGGGGATTAACCCATTTGAAGGGGTATTTCAGAGCTACACAGTTAAGGATTCTATACGTAGCACAAGCAGAAAACTGTGGAAAGGGATGATGATAAAATTGGGGGGGGGGGGTTCAGGGAACAAGGAGAGACTGACTTGGATGTATACTTTTAAGGAGAATAATAATCATACAGAATATTTTTTCTATACAGTATCCCAAGAACCAAGCCAAAACAGGAATGGAGAAAGGAGATTCTGCCGATAGGGATAACCATAATTAGAGATGCAGACAATAAGCAAGAGGGGACTGGAATTTGAGAAAATTGGCAAAGAAATCAAGGTATTGGGAGCAAATAACTACACAGGGAAAGATGATAGAATGAGAAGATTTATTTGGACTGCAGGTCAGAGATTACTTATACTCTGATATCGATTCCTTGATAGAGTACGTAAAGAGAAAGAAAGGGGGGGTCCTAAACTAAAGACCAACACTGGTAGAGTTTTTAGTAGAATCTAGAATAGAAGCTGCCATAAAAAGAATAATTACATTGTATAAAATATTGCATGGTAACCAAGAATCAGAGGAGGTTAGAAAGGATTGGGAAGAGAGAGACTGAGAAAGCAATTCACAAAAACAATGGGAGGATATATGCATGTCTCCCAAATATGCAGCAAAATCTATAAGAGTTAGGATTTTTGCTTGGAAATGTTTACATGGACATTTTTATACCCAGAGTAGACACCAGACAATTTTTCATCAGGTAGACAGCAAATGTTGGAAGTGTGATGGGGAAGAAAGAGGTAATTTCTGAGAGTGCTGTGGAGTTGGCGGGCTTTAAGGATTCCCTGCAGGATGCACTGTCGGAGATGACTGCCTACGTCGTAAGTGATCGTTTAATAAAGAGCTTCTTTCCACCCTTCTGGTTCCAGAAAAAAATATTTTGCAGGTGGAAAATGTACCCCTATGACAGAGTCTTGCCCTCTTGCTTGCTTATGGTGAGAGTCTTTTACCCTGGGTCTGACAATATTTGACCCATCAAAGATTAATGAAGGTCTTCAAAAACTTTTTGTAAAGTCAGACAGATCCAGACATGCCAACAAATAGCAATGCTCTAGCCTACTGTTTTTGCAGTGCCATCTGCAGTGCTTGAAGGCACATGGGAACAAACACTGACTGTATGGTAGACAGCCCTTTTATTCCTTTGTCTAGTGTCAATAGCCCTGAAGAGAATTTTATGTTCACTCCCATTATCTACTATATGCTTTGCCACTGCATTATCAAGCACTTCCCTCCTTATCGCAGATGTATGTTCTGGGACTCTTTCAGTTTTCTAGTACTTTTCCCTGCACAGAAGGCAGCACATTTAACACAATTTGCCATATATACTATATTTGGTGTGTTGCATTGTAAGACGACACTTAAAAACCTTCTTTTTGTAACTGGATGAATGAAGTCATTCTCTGTCATGATATCATTGCAACATCTACAGTTATAGCATGGGAAAGTACCCAATTCTCCTTATTCCTTGTGGATTGCCAAAGATCATATCCTTATAACAAACATAGTTTTATACTAGGACATTTTTTGTATGCAAAACATGGTTTCTCCCCTACTATTCTACTAATTTCAGCCACAGCACTTAAAATACTCCAATTTCTAGCAATTATATTCTCAATCCCATGAAACCTTCTACTACAAAAGAAGTAACATATTGCATATATTTCTGTCCAACATTATTTCGATTATTCTCCATTTCTATAATCCACTCTCTAAAATAAGGTCTTGCATAAGATTGTCTAGTTACCAAAACAGTGTCTTTAACGTTCTGCAATAATTTATCTTCATACCCATGTTCTTTACATTCAACTAACATTTCATTCATATTATCACAACAAACAGCACCGTCCATATTTAACCTACTAGCTCTATAAACTAGCTCTTAACTATATACTTCTAAATCTAAGGGAGGCGTGCATACTGGTTCTATGAGTAAATCTATCCATTTGTACAGGTTTCATATATCAACACCATACTCCACAAAGTTAATATTCTAAATAATGTATGGCCTCTCTAGAATATTCTACTGTAAATTGCAGAAAATCTGTTGTATGGTTCAAGCAATCAATAAATAGATTGAACTCAGAACTATCCCCACCCCACAACAAAAATACAACAACAAAACGCTTAAAAAAAAAAAAGCTTATAAGAAATATTACAAATATATTTATCTTGGAAAGCTCCTCAGTCAAATGTCTCTGGAAACGAGTCATGCATGTCAAACAGTTCAGTGTGAAGCTAATGTCTAATTTCCAAATTTGGACAACACCATGGACTCCCTGTTAGGAGGATGGACAGAAGTGCTCTCTTCAGAAAGCTCTTTCTTGGAGGCTGCCGCCACAACCATAGCATCAACTGAGGGACCTTTGCTTCAGTGTGACCTGTTCCATGAATTCACTAGCATCTTGTCTGGATTCCTAGGAATTGGCTCAACCACATCAGGTTCCTTCAAAGTCTGCTGAGAGACCACATCTATGAGCTCATTAACAGGCAAAACCACCCACGTAGCAGACGAGCAAGCCCCAAAAGCCCGACACCTCTTGGGATGGGACTTCAGACAACCAGACCCCATCCCATTTTGCCTCATCAATTTCAGGATCTCTCCAAAGGACAGGTCTTCGAGGGGGGGATGAGAAGAGACCCCTCACCACCCTTGAAGTCAGTATCTTCCGTGAGCAACTCCTGGAAGGAGTCAACATGCTTCCCCTTGTATGTACGTTTCCTGTGACTTTGTTCTTGGGGAGGGGGTTGTCCTTGCTCGGTACCATGGAACCTTGGACTGACGGTTGGACCAGGGAAGCAGAAACCAAAGTGAGAAATTATAGACAGCCCCAGAGACCCCCAGGGGGTGATACAAGGACCCCTTCCTAGAATGGAGTTCAAAAGGAAATTCCTCATCATCCTATCGGCATCTGCTTCAGAAAGATTTCTCATGGACCAAAAGGATCTGAAGGAGGAAGCCACCAAAGTTGGGCTCGCAGAGTGATGCTACAGGATGGGCAAATGCAATGTGGGACTTGCTGGCTATGAGGTGAAGCAGCAAAGAGGAGATCGCGTTCAGATCTGACACTGTAGCTCCTGACATTGTGTCAGAAACATTAACAATGGAGTCTTCAGTGCTGGTGCCAAGAAATAAGTACAATCCAGAGACGTTTTCCTTTTCTCCATTCTTGTATATCTATCTCTCTCTCTCCCTCCCTCCCCATCTTTAGAGGTTTTTGGTTTATCCGATATCCTAGACGAAAGAGAAGCAGCAAGAGGGGTCAATTCTCCTGCATGGGCAGAGAACGCACCAATTTGTTTCTGTGGTCCACTAAAGTCCTGTTCCCAAAAAAGAATCAAGACTCACAATCAACATTCAAAGTGGTCAGCCCCCAAGCTAAACACACAAGTCACGCAGATTGTGGGGTGGCAGCTTGTACATTTCTTACAGTAGGAAACCTTATCTGACACAATGCTAAAGAACTTCACACACACACAGAACTGAGTACTTTTTTCTAGTGTAACAACCATAAAAAAAAAAAAACACATGAAAAAAATATGAAAAAGGCTATGACAAGGTATTGCAGTGAAATACTATAAGAGAAATCTCTAGGACTTAACTATATATACGTAATGGGTAGGGGGAAAGTGCAGAGAAAAAACTTCCCACCACAATACAGTTCAGAAGTTCAGCGAGGAACAGCAGGTAGAGGGATGAAACAACCCCAAAAACTACTAAAATAGCCATCTAAAAATGTAACCCAAAAGAAACTGCGAATTTGAATTCTGAAAGACTTGGTGGAAACTAAGCACCGAGCCCTTGCAGATCATGTCTGGTCTCTTCGGACAGCAAACAAGATCAGAGTTATTTCAGGGGGAGCCTGAGCCCCAGATCTAAAAGATCCAACAACCCATTCATAGACTAACATGGATAAGGCAACACTGGACCTCTCTGTGCCAGCATCTGTTGCATAACGGGAGGAAAGATTGAAACTTCACTCACTGGGCAAGAAGGAAAAGATGGATTACACTGAAAAGTCCATCTGTCTACCACAACACAAAATTAAAGCCTACGTGAGATTGAGAGGTTGCCAAGGTAGGAAGTGGGGGGGACAACCAAAACAGACAAATGGATTTGCTGCCTGAGAAGACTATCCTTGACCTTTTAAAGTTTTTTTTTTCTTTTTAGATATTTATCATTGCTTATTGAAATCCTATTTGACAGCTCCTTACTTCTTAAACTGCTTACAGAAAAAAGGAGGAGGTGGCAAAATGTTTATCTGATGGTTAGAAAATGCGGAAAGCAATGTTGAACATCCTAAAATTATAAATTCATCTACTATAATGTCATTCTATCATGTTATGCAAATGCTGCCATGCTGCAGAATTTAAACTTAGAACAAGTTTTAAGGACCTTTTCCTTAAGCAGTACTTGTTTCATTTAAAATTCATGCAGTTACTTAAAATCTATACACAAAATCATCTTCACCATAAAAAAGGGAAACAAAATAGAATACCTTCCTAGATCTACTAAAAAGAAAAAGCCCCAACTCTTGAAGCAAATGACCAGGGTTTGACTAGTAGCCCTGGATGAGTTTGCAAAAGTGAGAAGAGACCGCAAGTCAGCTCACCCATCTTAGGGGCCCTGCCAATATTGGTCCACAGGGAGGGCTATGAAGACCCTCCCCCTTGTACCAGTGGGATTAGAACTGTGTGGAAGCAAATAAGTGCTCTCCTAAGCAAACAATATGTGGCTCCAGAAGAGGAAGACTTGTGAATGTAACAAAAGACCTCCCTCAGCATGACATAGTTGTACTTTTGGTACCGGATTCAACTCCTGGGAAAATGAATGAGTCAAAAGCCTCTCTGGAGAAAAACTTTGTCAATATGGGGCTGTGGAGAGAGAAGCCTGATAGTTAAATTTGGGATGGCTAGAGGCAACAGTGCCTAAACTACCTCAAAAACTTGATGCAAAAATAAAATGCTAGTGCTCTAGTATCTGCGCATGTTCTGTGATTGACTAAATGACCTTGTCCAAGACCGGTGCCAGTCTTATGACTGGGAAAGGCTTCAGTTCTCCACAATCCTGAATGTGACAAAGGGCATACATAACATTTACGGCTGAAACAGCAGAAACACAATCACATAAAATAACAGACTATGATTAACAGTCCAAGTGTGGTTGAATTATGCAGTTAATACCTATGCAGTTATAGTGTAATGGAAAATCTCCACAAATCTCTGTGGACTAAAATGCACTGGGCCCCATGGCAGATAGAACATAAGCTGTCTTTGCTCCTGTATGGTTTGTCTTAATTCCACCTCCCCCCATACCCAAAGAAACAGCAACTATATGCTACAACACTTCCTTCTGTCCCCAAGGGAGTATGTGCACAATGCCTTCAAGCCTCTGTTATAATCTTATCCCCCCACCCTTTCGCAGGGTCACTATTCAGTGACTGTGTCAAAACCTTGTTCTCCATTTTAAATCCTCTATAATAGTACAGGGTACTACAATTATGACTTTATAATGAAAGGCTACACTAGCAAACACTCAAGATGCTACATTATTTCACGAAATTACCTATCACATTCTTCTCATAATGTGCTGTACAAGTGAATTTAAGACAAAATGAGATTTCTTCCTCTCTCTCTACATGCAAAACCTGCAATCTGTACTTTACTCCTTAAGTCTCTTCCAAAATCAAAATGTAAACCTCTGCACTTTTTTTATATTAAATCTCAACTATTTTCTAATCAAAGTAGCTTTTCTTCATACTGAAGAAGATATGCACTTAGCAATCACATACCATGATATAATAAAAGAGAAAGAAACAAGGTATGTAAAGGTAGTAAATTTCACTTTTTTGTAATAGAGCATATTAAAAGTGGTATTAGAGGGGGCCCTTGGGAAGACACTATAGGTTATAGGGAATTATGGTGGCAAGTAACATTGGAAGCAAGTAAATCACCAGGTTTAAATGAACGTTTCCATATTACCCCTTTTAAAATTAAAGGCAGCTAAATTATGAGGTTTAGTGCAATATATAAATTTATCACTAGGTGGTGCTGCTTGATTATAAAGTTTCTTCCTTTTATATAATATGAAGTTTCTCCAATACTATTTATTTTAATGCCCTTTTTATATAATATAATAAAAATAAGTATCTATATAGTTATATTCTAAGTGGTTTTATATTTATTCATGAAATGTTATTTAAGCATGTATTAATTTATATTTATTTCTACTGAAAGGTAATAATGTTGATGGAAATGATATAATACTGGTGAATATTAATGAGCCCAAAGGTTATGTTTATTGGTGCATTCAAAGTTAGTGTTTTTTTATTGGCTTTTAATTGATGTATAAAAGTGAGTTGATTATGTGGAAATAACATCTGATGAAGTCCAGTGGATAGGACAAAAACGCATGTATTTTCCTATAAGAGCGTTAATGAAAGTGTGGTTCTGGCATTTTGTGTATATTAAAGCTGTGTCAATTTTATGGAGATTTTCCTTCTCTGTGACTTGCCCTCCTACTTATCAGTTAATTGTTTTTTTCTGGAGAGCTTCCCGCATACTTCGTGTTTTATTGGTGTTTATTGCGGTTTCATGGAGAGTGGATCCCCGTCCTTGAAGGGACATGACAAGCTCGGTCAGTCCCGGAAATTGGATTGGGCAATTGACTGAGCTGGTAGACTTGCTGACACTGTTGTGTAAATCCTTGGCGGGGACGAAATTGCAGTCGTCCCAAACTACAGGAAGCGGAAACTACAGGAAGCGGAACTGGTGAGCTGAATTTTCCAAAGAGCAAGAGAAAGAGGGAGCTTATGGGCGATGGTGTTAACGCCGGCGACCTTTTGGAACCGAATGGTGGATCATTTTATCCTGCAGCTACACCTAGAATGTTTTTGGATGGTAGTCCGATGTACAACAGAGTCAAAGGTGTCGGCAATGATACACAGAACTTGGGTCGTGATAATTCAGGTACTGTCCCTTCATCTAGACCCATAGAGACCAATGACTGGTTAAATATAAACTATTGCTTTAAACTGGACAATCTTAACCAGAAAGGGTTGAAGAATGGAGATTCCTTTTATAAAATGGTGGATAATATGTCTAAATGTATGTTTAAATATAGAACACTGTTGATTGAGAATGCTTATTTAACGGAATGCATTAGTAGGAACATTGTTCCTAAAGGCTTAAGAATTTATAAATTTCCTAATAATGTTCAATTGGGCTCACCTTTCCATAAGGAATTATTGGAAGTTTTTAACAGAAGTAGTATTGATATTTTGAAATTTATCAAGGAAAATAATAGGAATTTAGTAATTTTACAAAAAGATATCGATGAATTAGAAGAGCTTATTAAAGAAGATTTATTTTTTGGTATTAATGAGGAGAGAAAAATGTTTTAAGATAAGGGATGAAATTGATGACAAATGTAAGGGTTTAATTAACAGGAAGATGGAGAAACTAAAACGTGATATACAAGATTATGAAAATAACTTGAGTTACCCTAAGCCCCCCACATACACTTATTCATAACAATCATAAAAATAATAATATTAGTAAGAATAATAAAAGAATTTATAAACAAGGACAGGAATTGGAGCATTACCAGATAGGAGATGGATTGAATGAGTATGATTATGATAGGGAATTTCCTCCATTAGATAGGGAATATAGGCCCCCCTGCTTTTCAGAGGTCTCAGAATGGAAATTTTCCTATGGGGGGATATTAAATGGAAATACCCCTGACACAGAGTTAAAAATTATTGAACATGAGATACTTGAGGAAGGATGCAAGAATGTTTTTAATTGTTTTACTATTTATAATTATAGTAATGTTCCACTTGAAAAAGAGCATTTTAGTTTGTTAGGAAAAGGTTTTAAATTTATTCCTCAGGTTAAAGGAGATTGGACTACAGCACTCCTTGATATAAAATTATTTCTAAGGAAAATTAATATGAATTTGGTATTTTTTTTTTTTTAAGAATGATAAGTATAATATGGTGGGCTCTAATCAAATGCTAGTAAAGAAATCTACATTTAATCCCCCTATTCATCCTCAACTTAAAAATTTAGAATTTGTCATGGAAAGTGAAATAAGGAAGGCACAAAGAAGAATTAGAAGTAATATGAATCTTAATGAAGTAGAATACAAGATCCTTAATTAATTAAAACATAATTTTAATGTGAGAATAATGAAACCAGATAAGGGTGGAGGGGCTATTATCATGGATACTATAATATATGAAGGAAAAATGAATCAAATTCTTAGAGATGAAAATAAATACTCTGTAGTCTCTAAAAATGAAATTAATTTGGCGTATAAGAGAACTGACATGGAATTAGAGGCCATGGTGAATGATGGGAGTATAGATGGAAATGCATTTTCATATTTGAAGGTGGATAAACCAAAGATACCAGTAATCTATGGCATCCCTAAAGTTCATAAGGATGTGACAGACCCCCCACTGAGACCCACTGCATCGACGGATGGTTCAAAAACATTACCATTAGCTAAATTTATTGACAATAAAGTTAAGCATATATGGATTAGTAAGAAAGCAATTTTAAAAGATTCATGGGACCTTTTAAGGGTAGTTAATTCGGAATTATTTTCTAAGGATTTATTATTTGTGACAATAGATATTGTGGATCTTTTCTCATCCATACCTTATTCTGAAGGCATGAGAATGTTTGAGGATGAAGAGTTTCAAGACAGAATATTAACTCATAGAGAAAAGGTGGTGTGCACAGGCTTGATGGAAATGGTCCTTAATTTTTTTTTTTTTTTATTATTTAATGGAGAATTTTTCCAAAAAATCCAAGGTGTGGCTATGGGTGAAGCCTGTGCACCTACATTTGCAAACCTAGTCTTGGCTAACTGGGAGGAAACATTTATCCTTAATTCTAGTTTTAATTCTTGTTGGAGTCTTTATCGGAGGTTCCTTGATGATACAGTGTTTTTTTTTGGACAGGAGGGAATGAGAAACTAGATGAATTTATGAAATATATTAATGAGACTACAGACTTTCTTATATTTACTTATAACATATAAATCTAAGCTTACAATATTTGGATATAGAAATATATAAAATGTAATGATTCATTTGAAACCAAGGTATACAGGAAACCAACTTATTGTAATTCATTCCTACACTATGATAGTGCACATCCAGCACATTGCAAGAAAAATATAGTAAAGGGTCAGTTGGTGAGGGGGTCACGTATGACAAGTAATTCTAGTGATTTTATCTTGGAATGTGATTTTTTGGAAAGCATGTTTTTAGAAAGGGGATATGCCAAGGATTTTATTGCAAATATTAGGTCAGAAGTGGAAAGAGGTAGACTAGATAAATTTAAGCCCATTTTAGGATTAACCAGGTAATAGGAATGAAAGAATTAAATAACACTGGGGAATATCAACATGCCCTCATTTTAGAATATAATGCTTTAAATTATAATACTAGATTAATTTTTTCAGAAAGAATGAGAAAGATTTACAGCATTTACTGACCTGGAGGGAATACCTAAATGTACACCAAAGGTTGTATATAGAAACTCTAATAGTATAAAGGAAATTTTGGAACACAAGATTGATCATAAGATTAATAGAGTTATTAACACTAGAATGAGTGGTACATATAAATGTGGGAAGTGCAATCAATGTGATTATATTGCTAACAAAGAGAAAATATATGTAGAAAGTAGGGATAGATGGATTACTACTAAAGGATTGTACAACTGTGATTCTAAGGGTTTAGTTTATCTTGCCACCTGTGAAAAGTGTGGGTCCTTTTATATAGGCAAGACAGAAAGAACCCTAAAAAGAAGAATTTATGAACATACCTATGATATAATAAAAGAGAAAGAAACAAATGCTTTATTTAAGCATTCGAAGGTATGTAAAGATAGTAAATTTCACTTTTTTGTAATAGAGCATGTCAAAAGTGGTATTAGAGGGGGCCCTTGGGAAGACACTATAGGTTATAGGAAATTATGGTGGCAAGTAACATTGGAAGCAAGTACATTTACCAGGTTTAAATTAACATGTTTCCATATTACCCCTTTTAAAATTAAAGGCAGCTAAATTATGAGGTTTAGTGCAATATATAAATGTATCACTAGGTAGTGCTGCTTGATTATAAAGTTTCTTCCTTTTATATAATATGAAGTTTCTCCAATACTATTTATTTTTAATGCCCTTTTTATATAATATAATATTCTAACTATATAAATACTTATTTTAAGTGGTTTTATATTTATGAAATGTTATTTAAGCATGTATTAATTTATATTTATTTCTACTGAAAGGTAATAATGTTGATGGAAATGATATAATACTTGTGAATATTAATGAGCCCAAAGGTTATGTTTATTGGTGCATTCAAAGTTAATTAGTGTTTTATTACTGGCTTTTGGCTTTTAAATTGATGTATAAAAGTGAGTTGATTATGTGGAAATAACATCTGATGAAGTCCAGTGGATAGGACGAAAACGCATGTATTTTTCCTATAAGAGCATTAATGAA
The DNA here is from genome assembly GCF_019279795.1 of Protopterus annectens. Lineage (NCBI taxonomy): Eukaryota > Metazoa > Chordata > Ceratodontiformes > Protopteridae > Protopterus > Protopterus annectens. The sequence goes on from NC_056735.1 coordinate 1,167,854,107, forward strand.
AGTGTGGTTCTGGCATTTTATTTGTGTATATTAAAGATGCGTCAATTTTATGGAGGTTTTCCTTCTCTGTGATTTGCCCTCCTACTTATCAGTTATTTGTTTTTTTTTTGGAGAGCTTCCCGCATACTTTGTGTTTTACTTAGCAATCACTTCCAAATTCTGGGTCTTGAAATGGTAAGTCAGAATTATAACAAACAGAAAGAAAATACTGAACAGGGAATGCTGAACAATCACCATTTTCTTTGAAAGTTGCTCTTTGCAAGGAGGCAAGTCCCCCCTCTGTACCTCTCAACATGGGAACTTAGTCCCCTGACTACTGCATATCAAGTCAGAGATTGCCATCCTTTGGAGAAAAGGGAATACTCAGAAATGGTACATGCAAGTCCACATTTTCAATCATTCAGTACGGCTATTTTGGAAGTCACAGTAACCGGTCTCAGAACATAAGCTTTCCATCACTTGCAGTAGGTTTTGTGCTTTCAGGAGACTGAATGACCCCACTTGCACCATATATGTTAAACAGATCCCAATATCAAGCACTATTACCACCCATTTTCTATGTGGCAAGTATTTTCCATCCATCAGACAAAACTCAGGTTACATGTTCACAGCTTGGGTTCCATGTCTACCAGATTGGTGACTAAGCTGTCAAACTATCACATTTATCCAAAACAATCTGTAGAGAGCGAAAGCAAACATTAGCCCATTTGACATCTCACTGGTTTCCAGGAATTTTGTTTTCTACATACTTTTTACCTCTGTGCCTTCAAACGATCAAATCAATTCAATTGGTCAGAAATTCTCGTTTGCACCCCTGTAGTACGATTCCCAGCATGAATGCAGGAGCTGATCAAAGGGGATTTCATCCAGTCAGCCTTACAAGAGAGTTTGTGCCCTCACAGACAAATGCTAACAATTACCGTTTGCCTTGCAAGATCGAAAGCAAGAAGCTGATGGCTGACATGAGCATCCATATCATCACAGGACAACCTACACCCTCATATGAAAGTCTGCTTTCACTTGCACTCTATTAAAGAAAGTTACCATCAGTGGTTGAGAATACTACAGCTAATGTCCTAAGTCCTGGCTGTTTTCAGTGCACTGCAAACCTCTGCTTGCATGGAGGCAAACTAATGACTGAAGCCACCTCTCCCTCTCTTCAGGACAGGCGAGCCAGTGTTGGCTTCTCACTCCTATTTACACTTCCCTGACTCTTCCAGCTCCTGAGCCACTATTCAAAATTAGATTATCCGGCTGATACAGAAGGCTTTATCCCTTTAAACCACTTACAGCCAGGTGGCTTCCAGAAAACCTTTATCCCTTTAGACCACACAGCTAGGTGGCTTCCAGAAACCTAGACATGTATTTCATCATTTTGCCATTCAAGGAAGTCAGGCAATTAGCCTATTAAAACATCCACTTCCTACATGGATACCCACACCCATCCTATGTAGACATGCTCAAATCACTAAATCACTCTACTAGGTATTGTACAGATTGCTCAGAGATGATCTGTGTCTCGCCTCCAAGGCAATCTCGGACCCTGCCCTACTAGAGATGCTCCATATCCACAAGTCTAACTCCTCTCCCATTACCTGCTTGAAAGGCCTGAATCTAATATGTGACATCAACAAAACCTGCTGGAGAGACAGGTTTCTCTCCCAGAGGCTGTCCAGCCTCTGGAATAGACTTCCCATACACATCAAACAGAGCCCATACACATCAAACAGCGCACCTCACTGAACCTCTTAAAGCCCAACCTTGATGAGTGGATAGGAAACTACAAATCTGTCACAGGGGGTCCACCTGTGTCCCTCACTGATGGGGGCGACAGGTGCTGACTGAGATTTCTTTTTGGGGATAAACTCTTGGCTAGGCTTGTAAGGGCCCCAGGGCCATTAGCCTAGTAATCATATGATCCTAGGACCCTAACACTTCAAAAATAAAAGAATAAAAGAGCAAGTAACTGGAATAGTTATTGATACAACAATCTTCAAATCAGCATACATTTCCCTACCCACTTCAAACTCTTGTTATTCCAAGGACTGCAGTGGATACACACACACACACCCCTGAGATTTCTTCTCTACTTAGTCTCCGCTGCTTCATGAAAAGACAACCCATTCTTTTAAGAAAGAACGGACTGGCTCACTGATGCAAGAGATGATCAAGGCATCCTGTACTTCCTGACACATTTAAAAATAGTTTCTGGACAACTTAATGCATCTCCACCCACCATAGAACTTGGGCTACTTTTCCCCCTTGCCATCTCATGACACTACCCATCCTCTCACAAAACACCTTTTAATAACTATTCACTTTTCCAACAGCTAACCAAATAAATCATCTCACTGCTTTTTCCCTCTTCTGAGGAGGGGCTCATATCCATCTGGAAAACCCACCTTAATACATTTCAGTCACTCTAACCAGCTCCTTCCACATCAGAAATGGAACTAAAAAGTTTCACTATTCTTCTACTTAACATAATCTGCTCCTGAAGTCTTTTTATTTATATACGCCTACACATACAAGTAATGTTATTGCTGAAATTATGGACATGTGAAATTGTTTCCAGCCAGCCTACACAGACCAACAGACATGAAGGATGGCACTAGACCTGTTACTACTCGGGAGTCCTCCACTGACACTTTTACTTGCTTCCTTTAATTCAAGGAAGTAAGCTTCAAAACCGGATATCAACTAAAAAGTGTCTGACAAGTTGCTTTAAAGTATATTTTATTAAGGGTTGGGAGGGTGGCCTAATGGTTAAGGTGTTTGCTGCCTTACAAACACAAGGTACAGGGTTTGAATCTCACAGGGTATAACTGACTAGGCTTAACATGGCTCGCAAGGGCAGCCTTGTACTAATCTATTAATCTATTTATTGTTGGGAGGGTGGTCTAATGGTTAAGGCGTTTGCCTTGCAAACACAAGGTGCAAGGTTTGAGTCTCACAAGGGATAATTAGCTAGGCTTAAAATGGCTCGCAAGGGCAGTTAGCCTAGTACTAATCTATGAACCTATGAACCTCAATGAATCTAAGATGCTGCACTTTGGATGCTACAAGACACAAAAAGGATGTTCAACGAGAAAGGTAAACCTTTATTAAAGGAATAATGTCCCAAGGATAAGCTAGCAATGGGCCATTGCTCTGACTATAAAATTAAGGAAACCCCAGGCCAGTTTATAAACTAGCAATTAAAACAAGCTGAATTGGCCACAAAAATAAAATGGGTGCAGAAGCTACTGCACATGGAAAGAAAATGCAGCATGTAGAAGAAACAATTTTTAAAACTTCACACGAAGCACACTGCAATTAGAAATACAGGTCACTAACAGCAGAGTTCAAAGCAGAATCAGGACTGGCCAGTTCAATGGTAGAGAGAGAATGCATGGCTACTAATTGGGTTCAACTAATGATTTGATGGCAGGAAAATTGTATGCAGTGGAAATCAAACAGAAAACTGCATTCTTTCCAAGAAGGAAGGAAGAGTTGTGCATTAAGAATGCGACTACTATCTACTGGACTTCAGAAAGTAATTCCACGTGCATACTGCAAGGGATCCAGGTAAACACATTCATCCTTATCACTACTCAGCACAAAAAGGGGTGGTTAAATTACCAAAATAAATATACAGTTGAAGGATAGGTGGTTAGCATAACACTGGAATCCTGAATCTTCATGTGTATCAAAGCATGATATGGAATGACTGCATCAGATAGGAGGCTGAAGATTTTGGGGTTTAAAAATAAAAATCAAGTAGTTTAAACAATGCTAATTTTCTATGATGCTTTGTGGTCACCGAGGGGGGTAATCAAGTAAAGATAAACTAGAAGCACTTTACAAAATTGTACTTTGTACAAAATGAAACAAATTGTCTGTTTTCATCTGTCCTTCAAAGATATTCACTTGCTCTGAAGAAAGTGCAGGGAGATGTCTATATTCCAGTCACTATATCAAAGTAGAGCAATCACTTCACTCCCCCAGTGCCTTTCCAGATCCTGTCAAGTTCCATTCAAGTCAGTGCAGTATGCAACATTCCACATGCATCCACCATACAGAAATGATCCTTACCATCAGCTTGAAGGTTGACCATCTCTAAAGACACTAAGCTCAATGAAGAAATACATTACACAAATTAGGTATCCAGGCATGCCATGTTCTTAGCCAGTTTAAGCTGGGGAGCCATATACAGCAAGCACTACACATGAACATCCACACCCAGAAAAGTAATACTCATAGCAAATTCATACCAACTTCAAAATGCAGAACACAATGTATGAATATACTTACCCAGATACGTAATATTTTCAGCTAATTCACATCCATCCACATCTGGGAAGTACTTTATGGTCTTTTCATTATTTGCTCCCAATATGCATGTTGGGATAGGAGCTTAAAAAACAAGGAGACACTCAAATGAAAGAAATGACTGCACTATCTTAAAATATGTTACGATATTACTGTTATAAAGCTGTTATGGAGCAATGCATTCTGTACAGACAATTCATGACGAGCATTAAACTCACTGCAGTTTTGCTCACCAAGAACAGCATAACCATTATCTTACTTTAAAAGCTATACAAGTAAACTCAGCCAAAATTACATACTAGCACTTGTAAAAGTCCAACACATCACAGACCCTGTTCCCAGCTGTATACTCGCTGAATTACTTGTAACACAACCCTAAATTCTAATACACCATCAAATTACAGTGTGGACATAGGTAGTATGGATCCTCAAGTGCAACTCAATCTAGTGAGTAACACAGCAACAACAATGCAGAAAATCAAATGAATGAAACACAGGCTGTACTACGCAGGGAAAGTAGTTTTCTCATCTTCTTAAATTCAAGAAATCATCTCCACCCTTAACTCTTACCAAGATACTGGTCAGAAAGTTTCCCACACTGCAGTTCAGAAATCTCTATTTTCTCCATGAAAGAAATATGAAACTGTCCCCTTGACTTGAACAAAGTAAACAAAGATAAAATCAAAAACTACAAGAAAACTGAAAATAGGTTACCAAATTGAACAATCCCATAACAAAGTAAACACAAATTACAAAGGGGCCCCAGAAATTATGTAATATTTGCTCTATGGATAAGTTTAAAACTTTGAAGGCTTAAAAAAAAATTTAAATGAAATGAAGCATACCTCACCTTTCCTTCTCCCAGCCTTGTAGTCCTCCCATTCTGCTTCTGCTTCTGGTGTGGATCCAAAGAAACTGCCAACACACAGCAGTAACTAAAATCATAAAAAAAACACAAGAGAAAATGAATTTATGGCATTGTTAATATGGCTTCCCCCATTCCATAAATTATCTGATCACTGCAGTAACTAAAAATCTTTGGCATAGTAAAAAATACAGAGACAAATCTCGCCCGACATTCAAGCAAGAAGAAACATGTTTAGTGCCGAGGCAATGGGCTCAAACTGTATACAGTGCTACACAAGAAGGAAATCCAACAAGTTCTCTCTACAGGCCAAAGTACATCTCAGAAAACTGAGCAGCAAAAGATCCCTTCTACTCTGTCATAAATGCGGCACATGCCCATCAAGGATAAGAGTGCTTAAGAGTGCTTCAGTCGGAGGTCCTTCTTTCTATCCAAATGCAAACAAGGCTTACGGACTTCACAGTGAGGGGGAGAAAGGCCATGAAATGCAGTCTGTGTGGGAGTGGTTTCATTCAGTTTATCAGAGGGGCTCAGGGATGCATGGAACAGGGCAAGTGTAGGAGAAGGGCAGCTGCAACAGTGCAGATTCGACAACCCAAAGCTGCTCTTAAACGGTCACTTCTGTACATTATCATGAATATTTGAAAAAGCTAGGAGATGTGATCCTCAGGGC